>NW_017306428.1:708820-772378 GCF_000935625.1 Nanorana parkeri
ACACACATACATACAGTATATATATATATATATAAATATATTCTTGTTAATTGGATCATAACGCACTTACTTACAGCATGCCAGTCAAAGAATTTGTATTTTTGAGCATGAAAATTTACTTTAAGTAGAAATCACATTGATTGCTCTGTAGCTTGTTTACAACTATATATTGCAGCTTAGCGTCTTGAAGAGAAATGGGACATAATTCTGTTGAAATATTTTGTGTATCAACACAAATACTGAATTCAGGTGTTCACAAAAATAACTAAAAATGGTTGAATGCCCCAATAAAAAGCTAGTGTCTGTGCTTCTTTTTGTTCTGTTTAATTGTTTTGCAATATCCATGTCTAAACTGACAACTAGAACTGTATTTTGTTATCCGTAATTATGTGATAATTTGTTTTACAACATAATGGATCCATTTTCTGATGAGGGTTTCTCGTTGTTAACTTCAGTAAAATGTTTTATTATAGATGCACAGTAAACCAGCTCAAAATGATCCTATCACTTGCTGTAACTTGGGAGTTTAAACAATTTTTTTAACCTGTTGCATTTATTTGTAGAATTATATATTGTAAGGTGTATGGCACATTTTAAATGCATGTAATGAGAGAAAGTCAATCTCTGCTCCTGAAGACACCTAATGTTGCAGCATGCCTGTGTGCACCACTCTGAAAGGTGGGGCAAGATTAGAGCCCCTTCAGGTTGTTGTACTGTTGGAGAGATGTCCTCTTACTTCTTGTCCCATAGATGCTACAGAAAGTAAGAGGAAATCACCACAAAATAAAAGGAGATCCTATCTTACACTATTGTCATCGGACCAGGTGTCCCCTTTGGAAGATTTTCCCTATCAACAAAATCCTAACAGTGATGAAACGTTTTTCTACACTGCCCAAAGCAACACAAAATGTGGCTAGACATACACTTGAAGAATTGCAAAACTGCCAAGGAAAAGAATCAGATCAGTTTTCCCTTCTGTGTGCTGAAGCTGTGATAGAAATTCTTTATATGGAACTTTTATGCTGTTGACTTGTGAGATGAAACAAGATTAGCAGAAAATAGTCCCTATATTATGATGATTATGTATAGGTAATACTAAAAAGAAAACAGGCAATCCTGATTTTGAAGACTGATAAAACATTTTTTCAGGTACTTTGGGACTCAAAATAAAAGTATTGACAATTGTTGTATCTTCCTTACATGGAATTTAATAAATAACACGATCACCCAAGCTGGGTACCTCTCAGTTTAATCAGGAGACATAAGTTATGGAAAATGTTTGAAACAGAAGTTTAAAAATTGTGGCAGGCATACGCTGGTACAAGTACAACCACAGAGGTCTCTGGAGGAGGGTGTGATTAATTTGATGGTTTGCAGCACAGCCACTGACAGCAAAGTTCAGTTTGGGATGAGATGAACTCATGCCTATTCTAAAAACGTTGGCACAAATTCCACAATCTATACAATGTTTGTTGTTATACTTTGGCAAGACATTATAGACATTTTATATCTGCCCTGGATTTATGTGCAGGTAAGGTTGCCTGATGTTTGATGTTGCTCATTGGTTAAGATATACATTGAGTTAGCACTGTTATAGTTGGAGTTTTCACAGCCCACTCATTGTGTGATTTTTCTCTCTTTTATGTTTTGTTTAATATTGGCTGATTAAAGAATACCTCTTCTAGAAAAAAAAATCAATAGTCTTCTTGGTATTATGTTTTGACCACAATGTAGTCATGCACAAGGTCAAACTGTTGCATGATCCAAATGGTTCTAATACAGCCAATTTAGTGTTTGACCATGGGTGGCTAAAGATTGTGCAATCTTGAATGGGTTGGAAAGGTCTGGGATTTTTTACATTTTGCTAATCAAAAGGAAGTTTTTTGTAAAACAAGAAAATATTTTATCTGAGGAGGATGTCTCTCCCCTACTGCAACTTTTCCACAAATATTAACAATGACAGGGTTTCAGTTACAGTGTCACCTGTTATTGCATTTTGGTGCTGAGTAGTAACCAGAAAATAATTTGCTATGGGAAATTTTTTATTTCATCGATCAGACTCCAGCCACTATGAATGTGAGCAGCAGTGCAATGTTCTTTAGAATGGATGTGTGTGGCAGAAACTTCACCTTGCTGTTTTAAGAGTTGCTTAAGTAAAAATGTTTTCTGTTAAAATGGGATGTGTACATAAGGAGAAGAAGTGATCATCCCACTCTGATGACTCCTAATGATCAGTTGTGGGTACCAATAGTGAATTTATCAGAGATCCTTGAGTGAATCTTTTCTGCTTTATTAAAACCCACAAAGGCCCACAGGAATTCTAATACCATCAAACACAACTCACCTGGCATATGTCAAGGAAGCTAAATTACCATGCCAAAGGAAACTAAGCATCTTAGTCAATTTATTTAAGAACAAACATTTGCTGTATAACATGAGTTCGAGTCGAACATTGGCAGTTCGAGCGCTCACCGAATGCCGTACTTTATGGGATTTTTGCGGTTTGTTGGACCGCGGACATTCCATAATGCAAAATGCCCACTGAAGCTCTGATTTGTCAAAGTCTTGCACCTGACCAGGTCAGGTGCAAGACTTTGCCCAATCAGGGCTCAGCAGAGGAGGGGCCTGAATGAGAAAGTTCTCTATCAGGTCCCCCCATGCTGATTGACAGCAGGCAGTGGGCGGGTGCAATAGCCAGCTTGCTATTGGCTATTGCATTTTACAATATCCAATAGCAGGCTAGGTATAGCTCCCAGCCTGCAATGAAGAGGAGGCAGGGGGGCGGGGCAGAGGAGCAACGGCCGGACTGGATCATAGACGAAGCCGATGGACCAGGGGACCGGAGGCCGGGACAGCAGCGGAGGGACCAGGGGACCGGAGGCCGGGACAGCAGCGGAGGGACCAGGGGACCGGAGGCCGGGACAGCAGCGGAGGTAAGGGGGGCAGCGAAGGCATGCAGCGGTCTGTGCCCCTGCTGTCTCCACCAACACAGGTGTGGAGAGCAGCGGGGATTTGAAGGGACACAGGCCGCTGCAGCCACAGTTTTCCTACATGTACCGGCAGCTGTATGGGGGTCGCACATTCGACCCCCATACACTTGCATTGAGTTTGAGTTCATAGTCGAACATTTCGGCCGTTCAAATGTTCGAGTACAAACCGAACACTGGGTTGTTCGGCTTATCCCTAGAGAGGATATGTGAAATAGATAGCATATAACAGTAAATCAGTCCTACAGTTATACTCATTATTTCTAGTGAGTTTTAAGTCCTCATAAAATAGAAATGTGAAATTAAATAAGATAGTTGACTTACATTTTTTTTAGGTTCATAAATATTCAGATAGAAAAGTATTTTCTAGCTGGCAGTTAAAATTATAATCATTGTGTGACAGTTTGTAGCAGTAACCCAAATTGTATGCCATTATAGCATAGACAGTACACATTTGACCACACTCATTACTTAAATTATTTTGGAATTGCAGAAAAGCATGTTTGTTGAGGTGTATATATTTTTGTGTTGAAAAAAAGTAATCTTCATTCATTAACACAATAAGGCACGATTTTGTCATTCTCAGATCCAGTTCAACTTAGAGGTATAGCCAAAGGCCTTGTCGCTCTAATTCTTATCTAGTGGCTCAAGTCTTCCTCTTGATGGTATTTAATGTTTTTGTCCATAGATACATCAGGCTACAGAAACCAGGACTTGCAGGGCTTGATAGGTTAAGTAATTGCAATGATTGGGCAATGACAGTGGTTAAAGATCCCATGGAACTGGTGGTTGTGATGCATAGAGGGAGAAGGAAAGCCAAATTCCTTTGGGCCATAAGCTGTTAAAACCTTTTCAAACACAACCAGTTACTTCTGTTTCAATTCTTGACTATTTAAAGGCTGTTCCAGCAAACCCAATTTTTTTCCTTTTTAAATGTATGTCATCTTTTTGGATACAAATGTACTCAAGTTCGCGTTTTGTTTCTTTGAAGGATCTTCATGGAGCTGATGTGAAAAATCACTAAGTAAAAGGCATGCACCTAAGAAAGTCATCTATCTCTCAAACTGTTACATACTGACAACACCAGAACTCATGTGATATATAATTTAACATATATAGTACGTGTGAGGAAGGGCAAGGTGTTTCCTTTAGGATGTTTCCCTTTAAAAATAATACGTCAGTCACATAAGTGGGCCTTCCCACATAATTAGACTCCAGCTCTCATCACTGCTGTGAAAGTGTGTGGCGTGTGCTAACAGCTTGCTAAAGTTCAGTCTGTTAACAACACGTGTTTTCCTTGCAAGCATTTGGTGAATGAAAGACAGGATACCATAATTACAAGTGCCGGTTTAAAAATAAGTAAAGTGAGATAGAAGTGTCAGCCTGACAGCTTCTTTCTGCTGGATCTTCTACAACCTGTTTAGTAAATGATAAGTCTCCAGTTAGCGACAAGAAGCAGAGTCCTGCAGAGAGCTTTGATACTTAGTGAAGTGGCGGATATTAATTAAACCAACATGCTGAGCAAACTGCAGACAAATAAAGAATGACCCCAAAGGCTAGAGTTTGGCATCTAGCAGAGAATTTGTTTTTAAGTATTAATTTATATCCTTGACACTGTAAACTGCCCATTATCCTGCCGTTATATTGTTTATTTACTTTAATCTGCTTTGTCAGAGAGGAACACAGTATTCACTTAATCTCTGACTCCTTCACAAAATCCTTGAGCCAAATATTACTTACTATAAATATAGCATTTTTTAACTATAGTATGAACTGGCTGGGTAGAGCAGAATCAGCAGGACTCTATTAAGCTGGTGTACTCTAAAAGACAATGTTATTAAGGCCTCATTCACACCAAGGCTTTTGTCATGCATATTTTTATATAGCCTTCGTTCACACCTGAGCGTAGTGTCATGTGTACAAAAACACCTGTAGCTGGAAAAAGTACATGAGCTTTTTTTGGCCAGATCAGCGCGATGTGTCCCCATAGACGCAATAGGAAACGATTCAAAATACTATTTGCTATTGTTGTAGCGCATTTTTGCAACATTATATACGTGTACAAATGTTAGCGCAAATCCGCTAAAAAAAAACCCACACTTAAACGTCGTCACCTTTGAGTGAATGAGGCCTCATAGTGGAAGTGTAACTCTCACCCACTTATAACAACAGGACAGTCATGTTTGTGGACACATATTCTTCCTAAAATGTACGGAATATAAATTACATCACTGTGGCAAGAGACTTGTGAATCATAAAGTTATTCTGTCCCATGATGAAGTCATGTCTCTAGTACGCAGGTTTTATTGTTAAAGTGACACTAAACTCGGGAGTTAAATTTTAAAAATGCATTCAACACCTTAAAATTGAATTCCCCCCTCCCCGCTCCGATCCGCCAGCGCTGACTGGCGGAACGAACGGGGGAGGGTACAGCTGGCTCTGCCTCTAGATAGGCAGAGCCAGCTGTCAGTCACGCAGCTGGGCGGATCCCGGCACAATTGTCGGGATCCGCTTCAGCTGCGGCGTCTCAGTATACCGCTAGCGGCAGCTCGCGGTATACTGGGGCATCTCAGTATACCACGAGTTACAGCTCGCGGTATACTGAGCATAGGGTGACGGGAGGACGCTAGTTTGTGTCCTCCCGTTACCCTAAGGAGAACTATGAGGAAAGACTTAACCCCATAGTTCTCCTTTAACTAGTAACAAAAATGTATCTTATTTGTGTATCACTCAGCTATAGATCCTCAAATCATCTCTGAACTGGTGTTGACACCGTCCTACCTTCTTGAGGGTGGCTACTTTTGTTCCCCATGGTCCCTGTGTGTTGTAAAGTAGCCACCGCTCCAAGCTCACTCCTATGATGGACTACAATCTCAATACAGATTAGTAAACTAAACATCAGATTGTAGTCCATCACGGGAGCGAGCTTGGAGCGGAGGCTACTTTACAACACATACAAGGACCATGGAGAACAAAAGTAGCCACCCTCCAGAAGAAAGTACAGTGTCAGCATATAGTTACATAGTTACATAGTATTTGAGGTTGCATAAATACATAAGTCCACCAAGTCCAACCTATTGCGTGTATGCATTTATGGTTCTGCTGGTGTGCGCGTGTATGAGTCCATGTGTGATCTTGTTCTTAGGAGTACCTGTACCCTTGTATGTTATGGTCTCTAAGGAAATCGTCCAAGAGCTTCTTGAATGATTCCACATTCTTAGCTGAAATCACTGCATGTGGCCGCGAGTTCCAGACCCTAACTGCTCTAACTGAGAAGAACCCCCTGCGCCCCTTGTGCTGAAATTTTTTCTCCACCAATTTTAGATGGTGGCCTCTAGTCTTTGTTATGGGGTTAACTGTAAAGAGTTTGTTGCTAATGTTGCTGTCACCGTTGAACATTTTATTCATGAAAATCCCCCTTAATCTCCTTACTTCCAACAAGAACATATTTAAATTTAGTAGCCTTGTCTCATAGCTCTGGTCCTCCATCCCATTAATGAGTTTGGTTTGAGCATCTACAGTGATACAGAAATATGCTCCAGTATTGTTCATAGTTCAGGTACTTGAATTCATTTTTAAGATTTAACTTCTAAATTTAGTGTTACTTTAAGAGTGTTTCTCCACTTCTTGTGTCCTCTTAAGCCCCATGAACATGGGAATAAAAATACATGTGGGCATTTGGCGCTAATTTCTAAACACACCTTAAAGTATTGTCTTGCTCTGGCTGAATGCATAACTGGATGTTTCACAGCGTCTAGGTGCATACAGTCTAACAAAAATTTGCTGTATCCTGGGACCATTTAGCCTGGTTTTATGTGGCTAAACATGGGTAAACATGTATACACACAGCTAAACCCAGGAACATCTAATTACAGGAAAAGTGATATGGGAAACAATAAATTTGTTTGTACTTCCAAGATAACTCCTTCTGTGTTTAACGCAGGGGACCCGTGTGCATGGGGCCTTAGGCAACAAGGACAACACTTGAAGGGACATTATTTTAATTTTTGGCAGAAGAGTTAAATCATAGAGGAAATGTTTCAGTTCCCAACACTGCACCACAGCCATTGCAATTATAAGGGGGTTCTACTCTTGAGCTTTTCATTTGTTAAAATACAAGAACACAAGTGGGGACAATTGGAGGAGTGGAAACAGAATCAAGAATTTTGAGATTTTGCCTCTGTGTTCCACAAGAGGCGTATTAAGCCAGTTGAGGATGTCTTCAATATCATTTTCAGGTGGAGCTTTTCCAGGGTCAGTAGCAGTAAGAGGCACCTGAGAGGCAGGGTATGAGATGAGAACTGTTTCTGCTTATGGCAGAAATGGCCCTCAAAGTGGGTTCTTCCATTTTTTATTTTGGGAATTCACAAACAGCAGATATTTTGCTGTGCACTCAACATGGATACTAGTTTAGTAAACGGATAGAAACATGCTTATTTTAGGAAACAGTGAAAGTTCTGCATGCTGGGAAAATTACAGTAATTCATAGGGACCGATGTTCACCTTTTATGTAATAAGCACATTTAGAAGAAAGATGGTGTACAATCGGTTGCCATGCGTTATTGCACTCTGGGCATTGGTCTTTGCCGTGTTACACAAGTCTGGAAGTGGTGTATTGCTATAAATGGACTTATCTGACTGTGGAATAATAATGCTCACATAAGATGATTTCTATGTTTTCAGGAGTAGCTGTATAGTTACAAAGGCTTTACAAAAGAAAAGCGTGCTGATCAAGCTTGTCTTGTCAGTAGTAAAAACAATGCTGTGTACAGAAAATGCTTGTTGCTTAGTATACATAGCCGAAGGAGATTTGCATCATATTTTACCCTTCTACTGAAACTGTCATCAAAAGCGCGGGAACCGATTTTCTGTATGACTTGCATATTGTTTTAAAAAAAAATTAAAAGAGAGTCATCTGTAATTACCAGTTTGCTGAATTAATTCCTGCAGGGTTTGTACTCTTGCCATTAGTAAAAAGAGATAAGTTGAAATGTATTAAAATTTCACTGTACAACTGGGAGTTTTTGTTCACAGTAAACGTGTTAATGTTTTTCCATTGCTCTAGTGTTTGTGTTTAAACTTAGAGAATAAGCCCACCAGGGACAATATCATAGGAGAAATCTTGTATGATAGAAGAATACTTTAGAGAACATACTGAAAAATATATTTTCCTTGACTATTTAGGGACACAATATAACTTTCTTTCAACACACAACTGTCTCTCGGTGTGGCAAATTGCAGAAAGTGCCATCTTTTGGATGAAATTGCAGTGCATCTTTAGTTTCTCTCCTCCCGCTGTGCGCTGCTCTGTGTCCCCTCTGACACAGTGCAGCATCCAGCCGGGAGGAAAGAACATGCCAGAGGAAGCCCCCCTCAGCTTCCTCTGACCAATCAGGATGGAGACAGCTGTGCGCTGTCACGGGAGCTCGAGCCGGCAGTGAGGGGGAGTAGTCAGCTGTCAAAATAGACAGAGCTCTCCTCCCTGCACCGGACGCTCAGTCTCCTATGACAGAGTCAGAATGGGGAGTGGTACAAGCAGTTATCGCTGACTGTTTGTACATAACAGGACATATTATGAGTTACTATGTACCAGTTATGAATGAACAGGAAGTGATCTACATCACTTCCTGTTCATTCATAATTGTGCACATGGTAAACATACTATCTCCACAAGTTATGAATGAACAGGAACACTTAGTACAGAGGCTTCCTGTTCATTTATAAAAGGGGCTGAAGAAAAAGAGATTGTGGACTCTGTGTCCTTAATCTCTTTTTCTATTTTAAAAGGGAAGGATCAGTAAAGTTACAAAATAAAAATATTTTAAATAAAATAAAATAAAAATTAATTATAACAAAATTAAAAAGTTTACAAAAAATAAATCAAAATAAAATATGTAAATCTTTTTTAAAAGGTTAGAAAAAAATAGTTTTCAGTTTTGGCCTGACGTTTTTTTTATTTTGGGTTTTAGTTTAAAATGTTCATTTTGGAGCACCTCTAAAAAATACTGTGCAGCTGCCATGTACAGAAGTAAAGTAACATTAACCACTGCTTACAACTTTGCAATAATAACTCAAAGTATGTACTTACTAAAAATACACTTTAGTTTCCCACTGAAAGCCTTTCATTCAAAGAGAAAACAAATGTTAGATTGGGTTGATGATGAGCCTATTTGTGATACGTTATGGGTGCCCCACTGCATTTCAAGTGTATCTCATATGTGGAGTCATCTTCACTAATACAATTTGAAAAGCTGCTAATACACTTATATTTCTCCATGGCATTACAGAAACGTATTGCTAACATAATAGACTAGGATATTGTTGTGGGAAAGTGACAGCTATCTGGATGCTGCTGTTTTGTTATCTTTGGTAGCATACTTATAGGTCCAAGTATGTGCTGAATAAGTAGGCTGTGACAAATCCTTACCAACAAGTTCTATCCCACTCCTAATAACCTTATCAATCTAGAAGTTTTAAAACAGTGCACTGAGGAAATACATAGAATGTACTTCGTCAATACACTAACACAATTTCACTGGGCCCTGTGAATATGCATGTCCTGTGTTGACAACTCACAGAGCCTGCCTTCTAAACAACAACTCAACCTTTGAACAATGTAACATTATAATTGCTTGCTAGAAGGAGTGCATGATGGAATATGTAGTCTCGAGAAAGTGAGATTGCATCACGGCAAGCAGCAGGAAAAGAGATGCAAAGCATACTCTGAATTCAGAAGGCAGCACTCACTAAAGAAAAGAGATTTTTTTCAAGTAAGCTTTGATTGCATTATTAAAAACAACTCTAGTATGTATTCCTATTACAATGCTGATGTTTTAACAGGACAGTGTATGCTGGGACTTTACAACTCCATTAAGTTTAACCTTATAAAGCACAATGGGGTAAATGTGCAGCAGTGAGGTTTGGTGCACTCCAGTGATTTCTTAGTGAGCCTTCTGACATTTTTTTAAAATAAAATGTATGGAATATTATAAATTATTTTTTCTTTTCTCTATTTACCCACAGATTTCTAGCAGGTGGGAATTAATGGGTCAAACAGTCCTAAACCATATACATGACGCTTCTTATAATTACAACTGGCATACCTGACTCTGCCAGTGCCATCTAGGGAATCGCAGGCACCAAGTGTTGGTAGCTTAAGTTTTACATAGAGCTTCCATAGAGTTTTAGTGTACCTTGAAGAATTTACCAAACCAACTGTAGGATCATAATAAAGTTGAAACATTATTCTTTCCACTTTCTGTTAATATAAAGCAAAATTAGACATAACATTTTGTGTGGCCTTTCGGATACAGCGGGTCTGCTTCCAAGGCCCCAGAATCTTTACTGCCATTAAACACTAGTCAGCAGGTTTAATTTGCCATGTATAATATTGTATGTCTACACTTAGAAAGACACCCATGTAACCTGGTATTTGAGGGAGATTGTGCCTATTATTACAATAAAAGACTCAACAATTTCAGCCTGTGTGTGGAAAAGCATGTATTATCCCATGACGGACTTTAACAGGCTGTTTTTCTTAACAGGTTGTGATGTTCTGTACTCCCTGTTCTGACCATTCCTGAACCTGTGAAACAAACATGCTGACCTGTTTTAGAAATAAATGGGCTGTGTTTAATGCAGGTGTTTATTAAAAGAGAACTATGGGGTAAATATTTTTCCTTATAATTCTCTTTAGGGTCATGGGAGGACATATACTAACCTCCTCCTGTGACCCAAAGCTTGGTATATAGTGGGCTATTGCCCGCGATATACTGAGAGCGCTGCAGCCTGGACAAATCCTGACAATACTGCTGAGATCCAGGTGTGTGAGTGACAGCTGGCTCTGCATATCTAGAGGCTGAGACAGCTATGCCCGCCCCCTCCCCTGTTTGTTCCTCCACTCAGCACTGGAGGATCAGAGAAGGGAGAGGGGAATCTCTGTGGGAAGCGGTGACTGACAGTCAACGCTCACTGTAGGGAGACAATCGGAAAGTGGGAGATCGGTGCATGTTTCTGCTCACTTCCCGATCGATAGAGACGACCTGTGATAACTTCTTTGTCACAGGTCAGCTCTAACTGTGAGGATGAGTGGACATCACTTACCTCATAGTTCTCCTTTACGTCAATTGGAAGACAATTGGGCTTATTTACTAAACAAGCTGAGCATCTTCACTTATAAAATTGTGTAAATAATTACTTCAATTCTCCAATCATGTGAAAAGCAAATGCACCTGCAGATTCTTTTCACATGATTAGGTAACAAATGAATATTCACACATTTTTTCAACTTCTTTAGTAAACCGACCTCATTACCTAAATACTGTATGTCTTTCTGCATAGGAAAAATATGTGTTGTGCTTTTCTTATCAATACTGCTATATGTAGTATCCAATATCTGCACAGTAAGTAGTCCTGTGTAAACGGTTGTGTCTACCTTTTTCATAATTTCAAACCTGCCTGTGTGCATGTGCTTCCTTTTTAAAACACAGACAAAAAAAAGCTTTATCTTAAAATGTGTAAAGTGTGCAGGAAAGGGTTAAAATCTGACTGTCCCTTCGTTACTTTCTTGCATGGCACAGCAGCACAATTAATTACAGAGTTCATTAATTAGTGAACATATTAAAGAAAGACACCATTACTGACAAGTGCAGACGTGATATATCATCAAGTCAATAAACTATTGAACATGGAACTGGACCTTTCAGCAAGCTCTCCTTTCTTCCTCACTGTTAACCTACAGACACATATATTATTCCTGCTTCATCAGCAGTTGTCGTTGGTAATATATTTCTTATTACTATTTCCGTTAATCAGGAATACATACTTATATAGCTTGGAAAATGAGCGATCGAACAGTTTACATGATGGAGGGAGTGCTGTAAGTACTGTGTATGACAGCATAATTTATTCCATGCAAGGGACTGGTTTTAAACAGTGGTGTTACAGAGGAGTTATAAACTACTGCTTGGATGAAGATAACTTACTGTGCTGCAGCAACCTCATAAGTGTGTGTAAAGCTGAATATAGAGAGCAGAGCATTTCTAAGAAACCAGTATTTAAACAATACAGGGGTGGGCCACAATACCTCTCAGCCTTTGTCTCTGTGATCTAGTGCCATTTAGTAAGCAGAGACATATGGATAAAGTTGTTACCTACATAAGCCTAATGTTGGAGTGGCTTTAAAATATTTTATTTTTGAAAAAGACAATTATGTGTTTTAGGGGAGAGCTTTTTAGTTTCTCTTGTAGGAGTGGCGTTAAAATATTTTATTTTTGAAAAAGACAATTATGTGTTTTAGGGAAGAGCTTTTTAGGTTCTCTTGTAGGAGTGGCTTTAAAATATTTTATTTTTGAAAAAGACAATTATGTGTTTTAGGGGAGAGCTTTTCGATTTCTCTTGTAGAAATGGCTTTAAAATATTTTATTTTTGAAAAATACATTGATGTGTTTTAGGGGTGAACTTTTCAGTTTCTTTTGGACTGCATTACCATAGCCAGAGTAGTTATCTCTTATGTTAAATATTTGTTAAATTTGTATAATGTCCGCTGCTTTTTCTTTCTAAAGGCTGAGCTAAAAGAGTGATTTTATAGTCCCGCTTTTATAGTTAAAGGTTCCAAAGAACATTTTTGCAGACTGTGATGTTCACCTGCTTCCACAGTCACCATTATACGGTTATGAAATACAGCAGTTCAAACACTGTTTGATACGTTTGATTGCCAGAATCCATAGCTCTTATAAACATGAAGGAGGAGTTTGTCCTGCCTTTTTGGGAGGTTAAATTTTGCCAATCTCTTAGAAAGCTTAGTCAGGAACGCTGCCATTTTCTCCGCTATTCAGCGAAGAACAGACACATAGGGGTCTATACACTAAGCTGCCGTAGGCAGCCGAGTGAAAGACCGACCTGAAGTGAAGTGAGCCGAACGCTGTTCGGCTATTCACTTCAGGCTGGTACGGCTGATTTCAGCCGTATATCGGCTGCAATCAGCCGTACATCGTGCGGCTTCGCGTGGCTTCGGGTGGCACCCGAAGTGCAGGAGGAGTTCGACTCAGTCGATCCAACATCTGGATCGGCTAATCCGGACCTCCGGCAGGCTACTCGCTGCTGTTCGGTCTATTCTTACAGATGCAGAACAGAAGTGAGTGAATAGCCGAATGCCTCAGAGGGACCGAGCAGAACAGAAAAATAGTTTAAAAAGTACAAAAAAATCCATAGAAAACAATTGTGCGGAGTTAGCAACAACAGCCAGCTCCGCCCAACAGTTTTCTATTGGCCGGCGGTTCTGCTGCCATAAAAAGAAAAAAAACTCTCCCGGGCGCTCCGGGAGTCTCCCGCCCAGGAGAGAAACACTGCTTTTTCTTTTTTTTCTTTATTCTAACACGGAGCCGTGTCAGAATAGAAAAAAATAAAATAAATTTTTTCCCTTAGGAATGCATTGCTAGATTCCTATTGGATATTTCAATTTGCAATAGCCACTAGTAAACTAGCATTGCACCCACACCTCTGTGCAGAACTGTAGCAGAGGGAGGGTGCAATGCTAGTTTACTATTGGCTATTGCAAATTGAAAAAGCCAATAGGAATCTAGCAATGCATTCCAATGGGCAAAATTTTTTTTATTTTTTTTTCTATTCTGACACGGCTCCGTGTCAGAATAAAGAAAGAAAAAAAGGAAAATCAGTGTTTCTCTCCTTGGCGGCGGAGCGCCAGGGAGAGTTTGCTGTCTGGAGATCAGTGTCCCTGGTTAGCTGGTAACCAGGAACACTGATCTCTCTGCAAGTGGCCGGAGACAGCCGTAAGATCATGCTGTCAGAAGCAGGCTGTCAGAAGCAGGCTGTCAGAAGCAGGCTGTCAGAAGCAGGCTGTCAGCGCGGCTCAGCCGAGCCGAGCAGGGGCGGACTGGGCCGGGGGCAGGGTGGCAATTGCCCACTGGGCCTCTCTGGTGACGCCTAAAAAGGTCTTGAAACCAGAGATGCCCTGATACTTAAAACCGATACCGGCGCTTTAATTTTTATAATTGATTCGGCTGTGTTAGGTCCCACGTTTGTTGGGGACCACGCAGCAGCCTTCTGGGGAACCACATGGTGCCTGCTTACAGCTTTTCCGCCGCCCTCACATCTCCCCCTGCTAAGACCCTCCCCACCCATTCTGAGACCTTCCACACCCCTCCTGAGACCATCTGACCAAGACATCAGGCTGACACCCCAGAGCAGAGCAGGAAAGAGTATGTAGCATTTTAATATACTATTATTCTGCATTGCTGTATAATGTATTGCTGGGATTTATAGTCCTCTATAGCTGATGGTATTATTCTGCATTGCTGTATAATGTATTGCTGGGATTTATAATCCCTCTACAGCTTTAATTTTTATAATTGATTCGGCTGTGTTAGGTCCCACGTTTGTTGGGGACCACGCAGCAGCCTTCTGGGGAACCACATGGTGCCTGCTTACAGCTTTTCCGCCGCCCTCACATCTCCCCCTGCTAAGACCCTCCCCACCCATTCTGAGACCTTCCACACCCCTCCTGAGACCATCTGACCAAGACATCAGGCTGACACCCCAGAGCAGAGCAGGAAAGAGTATGTAGCATTTTAATATACTATTATTCTGCATTGCTGTATAATGTATTGCTGGGATTTATAGTCCTCTATAGCTGATGGTATTATTCTGCATTGCTGTATAATGTATTGCTGGGATTTATAATCCCTCTACAGCTTGAAGTCAGTCGCAGAACTAAAAGGGGCGCAGCGGTCGTGTCGTGCACAGAACTGACAAATCATCCCACCACTACCAATGTGCTATAATTTTCCTCAAACCCAGAAATGTATCTGCCGCATCTCTTCAAGGTGCACAAGTGCATGAAGAAAGGGGGTCATGAAAACATCTGATTCGGATGACGCGGCAGCACCGTAATTGACATGGTCGAAAAAATTTATGAGGTTGAGAAAAATTATGGAACAATGACTTTGACACTGTCCAGCTCCTCCCACTATCCTTCCACAGCTCACAGTCCAAAAGTCCAGCGGCCTACAGTGGGTGAGAGTGCCTAAGTACCAGACATGGAGCGGAGTAAGGCCAGAACCATGTAGAGAGCCCAGTGGGAGGAAAACACCATCCCCCAACCAGCCACCCCTTTCATGGACTGACTAGTGAGTCTTCACATCACCCGATGTTCACACTACCATAAAATGGATGGCAAAAGTGGCAAGTGGGGGCGGGGGAAGAGGCAGATTGGGAGGGGGGCCAAGTCGCTGCATCATGGGCCTCCAGGTTGTACTTGCCCCCTTGGCTAAAAGTTGCCAGTCAGCCCCTGGAGCCGGGGGCATATGCGTTCGGCTCGACTGAGCCGCTCGGCCAAGTTCAGGAGCTGTATGGGCTATAGTGAATAGCCCATACAGCAGCCCTTCGGTTCTACTGAACCAAAGGGGTCCTGGGGCCGAGATTAGCTGAAGGATCGGCCAAAGCTACGGCTAGATCCTTCAGCTGCTTCGTGAATAGACCCCATATTTATTGTATGCACGGGCAATTAATATCTTTCAGGTCTATTCACAAAAGGGTGAAGAGTTTGGAGAAGGCAGGAGAAGTAAACAATCTAGGACAAAATAGCTGAACTGGAAAGTGAGCTGAATTGGATAATTTTTCCAAATCAGCTATTTTACCCTAGATTGTTCACTTAACCTGTCTTGTCCAAACTCTTCACCCTATTGTGAATAGACCTGCATGTGTTTTGGGGATTCACAGTTGCCTAGGCTCTGTCCTTAAATCAGGGATTCTGCATAGCAAAAACAAAGCAGTAAAATGGCATTTTCAACCAAGGTACTAAACACAATCGGGCTTATTCATTACCAGTGCAAGGGACAAAGTGCTACTGTTATCCTTAGCAACCAATAAGAATTCACTTTGTTGAAATCATACAGGTGCAGCCAAGAAGAATTATGATAGCCTTAGCTATGCAAGGCACTTTGTAAGCTAGGAAGGAAACACGTCTAATCCTGTTGTTTTTAGGATGAAATGTCTGATTGTAGATTGGTTTTAAATTTGTATATAATCAACTGTGATTTTACGACTAAAACATGCGCCTCATGTAAAACCCCATTGCATTGGTACTAGAAATCATACAGGTGCTAGATGGATTCCAAATGTTTTTTAGGAATATTGCACGTTACATTGAGCACTTTGTTCCATGCCCTGTATGCATTCAGCATTTATAGCATTCAGTATAATTTACTTGGAATTAATAGTTCATGTATCAAATACCAACATGCTAAATTACCAATACTTTTTAGTTCTCTACAAAGCTCTACTATCAATATCTATATATATTTTACATTTTAAATAGGGATATTCAGATACCAGTTCAGATACCAGTACCGATACTTGGCATTTTCACGAGAACTACTAGGGTCACGGAGGTTGCAGCTAGGAGCTAACTCTGGCGCTCCACCACTGTCCTGAAATCATTAGGCGGTATTGTTTTAGAAAAACTGTCACATGACAATATACAAAAATGTATCAGTACTCGTATCAGTACCTGTACTTGGAAAAATGGTATTGTGCATCCCTTTATTTATATTTATTTTAAAAAATCATACATTAAAACAGAGATGTACAAATCCCAGGAGCTCCGTGTGCTCCTTACAAATGGCAGCTGCCTCCTAACTTTTGAATTTTTCTCTAGTCTAGTCTTGGAGCTGCAAAAGTATCTGTACTTGTACCAAGTACGGTACATGGTATCTGAACATCCCTAATTGTAAATGTTCAACTTTTGCTGTGTTCAACAAAAATCTAACCTAGAATGGGAAAAATGGCTTTTATGCCAAATATTTTAGGTGTTCTGGTAACTTGTGTTTGTTAATAAATTAAAGGATAAACAACCTCAACTTCTTGAGCAAATCAACCCCTGCTTTTTGGATTCAGCCTGTGTAAGCAAAGTTAATTTGGGACTATGCTAGTATACAGTATGAACTATATAATTTCTTACAGCGTTCTTAGATAACCTCAGAGCTTCTATTTTGTTTATCAGTTCTAATGTTATGACAGCCACTTAAAGCTAGGACTCTCTTAAGTATTAAAGCACTGCATCGGAAATGTGCTTTTTCCATTTTTTGTGTCCCTGCAAATAACACTAATAGGTGATTACACTGTGTTTCCATAAGCCACAATCACTCATACATTTTGTAAGAGCATAAATTGTGAAATTGACATCTCGATCAATGACTTTCTCTTTCCTCTTCTAGGCCATCCGATGTACACTTGTAAATTGCACATGCGAATGTTTCCAGCCTGGGAAGATTAATCTGAGAACCTGTGACCAATGTAAACATGGCTGGGTGGCACATGGTAAGAAACAACATTGTGCTATTATTCTGTAGAAAGTTTAGATATTGCTTACCAAGTTCTGCCACTGTCGCAGATGCCTGAAATTAATACCCTTTACGCATTATGGACCAATGTTTTAATGTCTGACAATCCCCTAAAATACTATGTGCTGAGCATTATGAAGGTTTAATTTCATCAGGATTTAGCACAGCAAATGGGGAAATCAAGCTAGTGCAGACTGATTTACAGCAAGCTTCTAGTTAGAATTTTTATTTTCTAGGAACAAAGGCACGTAACACCAATGACTTTATTTTTTGTTCATTGAGATACACAAGATTAAGAGACATTTGGGTTTTACTGCCACCTACAGGAGGATTTGAACCTTGGAAAAAAGTGTGATCAGCCTGGTATAGCCTTTCCTACTCCCAGCAGGACTATTCACTAAGCTGTTAAAGGATCTAGCCGCAGCTTCGGCTGATCCTTCGGCCCCAGGACCCCTGCGGTTCAGTAGAACCAAAGGGCTGCTGTACGGGCTATTCACTATAGCCCATGCAGCTCCTGAAGTCGGTCGAGCTGAGGCATATGCTTCGGCTCGACTGAGCCGAGGTGAAAGCCGAAGCTGACATAACGGCCGCCCATGGGCCGGCCGACAGCCTGCTACTGACTGCTGGGCGGAGCCAGCCGTCATCTCACGGCTGGCTCTGGCCACTTGCACAGACAGATCAGCGTCCCTGGTTACCAGGTAACCAGGGATGCTGATCTCCAGATAGCCCAACTCTCCCGGATGCTCCGGGAGTCTCCCGCTATTAGATAGCGGCTCCCGGCCGCCCGGGAGAGAAACACTTTCTCCGGGAAAGGTTTACTCTGCTCGCTTGAACAGAGTATACCTTTCCCTGCTCTGTTGTCTTTTTTTTTTTACATCTGACATCGGAGCCATTGGTACCGAGCAGAATAGAAAACAGTTTAAAAAGTAGAAAAAATAAAATAGAAAACGATTGGGCGTAGCTAGGACTGACATCTAGCTACGCCCAACTGTTTTCTATTGGCCGGGCGATTCTGCTGCCGTCAGAATAATAATAAAAAGAAACCCCCATAGGAATCCATAGCTAAATTCATATTGGCTATTTCAATTTGCAATAGCCAATACCAAACTAATTGCACCCGCCCACTGCTGCTGTCAATCAGCAGAGGGGACCCGAAGTTCTCCATCAGGTTCCCTCTAGTGATTGACAGCAGCAGAGTGCGGGTGCAATAGCTAGTTTGCTATTGGCTATTGAAAAGTGAAATAGCCAATAGGTATCTAGCTATGCATTCCTATAGGATTTTTTAAATTTTGTAAACATTTTTTATTCTGACTGCAGCAGAACCGCCCGGCCAATAGAAAACAGTTAGGCATAGCTAGCTGTCACTGCTAGCTCCGTGCAATTGTTTTCTATTTAATTTTTTCTACTTTTTTAACTGTGTTTCACAGAGGTTTTAACTGTGTTTCACAAGCAAAATAGCCGAGCCGAATGTCGCTCGGCGGCATTCAGCTATTCTCTCATTGATACACTCACGCTGTTCGGCATCTATGAGAAAAGACCAAACAGCAGCGAGTAGCCTGCTGGAGGTTCGGCTTAGCCGATCCAGATGTTTGATCGGCTGAGTCGAACTCCTTCTGCACTTCGGGTCGGCCGAACATGCTGAGCAGCTTAGTGAATACACCCCTTAGTTTTATGCTAGGAGGATTGACATCTTTTGTTTACAGAGAAAGCATTTTTATTATGCTCACTCTGCATTCAAGACATGTGGTTTCCCTTCTGTTAGTCCCTGCTGCTGTCTACAGTGACCAGGTCACCTACAACCCTTTAAACGTTTGCTTCTTCCAGCAGTCATTTCATAAGCGCTCAAGGTTGTTAGAGGTAAAATGTTTTGTTTGCAGGCAACATGTTGGATCACAAAAACAAGGGGAGTAGTTCCGCTCTATTGGGTTTCTCCAGCTCATGATCCTCTAACAGCTCCCACCAACAGCCTGCAACATTGTCCATGCTTGATTACTTACATCTCCTGGGGTCCTCCTTGGCTTTGTTGGGTTTAACCTTCTCCTCAGACTATGAAGATTTTTATTTGCCAAGTTGCAGTATTAACTGCTAACTCTGTCCATGACCATAAAGGACATAAGCATACTGAGTCGCAGGCAGCTGCCATAACTCCCAGGCTGAGAAACACCATTATGACTCTTATTTATGCGGTGCATGCCAACTTAAAGATGGAGGCACAGTCTGTAGCTGCTACACGTGCTACTACTAGTGTAGATCCTTTGAGAGGTCCTAAGAACGCTAAAACTTTTCCCATGCACGTGCTGTTTCCAGATGCTCTATATACTGCCTAGAAATCTGCCGACAAACTGTTTACACCTCCTAACAGTTTTGCATTCCAATACTTATTTGAGGAGGCCTTCATTAAGAAGTGGACTGTTCCTGCAGTTGGATGGTAGTGTCCCATCTAACCCATTTACCTCTGACGGTCCCCATAGAAAATGTGCCAGTATTTAAGGATCCTGTAGATAAAGAGCGGTAGACACTTTCCAAAACCTTGTGATCCCTGAGAGACCCTGTGTTACAACCTCAACAGGTAACTCAATCAAAAACTCATGGCAAAGGATCGAGCTTTACTACATATTAATACTTTTTTTGTAAAGCATTTAGAGTTCATGCCAACAGCCCTAAACTACTGTGTAGATGGGTTAGTGAATGCTCCCCTCTTAGTTCCCATATCAGTCTTCTATCATTGAACATGCAGATAATTCTTTGGTGGAAATGTTGGTCTGTGGAGCAGGCTACTCTGCTCGGTACCTTGGAGGTATTCACTCACTGCAATTTGGCCCCTATGAGAATAGGGGCGAGAATAGGGGCGAACAGCAGCGAGTGAGCTGCCTGGAGCTTCAGCTCAGTTGATCCAGATTTGGGATCGGCTGAGTCAAAGTCCCTCTGCAACTTCGGCTCAGCCGATGTACGGCCGACGTACAGCTATTCAATCCCGCTCAGTATGGCTGATTTCAGCTGTACATGGGCTGAAATCAGCCGTACTGAGCCAGAGTGAATAGCGTCCAGGAGTTCAGGGCAGAGCTTCCCACACCCTTAGCTGCAAATATCCTAGAATGTTGGAATCCAAAAAGATCAGCATAGTGTGCTGTTTAGAAACAGAATAAATTCAACTCTGTGTTTAAGTGTCTAAGCACAGTGAAATGGAGCAATGCACAGATCCATTAGGCAGAAGGGTAATACATGAAAAAGCAAGTAAGGGAAGGCTGAGTACAATTAAAGTTGATATGCAGGCATAAGGACAGAGAAACCAACAAACAAATCAGAAACAAGAAGGCAAGCTAAGTTGCTACTAAGATAGTGGGGGTACAAGATGCACTTATTATGCTAAGGCAAAAATCTAAACCCAAAGACTGAATTTAAAGGCAGGCCAGGGAACTGGATCAGAGGGGATACGCCAAATGGAGGAACAGAAAGATAAAGTGAGCTGTGGCAATTAGAATCAGGAGCACACAGTGCTTGGCAGTAAACTAAGTAAAAAGACTAAATACACACTAGTCACATAATGCACCACCAACTATTGGAGGGGAAACTGAAATTTCACTAACAACTATACATTGGTACTTACTCCAGTACCCTTGTAAAAAATTGCCAACAAAATGGGTTACCTTTCCTGGAGATATACTTTCTGCTTTGCTCTGAAAAAGTGACTACTCTTTTAGCTCAATAAACTACAAATCTTCCCTCTCTAAATAGCACCCTCTGGGGGTAGCCAGGAACAGCTTATTAATAGCAAAGCAAGATGTAAGCCAAGTGTCAGGTACTGAGGCTGGAAAAAAAGTGGGGAAAAAAAGGTGACCCATCATACAGGTGAAACTCGAATAATTAGAATATCGTGCAAAGTTCATTTATTTCACTAATGCAACTTTAAAGGTGAAATTGATATATGAGATAGACTCATTACATGCAGAGCCAGATAGTTCAAGCCGTGATTTGTCATAAGTGTGATGATTATGGCTTACAGCCCATGAAAACCCCAAGAACCCCAAATCCACAACCTCAAAAAAGTAGATTATTACATGCAATCAATAAAACAAGGATTGTAGATAGAACAATATCGGACCTCTGAAAAGTGCAAGCATGCATATGTACTCAGTACTTGGTTTGGGCCCCTTTTGCAGCAACTACTGCAATTACTTTTGCACGATATTCTAATTATTCGAGTTTCACCTGTATATTTAGAGACTTAACAGACAAATTTAAATGTATATTTCACAATAAAAATGCTGTTTTATTTCAAAGAAGACCAGGCTCAAGCTTTATGTTCCATAATGGTACTTGTTGGCCAGAGTCTAAAGGTGCCCATACACCTTGCGATTATTGTTTGATTTCCGAATGAAATCAGGTTTTCGTATGCTAATCTGCCAGTTGATGGGAAGTAAAAGATCAGAATTACTGTACTCCTGGCCGAATTTCCTCAATCGTTCAGGCTAGAAAACTTTTGGATTAGTGGTGTTTTCATACAAAAAAAATTGCAATATGGACACTGCACATGCGCAAACAAAAATCTGTTCTGTCGATCGTCGAAATTCTGTCAGTTAGTATTGCTAATAAACGCTAATTGAAATCCACATTGGTCTGTGCATGATGAGGCAGTCATGTTGAAATCAAATGACGGGACGAAAAAAATCGTACAATAATTGTAAGGTGTATGGGCACCTTTAGACTGCGGGGATAGAGGGGCAGCACCAAATTGTGCAAACTATAATACAAATTATGTATTTTGTATGCCTCTTCAGTCCACCTCTGGACATTTGTGGCTTCAGCAAGAAAACTATAGTTGTAAGGGGGTGCTGAGATGTAGACAGGAGTTTGAAAGCTGCATAGTGCAAGCATGAAACCAAGCAGTCCACATGTTGCCTCCAACTGCACATTCCATTATTAGTTTGCAATGAAAAACCCCATAACACAGGAGGCAGATCTTGTACAAAATGGGATTATAATTTAGGTGTGCCTAGGGTAGCATAATGTCTAATTACTACCTTGGCAGAAGGAGATGCAGACTGAATGGACAGCGCAGTGATAGAGGAAATGCTCAGAAAAATATGCAGAATAGAATCCAGCCAGATCCATGTCACGTTGGCTCAGGTTTCTGAAGTAGTCTCTTAAGTCATATCATACAAATTCATAGATGAGAAAAATGGACACATTCCAGCACAATGTTTAAAGGTAATGGACACACTCCTGCCATGCCTCCAGTTTATGTTGACCATACAGAATTTATTTTGTAAAAAATGATAGGTTAAACCCATATTGCATTTCATTTTTTGACAAATTCACAGGGTTATTCATCAAAGGGTGAAGAGTTTAGAGAGGGCAGGAGAAGTGAACAATCTGGGACAACATAGCTGAACTGGAAAGTGAGATGAATTGGAGAATTTTCCCAAATCGGCTATTTTGGCCTAGATTGTTCACTTCTCCTGCCTTATCCAAACTCTTCACCCTTTTGTAAATAACCCTGTTACAGCAGCTACAATTTTTTTTAAACATTAAGAGGGTTATTCACAAAGCTAGCCGAAGGATCAGCCGTAGCTCTGGTTGATCCTTCGGCTAGCATCGGCCGCCGGAGCCCTTGGGTTCAGTCGAACCGAAGGGCTGCTGTATAAGCTATTCACTATAGCCCGTACAGCACCCGAAGGTGGCTGAGCAGCTCAGCTGAGCCGAAGGCATATGCTTCGGCACAACTGTGCCGAAGTGACAGCCGAACTCCTCGCAGATGACAGCTGGGCGGAGCCGAAATGTCATTAAACAATGACAACTGGGCAGAGCCAGCCGTGACATCATAGCTAGATCCACCCAGTTGTTATTCATCTGCCGGGACCTGCTAGAAGACTCTAGTAGGTCCTGGCCAATAGGAAACCGTTGGGCGGAGCTAGCTGTCGTCCAATTGTTTTTTTTGTTTTTTTATTATGTTTTTTTTAAAATCTTTATTTTTTTAACATTTATTATTTATTTACATTTTTAAACCTTTTTATCTACTTTTTTCATTGTTTTTCTATTCTGCTCGGTACCACAGAGGTGCCGAGCCCAATGCCGCTCGGCGGCATTCGGCTATTCACTCCAAATGAGAATAGGGGAGAACGGGGGTGAATAGGGGAGAACGGGGGTGAATAGGGGAGAACGGCAGCAAGTGAGCTGAGTCGAAGTCCTTCTGCATGTTTGGCTGATTGAAGTTCAGCCGAAGACAGCTGATGCATGGCTGAAATCAGCCGTCCAAGCCTGAAGTGAATAGCCAAACAGCATTCGGCTCACTTCACTTCGGGTGGGTTATTCACTCAGCTGCCTTGTCAATAACCCTGTAACTTTCAAAATGGCTTTGGCAACAATTATATATACTTTATTAATTTTCTCAAGATGTTTTAATTTTTATTCTTTCAAAGTAGAGTTACCCTTTAAATATATAGTTATATCAGATTATTTGTATTTTACAGAACATTAAAGAAACAGGAAATATAAAAAACAGGAAATATTAAAAAAAGTCTGCAATCCACATTGAGAAAAGGGCAAAATGTAATACAAGTATTAAAGCAACACTATGCTCAAACAGTCGGAGAAAATGCAGCAATTGACACTTGTTAATTAAATAGACTGGGAAATGTAACCATTTTAAACATTCTAGTAGTCACTCAAAGAGACAGGGGATGCTACCCCATATGCAGATTTCTAAACAAATACTTTTTTCCTAATGAGTCGCTGCACCTAGCTTGCTAGCAGCATCCTGATACCTGTCAGATTCTCGCAGTTGATGGCTCATCGAGACAGGCTGAGGGAACATTTCATCTGCCATGCAGTACTGATAGGCTTCTAAATGAGTGCCTGAGGACTGCGATATGCTTGCTTTGAGACTCTGACCTCCGTTTGTTTTTTATTAAATACTTTTAAAAAGATGTTTAAAAAGCACACGCTGCTTATTAAATCACAACACAATAGCAACTGAATGTTAAGAAGCACTCAATCGAATCAGTTTACTATTCCGCACCTCCTTTATACAGCGGGAAATGTTTGAAATTGTTCTGTGAATACAAATTGCTGTTCCCTGCTGCAATAATTACACCGTTTCCTGGTGCTGTCATTAATTAATTTAATTTACACTTGTGTCGTTAGTGATGAAAAGTTAGCCTAAAATATGAAGATGGATAATGTGAGGGCTTTGGAATGTTGCACTGATTGTATCATATAAACTAAAATTACAACTAATTAATGAGGTCAAAGAGCAGAGCACATATGTAAGGCCTGGGCTAATTGACATCTGTGCCCTTAACGACGACTTGCCATTTAAACTCACATAGTGTATTACTAGTAGGACTTTATAGTAAAACCATGAATACGAGATGGGGAAAAAAGTGTAAACAAATTGTAAATCACAAGTAAATATAAAATACTGACATCATCTTAAGCTGGCCATACACCTATAGATTATCTGCAGATGTTCTATGCCCATCTATACTAAACTGTGTGGATGGAGGAATCTACCGCTGGGCCTAGCTTCAGTATCTTGCTAGTCAGGACTGCTGGCTGTCAATATACCGAAAAACAATCTGATTGGATGCAGGCATTGTTCAGACTAGCAAGATACTGAAGCTTGGCCCAGTGGGAGATTCCTCCATCCACACAATTTAGCATAGATGGAGGAATCTGTTGCACTTTTTCCATCTGATCATAAAAAATCTGCAGATAATATATAGGTGTATGGCCAGCTTTAAAGTGACCCTGCCCCTAGTGCGCATGCCGAAGCATATGCCTTCAGCTCAGCTGAGCCGCTCGGCTGCCTTCGGCTGCTGTACGGGCTATTGTGAATAGCCCGTACAGCAGCCTTTCGGTTCGACTGAAAGGCAGAGGCGGCTGAAGTGAACAGAAGGATCAGCTGAAGCTACAGCTGGATCCTTTGGCTCTTTAGAGAATAACCCCTTAAATAGGTGCTTGTTGTTGTGGGCAACAAAGGCCCCTTTTTTCCAATTGTTTTAATACAGATGGTCAACCTTCTTGATCATGCTTTCTGTACTTTTTATTAAGCTTGTTAGCATCAAAATGTTCGTCTCTCTAGAGAACATTTATGTACTACTGTTTGCATATAAACTTTGTGCAATTCCCTAACCCAGTATTACAGTGTGTCTTATCAAGTGTTTTTGGAATATTATTTAAATGTTAGCATTTATACCCAGGATATCAATTCATCTTTTGTATTTTCCTGACCAAATTGAGATGCCCCTATTATGATTAGAAATCACACTGCTTAGTATATCCACTGTGTGTGCATAATATTTGCAAATTAAAAAGGATAAGATTGATATGGAATCCTAAAATTTGCTTGTATGGTTTGTTTACATGAGGGACTTTGGTGCTTCTATGTAATATTATGAGTTACATTAATGCAATATGCATAGTCTAAAAACCTGTACTAAAAATGTGCCATTAGCTAATCCTGTCTTCAAATCACATGCATGTTTTGTGTGTATTGACATACCTTTCACGTTATCTGCAGAAATATATAATTAATCTGTAAGGTATACCTGCCACTTGTCATGGTGCAATGTGTTTGGCACAAATTTACCATACAAGTGCTATGTCCTTGCTGTGCCAACAACAGCTAATACTAATAGATGTATGGCTGCTGTATGTCAACAAGTAAGTGTGGAGAGTTATCTTAATACAGAGCTTCTTTGAGAAACTGTGGGCACTAAAAATTAATGTTTTCTTTACTTCTTGACTGCCAGAAGGACAAGGATTTATCTCTTAAAATGTTAACCAGTTTGACCCAGATGTATCTTGTCCTTGGTATTAAATTTGTCTCCTTAAGCCTATTAGCAATTTTGTAATAATCAAAATACTGGTGGTAACTATTACGGCCTCGTTGAAAGTAAACTTGTAACCTTTTTAGAGCACTGAAAGTAGTGCTATGTTCAAGCTATAAAGTCACGTATGTGATGTAGGCTTCCCATACCAGTAAGAATGGGCTCTGTTTTCTAAGTACTCCCTGGAACATTTTGTAAATACATGTTGATCTTCCCAGTAGAGCCATTGAATTGACACTTCCTTTGAAAGGGTGGCAACAGTCTTCCTTCTACAGTAAAATCAGAGCACCATTGTCAACCTTTTTGCTGCCCTTGCTGCTTAGATGTTAGCTATGTCCATAAACCTTTAGATTGACATAACTTTGCTTTATTTGCAGGAGCCTTAGGGAGATGATTTAAAAGCCCTGTTTAGTCCCTGTCACTGCGGTTTAGCAGAGTGCAGGAGAAATCCAACTTCCCAACTGCATTTACCATTAAAAGTATTTTTTTTTCTGTGTTTCAAACCTTTGGTACTTTACAATCAATAACAACATCACCGTAAGAAACACAGTAATTGCATAGAAATGTGAAAGTATCCCAGCTACTTAATAATCTCCACTATAACATCAAAGATACCACTATAGGCTGGAATGAGTTCTGAAAAAAATGGGTCCATCACCCTGTTGTTCTCAATAAGCAATAATGGACAACCCAATGTTCCTGCAAAGCAGAAAAATTGTGCATGTGTTCGATATCAACACATACAAAACCCCCCCACACACACCCACCTCCTCCACTATTTAAAAATAACAAACTTTTTGAAATTTCAAATGAAAGACATTTTCAAAGACTCACAACCTAACTTTCTGGATTCTTTATCACCACTAAAGTCACATCGATATCAGCTCTACATCACACCCTAAATAGAGTTTTTGCAAAGAACTTTGGTTGCCCCATAGTTACTAACTGTACTAATGATTTCCCTGCTGACAATACTGTTGAAAAATTATTAAAGTGGACTCCCCCCAACCAAAAAAACAAGCCAGATGCTTGCAACTCTAAATGCTGATTACAAAACACATTGCAGTTATTTGATAAACATATTATGAGCAAAGTTATACTTGCCCTTATCTCACTTTCTGGTTTCTTGAGGCACTGGTGATGTAGCCATTGCCTTCCAGCTGCCTCTGAGAATGCTACGTCACCAGTGCCATCCAGGGAGTTCTTCTGATCTCAGGAGCAAAAGGTCCTTTTTCCTGGGGTCTCGTGAGATTTTGTGAAATCTTTTGCAATACCAAGAAAACGTTCTGTTTTTGACAAGCAACACATGCATGAGATCTGTCACAGATGTAATTGGTGGGCCAGCACAGAGGAAGAAGAAGCCATTCACAGAAGTTTCCTTGTTTTTATATAAATATTTAATTAGCATTGGCAGTTTATTGAGGAGGAGGGATTAAAAAGGTTTCAAAGCAACCACATCATGTATGATGGAACAATCATAGAGGAAAGCTCAGTGTAAAATACTGCCCTTGCTTTATTTCTTTCAAACAAGCAATACAGCAAGCACAACAAGTACAACCGAATGAGGAGCTATATTCATTTCATTGGATGCTACAAGCCTAACAAACCTTTGTGCCTCTTTTTTGGTTTGAAGACTCACTAGCTCTGACTAGAAACACATTTGGCTGTTGTCAGCCAGCAGCTGTATAATGAGGGAGTGGATCTCCAAATGCCCTCCAGTTTGGATATTAAAATAGACAATTTTTATTTTGCAAAAAACTTGATGCCAAATTTGAAATGAGTACACAAACTACTTGATTCTTCAAGAGATGACAGGAGTTTATTGAGAAATCTTTTACAAAATAAGAAATTAAACAAGTTATGACTTACCTCCTAGGCAAGTCAGGGGCAACTAGAAGTATTTCTACTTAATGGCCTAGTGAGGACAGATGGCTAGCTGGTATTTTGGACATTTGTTAGCCTTATACTCTTGGTTATTTACTAAGATCCAACCATAGGAGCATGCATTCAGTTTCTGAGTTGAATTGCAGTTTAGTTTGTAGCTTGTGCATTACGTGAATAAGTACAGTTCCAATAGAAAATATAGTAACATTTTTACTACAGTGTTATATCATACATGGTCATTTTGTCACATTCTGTTTTTTCTGCCTCATATTTCTGATCTCCCCACACAATCCCTGGCAGCCATTTTACCAAACTTCTGTTGCTTTAGTGATAAGCAGGACGCTGCTCTTCCCACATTACAACATTCATAACTCATTGCAGCTGTCTATGCTTGTACCTTCCACAAGCTAGAGTGATTCTTGCTAATTGTTTATTGCAAGCACAGGGGCTCTTTTAACTTACCTGTAAAGGACCGACAGACATGAAGAGAGAACAGGACAGGGCCATGCAGCAATGTGCTTGCTCTTTTGCTGGTCCTACTGTCATGCAAGTAGCCTGTGGTGGCTCTGCGTGGGCAGTGTTCTTAGGAATGGGCTGAATAAATCAGCTTTCTCATGCTGGATGCTTCAGCATGTAGGAATATAGTCCACATTGAGAACACACTGACAAGGGTGGTTAAATCCCACATACAGTGAGACTATGTAGAGCCAGCACAGCCACCCTCAAAAAGGAAATGTGATCAGCCAAATTTTGAGTTCATATTTTGCCATATGGTATCCAAGAATGCTATTTCCAGGTATCAAGATGACATCATATGAAAGAAAGTATGGAATATTTTTTTTTTTTTCGAGGGGGGTTAGTGACACTTTTACATGAAATAATATATCTTATACTAGGTCCATTTTATGTTACCATTCACATAGAGATACTGGAGGATTAGACAAATGAGCATGCAATTAAGTTTGGTGGACTATAGGTGTCAGGCACATCCTTGAGGTGACAGCTCAAAATAAAACAAACATTTTGCTAAAGACCTCTGTGTGTTTAGCGCTGTTTTTTATGTGTGTGTGGACGACATCTAAATCTTCCCAATAGTACAATTTGCACCTAATGACATCCCTGAAATACAGGCCTAAACAGAGATTTCTATCAATAAGCCATATGAACTATCAGGTCTCTGCCTTTCTGCTGAGAAAATTTGCCTACTTATGACCAGCATAGCCATTTTGTAGCTCTCTTTAGCATGGTAGGTGTACTCTCTCTAGACGTAATTTAATGATAAGAAGGTTGCTCTCTGGAGGGACAGAAAATAAGCACGTTTGTCAGTTTTTAAATGCTCATCTGAGCCATGTTTAATATAACTTCTTTCCCATTTTACCTCATCTGCAGATCCGTGACCCATCTTTCTAAAAGAAAATCCAGTGTTGAACATTTAGCAGCTTTGAATAATCTACAAACTAATTAGTCAAGTGCCTGTGAGACTCTTGAGGTTGTGAGAAATCCCTGATGTGTACAGAGGGAGTTTTTCTTCAGAAGAAAAGGGAGTCCCCAGACTGGGGTGAGATTAACCCTTCATCTTCACGTTCAGGACGTGATCTATGTAAAGGAAGACTAGCATTTCTTCATATGTATACTGCACTGGTCTCCAGCAGATTTTCTTTCAGAGGAAAACCTTGTCAGCACGAAAAGCTGTTGTAGGATCAGAGGAGACAGAAACAGGTGTCACATAGGCCGTCAAAAACGAAAGGGGGAAAAAGATCAGGGTGAAGGCGAGAAACACAGACAATTATATTAATGCTGTCGCTTTTATGTTGTAGCTTTGCGTTATTACCTTGAGGTGCTGAGTGTGCAGTTGCCTCAAAGAAAAGTAGACAGGAGACAAGGGGGAAACACGATCGTTATTAACTGAAGAGGCAGTGTGTCAAAGCTGGAGAAGGTTCAAAGTTTTGTTTGAAAAGAAAAAAAATTCAGACAGCCACGTCTGTGAACAAACTGCGGTTCTGCTGTCGGCTACATAAACAGAGTAGCCGTCTAAAATGTACTGCTTGAAAAAAGATCACAGAGCTAAAAAAAATAATAATGAAAGATGTCATTGAAACTTTATTTTAATTAAATTTAATTTGTACGTATATACATTTTGGAACGATATATTTCACTGACCCTTAAAAAACATCCAGTGTAAAAACGCACAAGTCTCTGAACAAGGTGCTAAAATGTACACAACACCTTTTTACACTTTACTACACTCAGATATTTAAAGATAATTTAGAATTATGTAGAACATAGGGAGGAATGTGATAATGGGTGTGCTCTTTATACCACTATTTGTGTTGCCCTGGTCACATTCTCTCTCTTACCCTATTATCATTTACTAATGTATTCCCTTTATTTAAGATATTTTTATCTGATTGCAATGGTCAGTCCAACATACACAATACCTATCAGTCACAAAGCAAACGTTGTAACATTGGTAGCAGTCAACTTGTGATTCAGAAATTCACCGCTTTTTCCCATCAGCATTTTATCCTTAGCAGCTCACAGCTTTATGAACTTCTACCACTCCCTTGTTCTTTATTTTACTTACCATTTATATAATATAGATTGGTGTTGAAAGTGATGGAATGTAAATACAGTATTTCCTGTGTTGAAGCAGACTGTCATTTATAGTGCAATACATAGAAGGGATTTTTGGTTCCTCTTGGCCCACCCCACCCTAAGCTGACAGGTTGTCATAGTTAGGCATACCCCAAGTCCCATGTCACAGAATCATGTGTTGCATATCGTGCACTGATGAATCAGTGCATTCATCAGTGCACAATATGCAACACATGATTCTGTGAAATGGGACTTGGGGTATACCTAGAGTTGAAAAGACAGTAAAAACTGCATGCTAGTTGAAAAAATGACTCTCTATAGATTGTGACTGTGCCATAGGCCTACACTACCAGATGTGTCGTTAGCCATGGGGGGCATGAAAAAATTATTTGGATGGCTCCACCCACTATTTTTAATGTAAACACTTTCCATCTTATGCTGGGCACATACCTTACAACCATCGCAAGACTGTTGTCTTGCGATGGTTGTAAGGTAATGAAAAAAACGTACAATCTGCCTATCTTGGAGAGGCAGATCGTACTTGCGATGATCGCAAGCCCGCCCCGCTGAGGGACGGGCTTCGGATGACCACAATGCTGAACGGGCAGTGCGCTTGTGCACACCGGCCCGTGCGGCATTTATCTTACGAACATGTCACTCACCCGCCGACAATCGTACGATTCTCGGCGGGTTTTCGAACACGTTCCTAAGATAAAAGTCATGCGACCTTACAGTAGCAGAGGTTGCACACCTTCCCCACACCTTGCGATAATCGTGTGATTATCGCATGGTGTGTGGGCACCTTTAGGAAGCCAGTGTATCTTAAATAGGGGCAGACATTAATACTCTTCTACTACCCCTAAATACTGTTAGCAGTAATAGACCATAGATATAATCTTAAGCAAACATAGCATCCTTTTACTGTCTCCTGAAATTATATAAAGATGGAAGGAGGAAGTGACAGTTGCAGTGTCATTGCTGTCTTCCTCTATCTCTTTGTTGTGTTCTTATGGGTTTTTTGTAAACGGCTGTTTAAGAGGCAGTCTATAGCTAGTTGCTTTTGGTTCTTTTACAGAGAATGAAAGCATCTCAATAGGACATGTCTCCATTAAGATACTTTGCACTGCACTTGGCAAAACAGCTAAGTGCACATGCATAAGAGGGGCTGCTGCATGTAGAGTTCAATGAGTAGCCTCTTAATTGGCTATCAACATTAGCAAGCAACCAAGAAGGAAAGAAAGAAAACAAAAGATTTACACAAAGAAACCATCAGATATGCAAAAACACTCTTCCTGCAAATGATGAAGCATCCTTCTTAGCAGTCATAATGTGAACATTTGCTTTGCCCATGCATGGCAATGTAATGGGTTGACACTAATGCTGGCCCCAAGTCGCATCACTCCTATGTGACAGAACTGTGTGCCTGACTCTGAGCAGTCAATCGCCAAGCACCCATTTGCAAGGAATGAAAGTGAGTCACATCCTCCCCTAAAGCCAAAAATGCCAGGTATGTAACTTTGCTTCCCCGGGCAAATAGAGTGGTGGAAGAGAGGAGCATAAGCAGCTGTGAGGGCTGATTTTCAAGCAAACCTACTACGTTGCCTAAAGGTGCGCATAGACCTTACAACCATCGCAAGACTTATGTCTTGCGATGGTTGTAAGGTCATTAAAAAAAGTCCGATCTGCCCATCTTGGACAGGCAGATCGTACTTGCGATAATCGCAAGCCTGCCCCACTGAGGGGTGTGCTTCTGATGACCGCAATGCTGAACGGGCAGTGTGCGCTTGCACACACCGGCCCGTTCGGCATTTATCTTATGAGCATGCCACACACCCGCCGACAATCGTATGATTCCCGGCGGGTTTTCAAACATGTTCGTAAGACAAAAGTCTTGCGACCGTACAGTAGAAACGGTTGCACGCCTTCCACACACCTTGCGATTATCATACGATCGCGGGATTTCCCGCAATTATCGTATGATAATGGCAAGGTGTGAGGGTACCTTTAGGCTGCATTCACCCCTAGGCAACGGCACTTTCTCTTGTTTCTACATGTGTGTTTGCTGCCCTTTTTTGCACATTTTTTGTGTGTTTTACACACGTACATCAAGTTGCACTTTTTTTGTGAGCAGTTGTGACACATTGGTGTAAATGGGCAGACACGTGTAAAAAGAATTGTCGTGTGTTTCTAAGCGTTTCCACTTGAGTCTATGGGAACAAACTATGCTGTAATCTGCCAAAAAGAAGCGTATGTACTTTTCCCAGCGACAGGCATTTTTCAGCTTGCGACAAAACGCTCAGGTGTGAACGGGGGCCATAGGAATACATGAGATTTCTTGTTTTGCGCGTTTTATCTTGTGTTTGTGTGTGCAACAAAATGCCTAGGTGTGAACAGGACCTAACATGGTGTTGTAGAATTGTTATGTGCCACTTCACCAAAATTTTGTAAAGTAGAAAGTATGCCAATTAAACAGTTAATACTGCTACATTGGGGCGATTGTACTACAAATGGTAATGAACAAAGTATGCCTTAGCAAAACACATATGGCAGATAATACCACAACAATGCTTCAATACATATTACATGTGATTGTTTAATAATCAAAAGATGGTTAAAAAGTAAGTGAAACCATTGTTTTTTCTTTAGAAAATGGCTGAAAAACATTGACTGTACAAATAGATTTTGGTGGTAAAGGCCATCTAAAAAAGGAGTGTTGTAGAAGAGTTCTCAGGGCTGAATGATAGAAATCAATAAATTCCCCTGTCCACGCTGAAAAGCATGGATGCAGGAATCTTCCCTCCTGGGCTGTCAGAATAGAGCTGCTGTCACTGTTCACCCGAGAATTTTCCGCCCAGTCCTTCAATTTTTCCAATTTTTTATGAGGTGGTGCCAACAGGGTCTCCCACAGATCGATTTTTGCCAGAAATCGGCCGAATTTTATCCATGTGTGCTATCTTAACCAATTGTTGCCCAGGGAATTTTCTTACTATTTGCACACACATGATAAAATATACATTTTTGGCTAGAAAACAGCTTCAAGCCCCCAAACAATGATATATGTTTTGAAAGCAGAGGCCCTGTAGAATAATAAAAATGCTAGTTGCAATTTTTATGTCGCACGGGATTTGCGCAAATGTTTATCAAACCAGTATTTTTAGGATAAAATAAACTAAATTAAAATTTAGTGCACAGAAACAGAATATAATACTCAATTTCTGGTAAAATATGAAAGACGGGGTCATGTTGTGTAAATAGTTACCAAACATGTCAGGCCTTAAAATTGCGCAAAAAAACTTCAATACCCAAAATTTCCTATAGGGGACACTTTAAACGCTTTTACAGTGATTGATGGCCCTAGAATTATTGAACGTCACTCGGACGTTCGCGGCGTTATGTAACATGTGTAGCGCAATTGTCGTTTTCACACGTAGTCACACCGACGCGTGTTTGCTTATTGCTATCCCATATGTAATGCCCCCTATGTAATAGCAGAAAGGGTGTGACAGGTCCTCTTTACGGAAACATCAGGGGTCTTTCAGACCCCTAATGTCACCTAGGAACCCCAAAGAAGCTGATAAAACAGAGATCTGCTTCCCCAGCTTCTCCTGGCTCTAAGAGCCGGGGAGTGTAAATAGTGACACCAGAAGTGACGTAATAAACATCACTTCCGGGTCCAGAGATCGGAGGAAAGATCAACAGCTGGAAGCCACTGTATCTCTCTCCGATCATTGCTGGGAGATCTGCCAAGCTGAGCGGATTGGTGCAGAAAGATGCACCAATCCGCTCACTTACCGATTATCTCCCTGCAGAGAGCGGTGACTGTCAGTCTCTGCTCCCCATAGGGATTCCCCGCTCCCCTCTCTGATCCTCCAGTGCTGAGTGGAGGAACAGATGAGGAGGGGGCGGGCATAGCTGGCTCTGCCTCTAGATAGGCAGAGCAAGCTGTCACTCATGCAGCTGGGTGGATCTCAACAGTACTATCAGGATCCGCCAGGCTGCGGCACACTCAGTATATCACAGGCAATAGCCCGCGATATACTGAACTTTGGGTCATGGAAGGAGGTTAGTATATGTCCCCCTGTGACCCTAAAGAGAACTATGGGGAAAAAACACTTAACCTATAGTTCTCTTTTGATAGAAAGGAAATCTTTCTATGGGAATGCTTCTTTCTCATTCTTGTTGTGTTTCGAGATAGGAAGTGGAGATAAATCCCCTCATTGAGACATAGACCACAAAAAAAAATAAGGCACTGTTTTAACTGTTAATTGCTCTACCAAAAAAAAATACTTTTTGGATATAGATATAATTTAAACTACATATCAGAGTAGGTTGAAACAAAAAATGAAGAAACCGGTATTTTCCTTATTTAATAATATTCCAAAGACACCCAGTCTTCATAACTGTTAAAAAAAGCTAATACAGCCCGCACAGAAGTTTATACACTCACTTCAATCTTCGCTTCCATTTGGGTCTGACATCCTTCTATTAAGGTCCGGCAGATGGTTCATCTAAAATCAGCCTGGGTTTTCTGCGGAAATTCAGTTAAGTTATCTTGTCCTGTGAGCAAGCATGGATGTTTTCATTAAATTCCTCTCTACAAAGCCCTGCAGTGGTTTTTCAGAATGTATTCTGCTTCCATCTCTACCTGATCTCAAGACCTGTGACATATCTGTGTTCTGTACCATCTGTTCAGCACACTTTTGCTTGATTTGAAGATGTCTACTAATGCAATGCTGCGTTAACTACAATCCCCTCAGTTCTGCTTGAGGCTGCAAGGTCTCAAAAGCTCCTAATGAAACACTTGTCATCTCCTCTAACCAAACCTACTTAGCCCTGCTGTTCTCAACTGAGCTGCACCTAAGCTCGCATAAACCCAGTCATTCCTATTCAATTTCTTTTTCTGAATCTATTTTTCATTTAAAACTGATTCTGTATACTTGTTCTTGAGCTATGCAAGCCGTAACTTTAACAAAATTAACCTGTTTATTTTCCCACCAAAATTGGCAGCTCTGTAGGCCATAGCTGAACTATATCTTTCTTCAGATATTTGTAGTTGGACAGACTTAGAGAAAATAAACAGTAAAGAGTGTATTTTGAACACTTACATAGTGTTTTTCAGGAGAAACTGCTGTCATGCTTAAGCTTACTCTAGACGGTGTCATACTGGTCATGTAAACAAAATATTTTAAAATAAAGCACAATTACGTTCAGAACTTTCCTTTGATGTTCTTTTAAATGCTGTAGTTAAATGTATAAAAATCCTAACAATTAACTTTTATTTGCTCCTGTTAAAGGACTGGCAAATAAAAAACGTACTCTTGCAGTGGGGCTACCCCCACACCGCAAGGGTTAAGTGCTCATTTTGTCTAGGGAGCTCAAATAAAGCAGATTTATTTACCTGATTCCAGGTGTTGTGGCGGTCAGCACTCACCACTTTCCCCCTCCGCTTCGACTATATATTATCCCTCTGTGTCTTCACATCTAATGCAGGTCTACAGGCCTACAAAGGATGTGAGGACATCTGCAGTCTTTAGACTGCCAAAACAAAGGGAAGAAAAGGCTGCGGGGACCAGTCTAGCAGTCTAAAGAAGTCTGGGGAGTGAGGATCAGTTAAGTAACACAGCTTTACTTGAGTCCCCTAGACAAAACAAGCACTGAACCCTTGCAGTGCCTGGGTAGCCCCACTACTAGGGTACGTTTTTTATTTGTCCTGAGTTCTTCTCTAAGTACACCATTCAAAGCATTTTGTTATATCTGTTTGATAATTGCAAAAAATACCTGTTGATCCTGTAAGAAATCTTGTAAGCTAATACATTCCTGTGCTCTCTGCCTATGCTGTACTTTTATCAGTTAGCATTGTTCCCAGCTCCCTCTAGGGACTGCAGAACACCTACCACTATGTCATGTAAATGGCGATGGCATGTGTTCTGTAGTCCTATCCTAGGTTGACAATTCTCGTAGATACAGTACACTGAGTATTGTCACCAAGGAAGTTTGTTACTGGCAAGATGACCAAGTAGAAATAAAGAAAAAAGGCCTAAAAAAAGCACAAACTAAGCACTGGTAAGATGAAATATATTCAATATTTGTTTTTGGGTTTAGATACCCTTTAGTATCCATCCATGACAGTCTCTTGTGTGATCAACAAAGTCCAACAGTGGGAGCCACTCCGAGTTAAGCACGCTCTCGTGATATTATTCAAAAAAATCCTTGCTATACACCAGGATCTCCAGCATCATAAACCCACATTTATTTTACCAGACAGTAGATGAACCTCACCAGTATCCTCACTGGCTGACGCGCTTCGATCAGCCAATAGAAAACTAAATATAGCAAATAGAGAACTAACACTAAGTCCATTGGCTGATTCTCTGATTTCAGATTCTAGATATCCCAATTAGGTTTTTTTTTCTAAATGCAGGTCTCTTTGTGGAAATTATGCAGTTCATTTCAGAGTGCTCCCTTTTTCCTTCAACGCAGCACCTAGCTTTAAGGATAAGCTGGGTACTTTACACAGAAATTACTGGCGGACAGAGGTTTTCAGGTGTGCTTTACATTTTTTTTGTTAAATCCAAAAAACATTGTATTACTTCAATACAAGACCAACAGTGTATGTGTATTAGCACATAAAGAGTTTTAGATGAGCAGATTGGTTTTTGATGCATATCAACAAATACTTTTTGTGCTTGGATAACCTCAGTTTAAAGTTCAGATTGACATCTTGCACTAGTGTTCCTTGACTGTTTTCCAAGTTGTTACAGGTTCCGAGAAAGCCTCTCACTTAATTTTACACTATGAAATACTTCAGGTACCAGTTAAATAGACTTTCAGGGTTATTCACATAAGGGTGAAGAGTTTGGAGAAGGCAGGAGAAGTGAACAATCTAGGACAACATAGCTGATCTGGAAAGTGAGCTGAATTGGAGACATTTTCCAAATCAGCTATTTTGTCCTAGATTGTTCACTTCTCCTGACTTCTCCAAACTCTTCACGCTATTGTGAATAACCCTGTTTGTATGAGTCAGCCATGTTACTTTCCTTAGCAGATATTTGAAGGATTGCTGTTTATGTGGAAATTAAAGACTTTTGTAGCCATTATCACACCGAACAGACAAAGATTGGTCACCTTCTTACAACATGATAGCACTTCTTTTTAATTCCAACACCTCTTGTATAAATTACGCCCTAAATGCCTCCATGGAGAATAACCAGAAGCAGCCATATGTATATAAATACCAATGAAAAGCCTCTGGTTCGTAGGTTGAATAGAAAGCCAATCTGTTCTTGACGTTCAACCAAAACAAACTTTACAAACTCACCAGTAGAAAAACTACGAAATAAGCACTTTAAATTTAGAATTTGCCACAGCTGTGTATGTCATTCTTGTGAAACACAAGGACCCTTTTCAGTCCACTTCCTCCAAAATGTCAGCTTCTTTACTCTGCAAAGTATGTGGTTTTAAGATTCATTAAGTTCCCCTCGCTCAATGTGTAATTACTCCTTTTTCAGTGACTGCACACATTCAACCTCTGAGCACTCACAGCGAGTAGAGTTTTGGCCAGTAAAAGTGATGCTCACAGCTGAAGTGCTTATCAGATAAACATTCACTTTCACTGCTAACATTGCAATGTTTTACTTACAGCTTCTAATTTAGGATAGGGGGAGATAGGCATGAAAGAACAAAAAAATCATGATCTGATGTAATAACTTACTTTCATAATGTTGTGTATTTAATACTTACAAAATGTTAAAAGCAGAGTGAATGAACAAGATGTACAGTATGTCAGACAATCATGAATACTAAGGAATATGTATATTTGATTGTCAGCAGCACATGTGACCAGGAAAGAATTATAACACTGTAACTGTCAATTTAACATCCTGTTGTGCTATATGATACAGTTAGGCTTTCATAGAATGATATGATGTACAGTCCACTTGCAATGCTGCACCAGCTTCCGTCACTTTATTGGGAAAAATTCATAAAAACTGGAGCAGACAGAATCTGGAGCAGTCGTCCATATTAACCAATCAGCTTCTCTTTCCAGTTTGTTCAGTTAAGCTTTGAAAATGAAACAGAATAACGGGATTCCGTGGACAACTGCTCCAGAATCTGTCTGCTCCAGTTTTCATGATTTCACCCCATTGTGTCACTGTTTATTTACACATTTCAGTGATATTTTATTTGGAACTGAATGTTTTGCAAACAGCTAACAAAACAGAGCATTTTTAAGGCACCCCCTGCCAACCACCCAACCACATAGCCCAGCAGTAGACATAGATGTCCTGGCTCAGTTTTGCAGCTTCCTAAGATTCTGCTCATTGGATAGCGAATCAGCATTTTCACTGAGCAATGAGCAAGAAGCTAATCGAAGAGTTGTAAAGCTGAATAGACTTGGAGGACTTCTAATTAAATGTTTGTATCAAGTAAACCATGCAAACTCTTCAGGGTTCAAAATGAATGTGTCCGAATAGACAGAGTCTCAGATTAGACAGCACTGTTTACAGTGCTTGTACTACATTAGTTATAGCAAGTATTAGTAATATGTATGTAGTAAGTGTTTTGGTAAAATCTAATAATTAATGTATAGTTTTGCAAGCCAAGCTTTCTTTATAAAATCAATAACATAATTTAAACATTTCAGTATTAGTAAAATATAGTTTTTCTCCACAGTGAGTTGTGTAATGGCCAAAATGTCTAAAAATAAACAATTCTTGGAGAACTTTGTTTATTCGCTTCTATTTTTGCATGACTTCATTCCCTGGCTAGAAAGCTAGGAGATTTCCATAGTCCCCTTGATTGTGCTGAAGCATACATGGCTTTGCTAGACAATACATTATTCTTAAGGGGTATATTCTCTAAGCTCTGGCAGCTTTGGTGTAAAATCCCTCCTGCCGTCAGTACTGCCATTTCTAGAGCCTGAAGATTCCTAAATGAGTTAAAACAAGACTGAGAGTGACTTAGACCCTGTTGCTTGAACAATTCACTTACAAGTTATCAACATTATGGACTGATCTTTTAATACAGGCATCTTTGTTTTATTTTTGCTTTTCTCTATTACTACAGCTTTGGACAAGCTCAGCACTCAGCACCTGTACCACCCAACACAAGTGGAAATTGTACAATCTAACGTAGTGTTTGACATCAGCAGCCTTATGCTCTATGGTACACAGGCTGTACCTGTGCGCCTCAAGATCCTGCTTGACCGACTCTTCAGTGTTCTCAAACAAGAAGAGGTACTGCACATATTGCATGGCTTAGGATGGACGCTGCGGGATTATGTTCGCGGATATATACTTCAGGTGAGAGATTTAGAAAGGTTAAGAAATTACATATGTCTCATAATGTTTGGTGTGATGTCATCACATATATGGACTCATGCCAAATTACTCATTATTCATGTGATTTGTAACAGCATGCTAAGTTTTCAGTGAAAGTGAAAGCCTGTGTTCATGAGAAACATCTCATACAAACACCATACATTATTTAAAGTCATAATTTGTACATTATGATAAAGCATAAGTAACTCTAAAGTACATAATAGAACATTAGCTTTCATTTTATAGATGTCAACATGCAATGTGTAAGTTGTAAAACTATAAAAAGGTTTCTCTTTGGATAGCATAAGTGCTTGAGATGTCTAATGTTAATTTCAATTTCTTTATCTACTAAAAAAAAAAAATTGCTTAAAAAAAAAAAGCTAAGAATATATATATATATACAGCATATAGCCATGCCATTTTCTGCACAACATTGGCATATATATGCAGAGAAATGCCACTCTTTATTTTGTTACACTAGGAGGTTCATACATATTCCATACTCTGTGATAAATAAATTAAAACTCAATCAGGAATAATAGCCACAGCCTGTTGGTGGAGCTGGGAACTCACAGAAATCTCCCTACTGGAGTCCCTGACAGATATCTCAAGACATTCAGTGAGCAACCTAGCTACATCAACCCAAAATTTAACTTCAGTTTTGGAACAAAAAATAAATCCACAGGTTTTCTTTCTGATGTATATGTAATACATTTTTTGACAATTTTTGTTCTGACTTCTATCTTGACCCCTGTAATCACAAGTAGAGCTTCAGGTATGCTTTTTACAATAAAGTACATCATTATTTTGTGGGTAAGTACTACTGCTTTGTAACAGTATTTTTAATGTAACTATGTATTTATTTATTTTATTTTACTTTTTTTTCTTCATGTGTTTTTCCATTTCCCCAGTTCCCCAGTTTTTCAAGGCAGGTTGCCAACTTTTTCAGGGGACACTATAATATTTAGCAAATTCCTGGTGCTGTGATAGCATCACACAGCATTATATCATAGTGCCTGCCATCATGCTCTAATCCTGAACACCAATAAGCCTCTGCAGATTACCACTATGATAAAAGTGTGCAAATGTAGAATGTATTCTTGTTTATATTGATCAATTAGCAGCCTTTTCTACTTTTAAAACCTGGACTGTAAAAATGGAATCTAATCTAACAGTATAGGCTTACTCAGCTTTCTAAGAAAAAAAATGTTACAGGTTATGCTTTTTGATGTAAAGAACTTAGTTCTGCCTACTGCATGCTGCTGATCAGAGATCCTAGGTCTGCAAGTTATGTGATGTCAGAAATCTCACACCAGGGCCAGCAGGAATTTGTGTTAACTTGAAGTCCCATAAGACTTCTTTAGCAAGGAAAGAACAAAAAGACAAAACAGTATGCCCTCTCCATGCTCAATGGACATACACATTTAGCAGCTTAAATATAAAATTCACACCACATTCTCAGGATAAGTAAGGTAATGGCAACCATAGTTCTAATAATATTATTGTCCCATTCACATATGTATGACCCACTGTTAAAATGTAGGTATGTTTTACCCCTTTAAAGACACTGCAAGCAGAGAAAATTTAATGTTGGTCTGTCAGAAAGGCACTGAGCTCCTGTTGTGGGCTGACAACACACATCATTTTTTTGGACTAAATGGTTTCAGCCCTGTTCAGTGTCTTTTGCAAAACTCTCCCCCTTCTCATCATCTCCACATCATAGGATGTAATTGTATTGATGTATTACATAAGAACAAGAAGGGCTGATTAGGCTCATTGAGATAACACAGAAAGTATGCACAGTATACAGCATAGTTCTACATTTCTGACAGGATCAACAGATTTTTCCTGTACAGATAAACAAAACATTTTAATTAGTATGTTTAACAGATCAAAAGGGAGCAAATAAGAGACGTTCATTAGGGTTTGCATACACTTTAAAGCATGCATGATAATGCATGTTATGCCATTCAGCCTAATGATTTGAATGGGCTGCCAACGTACCACAAGAAGCCAGAAAAAGCACCTGCACAATTTTCCCTGACACAGCACACCACAACACATGGTAGTGCATTAGCATGTGTGCGTTGCACTGCAACACAGGAGTGCATTCCTTTAGTGCATTGGGGTACTTTTCAAAAAGAATGGTACTCCAATGTGTGCAATGTGCTTTACTGTGCACATACCTGCAGTGCATTGTGAAGCCAGCATTTAATGTAGCTTTTAAGTATAGTTCTTCCTTAAAAGAGAACTATGAGGTAACCTTTTTATTCCATAATTCTCTTTAGGGTCATGGGAGGACATATATTAACCTCCTCCCGTGACCCAAAGTGCAGTATATAGCGACCTATTGCTCGCTATATACTGAGAGCGCCGCAGCAGGGAAGGATCCCGATAATACTGTTGAGATCCACCCAGCTGGCTGATTGACAGCGGGCTCTACCTATCTAGCGGCTGAGCCAGCTGTGCCCACCCCCTCCCCCATCCATTCCTCTAGTTAGCGCTGGAGGATCAGAGTGGGGAGGGGGGAATCCTTGTGGGGAGCGGTGTCTGACAGTCACTGCTCTCTGCAGGGAGATGATCAGGAAGTGAGTGAGCGAGCGGCGGTATGTGTTTGCTCACTTCCCGATCAATAGAGCCAACCTGTGACAGTTTCATTGTCACACGTCGGCTCTAACTATGAGGATGAGTGGAAATCACTCACCTGATAGTTCTCCTTTAAGACTCTTTATTGGCTTGGGTCTTTAAGGTTTTTTTTATATGTCATAAAAAAATATGATCTTCCTGGACCTTCCCAGGGATCGATAAAATGCATATTTAAAGGCCAACAAATCAGTTACGTATCCTGCAACCCCTGTAATATCCATCTTTTGATCCGCTGAAGAATGCCTCTGCCTCCTTAAGCGAAGTAAAATAAGCTAATAACGATATCATTATCAGAGGAGGACTCTCACGATTGACTGAGCTGCATGTGTCAATCATGTTAGTATGGTAGAAGACAGTCTGTAACCAATAGGCTCTTATTAGATACAAGTATCATCATTAAATGCTTTGCTAATATGATGAGGAAACATTTGATTTAGAACTAAATTAGATGTTTTATTATGTTGCCCTGTAAACTTGGTGTAGCAGAAAATTACTTGATTTTCACCATACTCGGTAATGTTGCTGGCAACATTTCTGCTCTTGGATTACATCTTTTTCAGACATCATTAAAAACATACAAAAACAATCAGAGTGCTTTGTCTTTATAGAAAGAGCCTTTCTGCAGATGCGGACTGGAATGGTTTATATAAACACTTTGAAAGAGAAAGAAAAAGTCTCTTTTGTTGGACGACACCCATCTATTAATTTCAACCACAAAACACTGTAAATAATGTTAACTTCCATAAAATAAACAGACTGGTGGTTATGCACCATATGTTTCATAATTATCCTGTGGATTTTGTTTACTGTGCTGTTACAAATCCCTCAGACAGCTCTGTGAAGCCATGTCTTTGCTAGACTGAAAGGCAGTCAGCACTTTCTAGCATCCATAAAAGGAGTTTAAACAAACCCAAGTGTCCCTATCTAGTCAGTGTGACCATATTTAAAAGACACGCATTTCTGCAGGTTTGTAGAGATTGCATGGATCACTGTAAGTCATTGAAATATGACTACTCAAAGAGTAAGGAACTCAGTTCTGCATATAAACATATATCAGAGTCTGACCAGCATATGGTTAAAATATGCATTAAATTACTGATGCACTTATAGTTGTGGCTCTCCTGTAGGCTGCATTACAAAGCAGAATTATTTCAAAAACATTAGCTGGTTTTTCAGCATACCTGATATGCTTTACTTTGTAGCTTGTGCTTTTTGTCCACAACTATGTAAAAAGGAGTAGCTACTTTTTACTAACTTGCTGCAAATAATTTCTGTGCAATTTCAGAACGTTTTAAAGTGTTTCAGGTCCCAAACATGCATATTTGGGGGTCAAGCCGGTCATCTACTTAAATGAGAACTCTGCTGAAAAATGTATTAACCCTTGCAGTGGGGCAACCCCAGCACTGCAAGGGTTGCTTGCTCTTTTTCATCTAGGGACTGAAATAAAAAAAGTTATTCTCACCTGAGCCTCAGAGCTGGCTGACAGTCTCATCCTTTGATGCAGTGATGGTATGTCCCTCAGTCACGTTCTTTAGACTACGTATAGAAAGTGATGACTCAGGGACCTTAGACTATAAGACAATGTATTGATAGACTGGTGAAAGACTGAACTCATGATAGGTCAAAGATCACAATTTCATCAACAACCTGCTGTCAATGAAAGTTCCTGAAAGGAGGGAGTATTTGCTACTACTCGTATTAAAACTTTTGTATCAGTAGATTTTGCACTTCCTAATTTACCTACTATTCAGGTTGGGATAACAAAAGATTCCAGAAACACTTGTTAAATTGTGACCACTTACCTTCCCCTGCGAAGCTGCTCCTTTGCTAGTCGGAACAGCAAGACGATGCTCCATTGCCTCCCTGATTCTGCAGTATGCCAAGCCAACAAGATAGTGAAACCCATTAGGTGGAGAAGTTGCTTTATTTTAATTATTAGCTGCCGGTGATGGATTTGATCGTATTGTAAGCTGTCTTCAATCCTTAACCATAATTGGTACACATGTAAGCCGGCAAAAAAATTGTTTCGTTTTGAATTTTTCTTTATGTCAGGTTTCGGGTCCGAACGTCATTTTGTTTCATTATTTGGATTCGGATCTTTCAGAATTTAATTTTAGTTTCGGATGAATTTTTCTGATTGGCCAGAACACAGTAACGTGTCTGATTTAGTTTCATTTTGAACTAAATTCGGACGATCTGAACATTCAGATTCCTTTTGGCCTTATTAGAATTCAGACATTCATAGTCATCCGAATGTCCAAATTCACAAAATTTTGTCCAAATTTGCATTTGGAACATAACAAAATTTACATGTCTAATAATTAGTATTTGGGAAATGATGTAAGCCTTGACCCATGTACCCCGGTGCTTTACTTACAGTACATGACACTGCAAACCTGTTATACTGATGATACTTCATAAAAATAACATAAACATCTGTGCAAGAGAAAAAAAAAATGATTTTTTTTTGTCTAGGCACTGATCAAATGAACCCCTAGATATCAGTAATACCTGTGCATGTAGAGGCTGTCCTCATTTTAATTTTACCATTGATGCTCATGCAATTTGAGCATCATATTTCATGACAGGGCTATCTCTTTCACATCTCCGTCCCTCACTTTGTGATGACAGTGCCGCCTGAGAGCAAAGCATTGTTCTAGAGTCCCCTCATCCCCTCTCCCTCTTGACTTCAATTTGCAAGCGCACAGCTCGTTCCAGTGACAGGCAGGTCGTTCGTGCTTGAATAACTTGCGCTCTGAGCTGTACAGTTTGTGGCATCCATGTAATGCTTAGCAGTAGGTACAGCTGTTAACCATTCACTTATAAATAATCTCCCCCTCCCCTCGCAACCTGTCTCGCAGGTAGTATACCTGTCACCATTAATAACTCACAGTCTGTGCTCCCAAGTGATCTGGCCCATCGCATGTCATTCACAGCCGACTGGTGCACAGGCCAGCAAGTGCAGTTCAAGCTGACAGCCTAAGCAATTCAGTCATGGCATTAGCTGTGAAATAATTTCATTTTGTCTGGGTTGTCTGGAGAAAATGACAGATCTGGTTTGCTTTTGGTATACTTGTGTATGTTTGGAAAAGTCACCTAACTGAACATAAATCTTCTCCACAAAGAGCTTGTAACCTGCTTTACAAATAGGTCCCTTTAACAAGGTCGACAAAGAGGTGTATTAGTTTTGTTTATTACAACATAGTTGGGGGAATTAAACCATTATTATCGGACTCATCAATTGGGCCTCTATTGCTCATAAAATATTATTTTTTTTATTAACACATATACTGCATGTTTACTCTGATCATCTATATTAAAAAAACAATGTTGCATAATGAGAATATAAATAGGATTATTCAGTATGTCTCACAGTGTTGGAGCAGTCATAAGATATACAGGTACCTGGAATGTTTTCCAACAGTGTGCACCTAGGTCAACTAGCTAATACACTGCCATTGACAACAGCTTAGTCTGTGTGATAGCATTTATTACGGTATTATATGCTATATTAACTTAAGTTCAGTACTGAAACAAAGGTAAAATGTTTTTGTCCATTTAGTTGGCTGGATCCAGGCAATGCAGGATCCAGATAAATTGTATGGATGCAAAGATATTCAGTGCTATTTACCTGACCATACCCTAACATAAATGGAACATTCAGAACACCCGTGCCTTTCAAATTGTAATTCCTGCAAACTAAAAGTACATCCACAATGGTAAAGCAGGCTAAATTACCACAAACTATTTGTTTTTTTGGGCTAACCACATTTCCTCTAAACCCTGCATCATTTGGATGTAGTGTTACTTTGAAAGTGTGGCCAACAGGTGCTGAAGCTTTGCAGAGCATAGATACACCTCCGAACCAAACAAACTTGGGGTATTTCAATTCTTTATACTCATTGTTGTAGCCATTGCTATGAACTATTACTCACATTTGTCCTGACTACCACCTGATCCTCTCATACACACACCCGTGAGACAAGAAATGTTTGTTCTAAGTGTGAAAATCAGGAGAGTTCTTCCATAATAAGTGGACAGGACAGTGGTGAGGTGTTTTGTATGTCTATCCATATCTCTATTGTTATCTGTTCAGTGTTCTTTCTGTTTATCTATCTGTTTACGTATGCTCACTAACATATTCTTCACTGCATTGACTGAAGATGAGAAAGCATGAAACAAAAATGAACCTCCAGGCCTATTGGCTCTGACACACCAGTTTATCAGTTCCCCACCGCCTCCTTCCCTGTAAAAATCCATAGTGAAGTGTGAAAAGCAGCAGAAAGCCTTGTTTGTGCCAGTGTAGCTTTTTTTACTTGCTTGCCAGCACCTTCATCTCCTCATATGTTTCTAGCTAAGGAGTAACATGGAACATAGAAAAGAAAAAGGAAAAAAAAAGCCGACAGCAATAGAGACCAGATGCCGGTATTTCTTCTCTGTCACTTGGCTGCCGAGCAGATGGAATTTATATCACTCGAGCATGCTAGAAGGAAGAGGCCTAGAGCAGCCAACATGTGGAACTAGGCCTGAGTGACATTTTTGCTAATGTTTTGTCCTTGTAGAACATTATGCTTCCTTTTTGCTTATGAGCTGCGGTTTTCCTGACTCAGACAGAGTTTTCCAGGCCCAGCTGGAGCAGGGCTCTCCCCCTCCTTTTCCTTTCCCACCCTCTCTGAAAAGGCCTACGGATCAGGAGTAGACCCTTGTACAATGAAGCTCTTTATTAAAATACCTGACATCTGCATGCAATGCGCACCAAATCATCATGAGCCGCACTGAGGAATTCGCTAGGCATTACCAGTCACTTCTAGTCTGACTCTCCTTCCTTCCCTGATTTATGTAGGCCTCTGGCAAAAGAGTGTGTTAAGTACTTTATTGGACTAGAGCAATCTTCCAAGAGGTATTGTCCTACAGATACAAATTAAGTATTTTCTCTTCCCTTGTGGTTTCCAGACATCAGGAAAGAAAGAGAGAAACAGAGCGGGATGAGCATTGTTCCACACTAACTCAAAATATATGCTGTGTTTTTTTCCCCAAATGAGATATCTAACATATGTCTGTGCCTAAGCATGTTTTGTTCAGGGGAACAATGCTTTGAACGTGAAATCTAACCTGGTGTGCTGTATAAGTATCAAATAATATAAATCCTACTATAACTCTGTCAGCACCGTCTCTACATATCACACTGCTCTGCATTGTTCTCCCTTTGTACTTAGATAATAAAGGTTAAATGAGCACTTCTAGTAGATACTGGCAGCCTAACTATACCCAGAATCCTTTTCAGCTCTGCTGTTTCTGGTTTGAAGTCATGAACTCAACTCCTTACTTCACCTTTTCAGCCATTTCTTTTTAACATTGCTCTAAAAATTTTACTATTGAGGTCCTAATTTCCTACATTTTAGATAACACTTCCTTTCATTATCCTTCCACGAACAAATATGTCAAATGTATTATATTATTCTTTTATACAGTTTTATTTGTCAACCAAAAGCATACAATTTCTTAAGTGAAGAGATGCATAGGGCTAATAATAAACACACAGGTAAGGCCTTGCCAAAGATGATACAGACACTGAAATAGAGTTGGAAAGGGCAAGACCACAAATATATAAAATGAACACATAAATGTACCCTTAACGAGCGCCAATCACAGTAGTTCTGTGAGCACCTGAAGGATAAAGATAAAGTTAAGTGGTGCCAGTCACAGTTGTCCTGTGAGCACCAGCCGTAGCATTTAACTATATCAAACATGAACTTTAAGGGCATAAGCTATTACAGATTACCTTACATGTTGACAAGGTCAAAAACTGCTAATAAAGCTGTGGCAGATCCTCGACTGCTGGGAGGACGATTTCACTTGATCCTGACGATCTTCCAGTGGGAAAGGTAGCCTCAGTCAAGGCTTCTTCACCCCAGGAGAGGGTGCTCGGAGTCTTCATTCTGAAAAATAGCCCCATAATGATAAAGGGACCAGACGCAGTCCCACAACATCAACTTATTTAGGGGCAACTAGGGTAACTAATAAGCCAATATCTTTATACATATGGAATATGTGCTGGTAAAGACTACCTCACATGTGTTTAATGGAACCATTCATCTGGTCACTACAGCACCTATGACTGCTCTATCCATTTTCCATCCTTCAGTAGGTGCATCCATTTGTGTTCTGAAAAGAAAAAGTATAAGCTAAAGTAAAACATTTACTTATTTAATCTCAGAGATTTTATCTAACATTTTGTCATTCTAACAAATTACCTTACATTTGCAAAAATGTGGTGACATGCTAACAATTTTAATTTTGCAGTGTTATTCCTTATTTTCAGTGATCTTAGTAATTCTTTCACATGGGTCTTCTGCAACTCTGTGTTGCTGAAGCATTTGTCCACAAACAGTCCTGGCAGATAAGATAAAAAAGAACTACAGTACATGTAAGCCCGCAAAAATGGCTGCATAATTAGGCTGTGCCATAAACAGATGACCCCAGAGGGATAATGGAATGATTTGTATGATTTTACACACTTGCCTGAAATGTAAATAAACCCAACATTTTTTGGACTTTCAATATGGTTGTTTTTTGCAAATATAATCTATATTAAAAAAACAATGTTGCATAATGAGAATATAAATAGGATTATTCAGTATGTCTCACAGTGTTGGAGCAGTCATAAGATATACAGGTACCTGGAATGTTTTCCAAAAGTGTGCACCTAGGTCAATTAGCTAATACACTGCCATAGACAACAGCTTAGTCTGTGTGATAGCATTTATTACGGTATTATATGCTGTATTAACTTAAGTTCAGTATCAGTAGGTGCATCCATTTGTGTTCTGAAAAGAAAAAGTATAAGCTAAAGTAAAACATTTACTTATTTAATCTCAGAGATTTTATCTAACATTTTGTCATTCTAACAAATTACCTTACATTTGCAAAAATGTGGTGACATGCTAACAATTTTAATTTTGCAGTGTTATTCCTTATTTTCAGTGATCTTAGTAATTCTTTCACATGGGTCTTCTGCAACTCTGTGTTGCTGAAGCATTTGTCCACAAACAGTCCTGGCAGATAAGATAAAAAAGAACTACAGTACATGTAAGCCCGCAAAAATGGCTGCATAATTAGGCTGTGCCATAAACAGATGACCCCAGAGGGATAATGGAATGATTTGTATGATTTTACACACTTGCCTGAAATGTAAATAAACCCAACATTTTTTGGACTTTCAATATGGTTGTTTTTTGCAAATATAATCTATATTAAAAAAACAATGTTGCATAATGAGAATATAAATAGGATTATTCAGTATGTCTCACAGTGTTGGAGCAGTCATAAGATATACAGGTACCTGGAATGTTTTCCAAAAGTGTGCACCTAGGTCAATTAGCTAATACACTGCCATAGACAACAGCTTAGTCTGTGTGATAGCATTTATTACGGTATTATATGCTGTATTAACTTAAGTTCAGTACTGAAACAAAGGTAAAATGTTTTTGTCCATTTAGTTGGCTCAGCAAGTTTTGGGAAACTCATTCGTGAAGTTTGTGTAGTATAGCTCAACATTTTTATTCCTTACATAATAAGTCTTTCCTAATAATTCCCATCCTTACACTTGATTAGAATTAATATAAGATTGTATCCTACTATAAGGTTATCAATACTTTTTCTAAATTGCAAACCACATTTGTTTTCTGCTTTCAGCCCAGCACAATCTGACAATAATTAGTGTTTAGACTTGATCTAGGGATGTGTGGCCTAACTCAAGGACACAAAAACAACACTAATGGAGAATGCCTGGTCCCCACTGCTGCATTCCTTACCTGACCTTGTTTAAAGGACTGTGCACAAAAATAGGACAACAGTACAGCCATCTGCTTCTTGGGCAATAGCTTCACTTAAACGGAGTACTACCTGTTGTAAAACAAGATTTATGTACAGATTAGGATTCATGTTTAAGAAGCAAGGCTTAACTTTCTCTTTGTAAATTATGAAAGAAAGTATAAATCATATATATCAAGGAAACATCTGCAATTATCCATTAGCAATGCTTTTTATTTCTGGATTGCTTTGCAAGTTAAATGTAAAATGTATTTCAAATTAATAGATTAGGTGCTGGTAATGCATATAACTAATGATGGAAAGAAAGCTTCTTATTAGTGTATTGCAAGCTGGTTAAGAATCCAAATTAGGATGCTGTGAGTTAATGTATATTTCTCCTTCTATATTAATATCATGTAAATGATAATATCATCTTACATATTTATGTATATTTAATAGTACCTACTAGCAATGATGGTAGGGTGTGTTTTATAAGCAAGATACCGATGTGTTTAGGGGCATGCCTGGGTTCTTGTGAGCGGATGTGTTTACTGTAGCTCCCACCGGGTATCCTGCTATTTAATCTTCCTCCAAGATCCTAAGCCTTTTTTAATACCTACACCTGCAGAGGGAAAAGTGGCTAAATTACTGCAATAGTCTTGATCCCTGCCACCATTCCCACCACTTCAAATGACTAAGAAATGAGGAGAACAGGCCAAGCATTTAGTCTAAGATAGCACCAGTCCGCTCCCACATGACACAGTTAAAATGCAGGCTAAGGATGCAGCATCGTGGCTAGAGAAGTTTGCATGCATTCCAGCCAAAGAACCCCCTGCCAAACAGTCACCTATTCTGCATACCTCATTACCTACACACCACACAGAGGAACCTACTACTGGGTAGCTGTCAGAGGGAGACACCTGGGCAACACTTCAAGAGCCTCCTGATGTTACATTGAGAACTCAGGCTCTAGCAACAGCAGGAGGGAACCTTAAACCCACCCTTGGAGAGGCACTGTTTGCAATCAATAAAATCCATATTCACTGTCTGATCAATTAAAAAGGACATATCATTTTTATACCATGACATTCAAAAAGGCAGAGAACACAAGAGTGTAGAATCAGATCAATTGAGAATGACATGGTACCCATTAACCAATGTTTGGATGTCTCAAAAAATAGATAGCCATGATGTAGGATATGGAGAACAGACTGTGACACAATAATGTTCATATAGTTGGTCTCCCCAAGCACAGGGAAGGCAATTCTCCTCTTTGACTTTTGACCTCTCTTTGCCCTTGAAAGAGTGCATCGTGTGCAGTCCCCACTTCCGCAACAGGGCAACTCCAAGAACCCTGCTGCTAAAACTCTTGCATTCCAGAGAGAAGTAGAGAAATACTTCTATGCAAGGCCAGAGAAAAAGAGAAGCAGGGGTAGAGAGGCAGTAAGTCAAATACATGTATGCAAAAAAGAGGCTATGACACCATAACCTCCCTTATACTATGCTATGTCCATGGGAGAAACCCACTTTAAAAAAAAAATCCATCACCTTTACCTCAATGTTGGATATCACCTGTCAACATGATGCCTTTCTTTTTCTTTTGGAGAACTGTTAACTTTTCATTCCCTTTTCTGTGAATGGTTCACAGTTATCATGATTTGCAGTTGCACTAAATTCTATTTGTTTTTACGACGCACCTTAAGCCTATTACTGGTTCTGCCACAGAGGCCCTCTTTGGAAAAAACATTTATGCTACCCCAGCTATCACGGCCTGGGACTTGCCACTGTTTGGCTTGTGTTTACTTAGTTCTAGTTTACTTGTCACGTTCTCTCTACTACTTTGCTCTTTTGTCTGACCTATGCTTTGAGGCCTTCTAATGGGATGTTGGACTGGCGCCCCCTCATGACCATTTAGGACTGCTCTACACTTGGGAGGGACACACCTGCTCTTGTAGAATGTCCCTGCTTTTCTCAACATAAGTAATTCTCCTGACAACATTCCTCCGGTTTAGCTATTCTCTTTGTCAGCTAATATGGTGAAACCAGTGGTACTGAGCTTATAAAACCCACGAGGACTGAGTGTTACTACTTAACAAAATGCTGTAATCAACACCTTATTGCACTTTATATAATCAGCCATGTTGCTTGTCTGCAGGAAACAGTGACAAAATGTGGATAGCAATAGTTGGTCTATAAATGTAGGTGTTGTCCACTCAAACTTGCAACTGCCTCAAAATATTGGGATTTGCCTCTGTAATTGATTACTCTCTAAGTGTGTTTACTTCCGGCATTCTTTTTTTTCTTGTGACCACTATAATAGCTGGGTATGCTGCATATGCTTTATATTGGTTTCTTCTTCAAATATTGCTACTTCACTTTTTCGTTACTGACAGTGTTTATTATTATACACATGACCCTGTCATAACACACAAGGAAAAGGTCCCCTGGCACTCAATGTGAAGATTGCAAAGTTTGCATGTAAGTGGCTTAGCCAGGGCAGAGTACCTAGAGTTACAAACTGTTGGCCCATGGAGGAACAAACAGGATTGGGGTAATTAGGGTTGCTAGGGGTTAATATAAGGTTAAATAAAAACAAATTCACAACAGAATAGTATTCTAGTCTACTAGCATAAAAGTGCATTTGGTGTGATGCGCATGGAATAGCATTGTAGGTAAAACTATTTGCAAGTTTAATTCTCTGGGTTTTTTTTCATTGCGTTAAAATATTCATTTGAATGGTAAATCAAGTATTACCCATCACTTTACTACATTAGCAAAATGTTATTTTTTAATAATACAAATAATATTTATATATAAAAATAATATTTATGTTAAATGTTAATACAAAATAATATTTATTATTTATGTCTATATTTGAATGGCGCTGACATAAAAGAGCACAACCAAAATGGGGAGTACATATCATACATGCAGATAGGGTCTTGTGAGGATCCAAACCTAGGACCCAGAGCTGTAAGGCATACATGCTAAACAGTTCTCTGCCTGATATTTGACATATATGTCACCATTATGCAGTATGTCTACTGCATGTTTATAGCAGATCTTGTTTGAATACATCACAAGAACCATTATGTTCTGTGCAATGCATTTTGCTTATATATGGAACATACATTATTCCAAACCTGTTTCATGTTATCACTGTCAGATGCTTCTGCACGTTTCTCAGAACAAAATGCTGGGGTTTTTTTTAGTTTTATTTTTGTGAAAAGTTCAGCCATATGGTTATGATTTGGAATTGTCAAGTTTTTTTTTTTTTTTTAAAAGCTGTACCTTTTTCTTTGGCCAAGACGCTAGCTGCAGACACATCAAAAGAGTGTATACATTGGATCAAGGTGTTTTTTCTTTCTGGTCACATCACTGCCAGCTGTGGTGTTTATGATTAGAGCCAGTGTTTTCCAGACACCTCACAGTCCTCTTCTAGATGCTAATCTATAACTGGATCCATCATTGGGGAGTGACAATAAGCAGACAGTCTGAGGGAGGGAGTATGATTCCAAAAGGAAAGGCCTAAAATAAGTGAGAGCAGAATACTTATGCACCTAAATAATGTTTTTTTTTCACATTAAGAAACTTGACTAGCCTAAACCTTTGTTTAGTAAAACACAGTACGTTCATATGCATCTATATCTCCAAGTGAGCTTTATCATAGGAGAAGTTGTAATTGCTAGGAGACTGTTAGTTCTTCACAACCCCTAAATCAGAAAAGTATTGGTCCATCTTATGACCAGGACCACCCCAGAAGCTATCACATCACAAAAAGGGGCCTTACAGATAATGCAAAAAAAGCCTTGTGGGAATTTTCTAAATGTTTATTTGGTGTTCTCTTTGACTTGCAGCATCAGTGACAACACAGCTAGGAGCCCACAAAATGTTACAGTGGAAATTTTTGTTAATTCGAAGTGATGCTGGAGCTCTACTAAGCATTCCTGTAAACACACATGGATGCATTATATATACTGACACAAGCATTTTTTGAGCTTTGACAGAGCTTAAACAATGTGAAATTATTATATTATTATTATACAGGATCTATATAGCACTTATAGTTTGCACAGAGTTTTACAAAATAGTGGAGACAGTACAGTTACAATACAATTTCAGTACAATAGGATTAGGAGGGTCCTGCTCATGAGAGCTTACAATCTAGTAGGAGGGGCAAGTGATACAGAAGGTAATAATTGTGTAGATTGAGTTAGTGGAAGAAGTAAAAGGACAGTTATGTTGAGGTGGGATAGGCTTCCCTGAAGATATGAGTTTTCAAGGATTGTCTAAAGATTATGTTGCCTGTTCGAGATCTTACTTTTTATATAATGAATGTAAGCCCTTCCTTTCAATATTTCTATACCTAATGTGATAGACAGAAAGCATGTCACTGCACAAAGGTGCAGATCGAGGGGAAATTTCAGTCCAAGTTAGTGCAATTAACTTTTTCAGTCCCTAATACTAACAATATGCCCCCTAATGGGTTATCCAAAACCAACAGCACATGTAACTTATCAGGCATTCTGTCAGTAATCAATGCTTTGTCTATTCGTTCTCTTTGGAAACTTCCTCTCAGTTGTTGGCCTTGTCCAAGTGCCTGCCCAGCAGGCCTAGACACATTCTCTCTGCATGTCTATTCACACACACTTCTCCTGCAGCCACCCATCTCCAAGGGAGGGAGTGCTGGCTGGCTAGTCAGATTCCATTTTGTGTGGTAACATCCACCTGACTTCAATCAGTTTTACAAATGTACTGGGACCTTTTACTTTGGACAGTGAAAAACCATCCATCTGTCACATATCTCCTCCCTCTGTTTCAACATGAGGGTCAAAACAAATGAGCTCCCACAACAACCACCTGCTTCTCTTAACTTCAATCTAAACGGTTTCTTAGCAGTAGATTTTCTCACTATTCAAATCTGGGTTAGGTTTTCAATCACTGTGCCACAAGCAGGTATTCGCTGCCTGCTCCAGTTGGGAATTTCTGGCAACTTCCTTTTTGTCAACTTCCTTTTCATTCAATTCCTCCAGCCAAACCAAAACAAGCTTTTGCTACAATATTCAGTTTAAATCAAGAAATAACCTATGCACTATTTTTTCTGCCACTAGGTGTCCTTAGTCTGATGACCATCACTAATCAACATACATTGTTTGAGCCCAGGTCATCCTGGACCTGCTCCAGCCTTTAAATAGAGAAGCTGGTGATGAGCACATCTCTCTCTCACTCTGCTTTCTTTTCCTATCAACATGCTTCTTGTCAGTGCATGAACGGATTGGCTCCTTGTACTGCTTCTTCCTCTCACACTCTAGCTCTGCTCTACAGGGAATGTCAGAGGCTGATACTAGATACCTGATATCAGATACTTGCACTGCTTGCATTTAAACAATACAGTTATCAATGTATTATTACAGAGCTGCATTAGTTTGTGTCTTTTATATTTCCTAGAATTCAGCTTTCAATAGAATAACTCTTTAGAATGTGGCTATAGGTTAGGTGATCCCATGGTTTATCGATAAAACAAATTCTGTTTTGTTTAGGTCTGCGCATCAATCCAGTAGGTTAATAGTGTTTTTGTTATAAAAGAGTAATGGCATATCACAGAAGTGATTCAAGTAGAGGCCCTCTGGCCTAGGGCTGTTGCTCTTTTTGACCTCTTCTAAAAGTGTCACTGGAAATGAAAGGAGCTGTTGGAACACTCCACACAGGCTTAGCACAAGCTCTCCTAATGCTGGGCTTCGGGCTGCCCAGAGGCCTAGTAGTCTTATGTGTTTCAGTAGAGCTTTCATTAGCAGAGTAAGGAGGGAGTAGCTAAGAGCCCAGCATAAGCTGTCATTGATCCACTTTCCAAAGTGCAAAGATGTGCAGCTTTCTAGTCACAGGCCATTCAGCTCCCGAGCAGCTTCATTTGACACCGCTGACAGCCTCATACTACAGAACTGGTCAAAAAAATAATTCCCTTAGCTATCGGTTTCCTTGCTAACGACACAGAATTCCCCGTGGACATGGTTTTACTGGAAACATTAGCACTTGTTCTCAGGTCTTGTTGACATGAAATTCTTTCAATAGATAACAGGACGGGAGAATGCTATCACCCAAGCATAGCGATATTATCTTAACCGCCTTGTTGAGTGAAAATGTGATTTATTGACAAACAAAATGCTGCTGTGCTTTTCAAGATGTGTGTAATTAGTCACTATTTCTAATGTATTATGCTCCTATGCAGCAAAGCATGCCAGTCAGTAATAGAAGTATTCACCTCACATGGCATTGATCCGTCAGCTTGCATTTTCATCTATAACCACTATTTCCAGTAATTGAGTCTGTAAGACTGCAGGACAGGTTAGATTGCTATTAAGCTACAACACTTAACGTAATTTCAGTACCTGCAAAGATTTTTTCAGCAACTGCTCCCTACAATAACTGCATCCGTGTAATGCACTCAATTAAATATTTGATGATGTCCTGTAGCCCAAATATATATTGCTTTTTGCAAAATGAAAGAACTCTGTTCACTCTAGGATTATCACACCACATACACATGAAGATAATACAGACTATATTGTCTAAATTTAGGGAGTCATAAAAGGAAGGAAGGACCAAAGCAAAGTCTGTAATTCCATGCTTGGTATAGATTTCCAACTTAATAAAAGAACAGGTCAGCAAGGGAGAATTTTCACCCCGATAATCCCTAAATCCACCATGAGGGTGTGTGTACAAGTTTGTTGATGGCAATGCAAGCTCATTCACTGTAAGGTGTAAGGAAGCACTGTGTCCATATAATCTTACACCACCATAGAAAAAATAAGAGCCACAGGCATAGTTCAGTGGAGACCAGGGTGTATAGTCAGTGTCACCATGACATACTGGACCCAATTAGGGTAACATGCTGAAGATTCCTGTCCTGTAATTCACAGTGAGTAGAAATCACACCAGCTCTGTCACACTCCAGCTCCTCATCCAGTCTGGGTGGGACCTGTTACTCTTACAAGTGCAGGAGCTATGCTTTGAAAAGCTACATCACCAGTGTAATAATGGTCCCCCATGGCAACTTTTGTGCAGAACAGTCTCTGTCCAATAGGTCAGTCTTTAATGACAGTATGTCTTAATTAAGGCAGTTTTAAAAAAGTCTCTCTTTTAAACACAGGGGAATGCTTGAACTTTCAGGTCTACGGGAACCCCTGCTAATACTCATTATATCTACAACCCATGGTAAATAACCATCAACAAAATACAAAAATTTGAAAAATGTCATACTTCCTATATTTGACACTCAAACACAATAGTCAGAGAAAAGCAAAGTGTTTCTTCACATGGTGGTATGTTCCCCTAAAAGAAAAGGTCAGTGGTTACTTTCCTGAGAGGCAGATATTGTTTAGTGTTCAAGGAATTCCAAGCAACCTTTGAAGGCACCTTGGAGTTCCCTCGAACTTTGGTTGAGAAAGGCTGGTTTAAAGAAACGTTTAATGGGTTCGAGTGATCTTTTATTCAATAACGACATATGACAAAACAAATAAAAGAGGGGTTAGGCTGGGTTTGACCAAATTTTCTGTGAGGACCATAACAGGACATATTCTGTGTAACACAGTATCTCCTCCATACTGAACTTGATTGATGGCAAGTATGGTAATGAGCACCTGCAACCCCTCCCCTCTGGACCGCCTACTAGCTGCTAAGCATTCACCACTCTTCCAGCCCAGAACCAAGCCTTATCTCATGTTCTAAAGACGGAGATCACCAGAACTCAGTCAAAAGCATCCAATTATTTTGCTTATTTCTTGAAGCAACATGTCACAAGCGTCAATTAGCCAACATTTCGGGGCCACGCAGGGTCCCTTCTTGAAGGGATGTCACTATTCACTATGTCGCCTTGAAGAAGGGACCCTCCGTGGCCCCGAAACATTGGCTAATTGATGCTTGTGACATGTTTCTTGAATAAATAAGAAAAAGAAGTGAATGCTTTTGACTGAGTGCTGGTGATCTCCGTCTTTACAATTTTGGAAAACACGGCGTAATCACTATAAGCACCATGACCACTAATCAAGGTCCAATCGCTGTAAGGAGTGCAGGTGACACATCCTAACTCTACATTATCTTGTGTTCTAATGTATTGACAGGATCCTACACGAGGTGTATTTATACATTCTATTCTGACATATCAATGAATGACATTATATGCTTTACCACAGTAGCATATTAGGTTTCCATTTCATATGTATTATGTTAGTCACTTATTATAAACTAGGAGATATTAACTTCATATAGGTATACATTGTAGCAGGGAACCTTTTAGGCCTGTTTATGGATGGGAAAACATGTCCACAACAACATTTCACTTTAAGGACTTAAGCAAAACATTTTCTGTAAGCCTCTCTCTTAAGGATTTGCAAGTGTCATAACTCACAGGAATATACTAATCGTCTGTCCCAGTGATCCAAAACCTTTTTTTATTATATGGAGCAGGCAGTTGCCCAGCAGCTCCAGCAATTTATTGGCACAAACAGCTTTTCAGGTTTCTGTGGAGCATTCCTTTCCTGGCTCCACATTTCACTCTAAAATAGCAGAGGCAGGGGTAACCTCTGCAGCACTGCCATGAACAACTGCCAACACCCTGAGAGAGACCAGACTTTTACTTAGGCAGGTGCAACAGAGTGCCATCCTGCATTTTCCTCCAGAATTTACAGACTTTCCAGATCCTGCTTCAAACCCTTACAACGCATACACAACAGCACATTGGCAAATTTCAGTATAATGGATTCAACAAAAACAAGGCTGGCACGTAGCCTGAACTGTCCCAATTAGAAGTTTGTGGCAACAGATTCATTGAGGCAATAAAACCTGTCTCTTATGTCCCTTATTTCCTTCTTCGCCTACATAACATCTTATGTGACCTCAAGAATGTTTTCCTTGACTTTAATTTTAGCCCTTGTATCCAAGTGATGATATATATTTTAACACCTGATCCAGCACATATAACAAAGACAAAGATCTCTGACAACAACATGCCCCTTGATTTCACAGTTCTTGTGCCCATGTGTGACCTTCTAATTCTCTATGTCTCCTTATTTCTTTTGATGTTACCTTTAGTATGGCTAATATCTCTGAAGCACACACACATCATATTCTCCCATAACAGTCAATCACTGACAATTTACTAGGTACAGACAAATTTCCTGGGATAAAAAATAGGTTTATTTGGATGTATGAGGTTGAAGGAGTGTATTTAATTTCTTTCACATGCGCCCCTGATTGAGAATAAATGCGGCCATGCTGACACACATTGCACAGCCATGGTCCACTTTTGTCACTGACAAACCAGTCCAAAGCTATGATGTGCAACCAATGCTGAAATGAAGGTCTGTAGACAAGAAGTGATTGAAAAGGCTGAAGGAGACCAGTATGATGTGCAAAACAGGATAGAAAAAAAGTGTAAACGCTGCATTATAAAAAAAGAAAAAAGATGGTGATTGTTTATGATGTTGCCTTAGCAAACTAAATGTCATCCAGTTAGGGCTTACAACAACTTTAAGGCAAATGGTGAAGTGTAAAAACCCATAACTATTTTCTGATTGACTAATGTAATCTCCATCAGTAATGGTGCTGAGACCACTGCGACATTTGTGCTACCAGTGCATTTTAGACCCTAGAATGTGTTGAAAACAGGACTATGGATTCTAATGCCTAGTGCAATTGCTGTGTTGAAGTTGAATTTTCCCATGCTAGCTGGTGTTCCACTTTGATTGATAAATCCCAACTCTAGCAAAAAGGGTTATTTTTTTTTTGGACAGAGCAGGGATGAGTTAGAGCCTCTGCCAGATTTTTTTTGCTATCTGTGTCTCAGCCAGGACAGAAGGGTTAAAACCTCTGTCAATATTTTTACTGCTGTCCAAGCTTTTTCATCCCAGTGACAAATGCTTCCTTCATTTCTTGTCCAGGCATCACAGGTACAGGAAATAGAGGAAAACCTTATAGTAGGAAAACATTTCTGAAGTTGAGCTTTAACATATCAGTGTTATCAATAAACGATAGAAAGTGTTGTGAACTAAATTACATATTTGACCATTCAGCTGTTTTTGTACAGATCATCAGATCTACAGTAGCTCCATGGCCCACTAAGGCATATATTTTATCACACATCATTTGCTGTGAATTGTACTTCTCTTTTCATTCACATGCTTTCCTACTTACACCTTTACCTCTCTGCATGGTACTGTTGTTCCATCCTGCAATTCAGCAAACATCTGCATACTCTGCTGGTGCTATGTAAATAAACTTATACATGAATACATTATACTAGGCAAATGACAGGGAGAAGACACGGTGTCGTTTACATGTATTAATATATAAGTGGCGTGTAATTAATGATACCCTTATTAACATCTTTAAACTCTGTGCATCAGCTGTTTTTCCTCGTGACTTCTTTAGTCATGTAGCGACAGCAGTAGGAAATAAAAGGGAAGATAATTATATCTAATAATAAAAAAAGATGTGTAATGAACACACACTTGTCATTTTGAATTTTCAGCTAAAGAAAGCAGGTGTCCAGATGTTTACTTTCTATTATTAAATGTAATTACCATAATTAGCATCAATGCCAGTTATTCTTGAGAAATGCATTGATTAGCCTAATAATTTGTAAATTGTGATGAGGTGAAACAGTAGCTTGACTTTGCAGCTCTGTGAGAATTAGTTTAGATTGGTTTTCGAAAGAAATAAAATTGAATAACTAAAGAGCAAACATGTAGAATTATAATAAAATGTTCTAACAGTACATCATAGTAATAGAATATAAATTAATTAGTTTAACATAATGCTGGGCATTTAAAATTAGCATAAAAACATATGTAAACTGGCATCCTGGTTCCACTTTATGTTGAAGTAAAGAATTAAACAGTTTTGGTCAGAGTGCAATGATGCAGTGAAGCTCTGTTAGCAACAAAAGGTGACAGAGGTTGCAATTCTTTTCCAGCCAAAAAGCGAAGGTGTATTTGCTGCTATGTCAGTCCATATTGAAGAGATATCTCAGGACAGGACAGTGTGTCACAGAGACCGGAAGTGAGGGTAACTTTCCCCAACAGGCCTTGGTGGCCTTGGAACATGAATGTTTTGCCATCTGCTTTTCTATGTTAGAGCTTCTCTAGTTTTTATAATGCTTGTCAAAGGGATTTTAAGCTCTTGTGGCATGATATTGTACTGTGCAGCCTAGTGTCATCCCTAGCACTTCTGCCACCTGAGGTGAACGTGGTAATGGTGGTGGGGGGGTTGGGGCTGGTGAGGGAGGGTTGTGGTGTTGATGGTTGAATTATGCCACCCTCCCCACTCAGCTCAGCGTCCCAAGTTCGAGTCGAACCTATGGTCGACTCGAACATGCAGCCCATCCTTACTGGCAACCAGAGATATCACTGGTTGCCAGGAGCTGGGCGGGATGCCAGCCAGAAAGGGAGCTCTGCCTGCCACCCTGCCCCACCCATGTGGCCCAAAGAGATGCCGACTGAGGCAGCAGCACAGACTGCCTCATTAAACTGTAAAAGGATGGCCGTGGTGAATCCTATACTGTGATATCTACAAAGGGTGATGTGGTAAGAAGGGTATCCCTTAGCCTGCATTTTTTGGGACTTAGATTAAAAGCTATTCAGAAAATAAGGAAATAATGATGCCAGCAGCCAGTAACAGACAAAGTCACCAAGGGGCTCAAAACAAATCTTGGACCCCCTATTAAACTAATGCCCAATTACAAACATGTATTCACTGTGTCTAGATAGAGACATACATATATACATATATAAATGCATGCAAATGAACGATAGCCTTTTTGATACCTGAATTCTCTTATGCAACTGGGATCAGACAAACCAAGGTCCCACCACCCGCCTGGCCCACCTATAGTATCAATGTGCCTCTAACTCCCAGAGTGCCCTTGCACAATTGCATAGTCTGAATTCATCTGCCAGCAGCCATAAGAATTTATTGTCCCAGGCAGTCCTTTGCAGATGATAGCCAGCATGAAAATTAGTGCCACAGCAAGTAGGATGTTTCTTCTGAGTGAAATATCAACAAAGGTTGTTTTTGATCTGGAGCATACCTTTGCATCCAAGTGATTTGTGGTTGGTCTGTACCTAAACAATGTTAATAATTCCTTACAATTCAGAAATTAAAATATTTCCTGCAGGAATTAAAATGGTAACCATGTATATAACTAGGAGGCTGATATTTACCATTAAACAAACAGTGGAGACAATAAAAACAGTATACAAACAACCGAAACAATACCAAAGTAAAGCCAGTAAAATGAGAGTGAATTACTTGCTTTAGGAATGAAGAGGCTATGTAAATATATCTGTCCTGCTGAAATGACTGGAATAACTTAACTTGACTTGATTGAATTACATGGATGCTCTGCGGCATTGCACAGGTTTCTTATTCATTTGTCCAATTGACTGGAAAAAAGAATTCTCTTTTGACTGTGAAATGTGGAGCCTCACTAATTACAGTGGAGGCCATCCATCTTTTACCCTGTCCCTTCCTGTTATTAGTCATAAACAGTGGTGTCACTTCTCATCAATCCTATGACATCCCTTCTGGGAGCTCCATCCAAAGAGGTCAATTCTCCAATTGCTGTCCAACAGTTAACTATAAACATTGACCTCTGCCTTCACAATAAATGAATGCCACAAAACGGTCAAGAAGCGCTGTCATTTGTAACGGCTAATGCTGCTCAGTGACACCGGAGAACTGGATACCTCTGGCATTGATATACAGCTCTATTAGGTAGTTAGACAATGCAGATATTAAACTCCAACATCTGTGCTTAGCTTCATGGGAAAGCTACCAGCAGCCAATATACCTAATATTTGACAGCCTTATAGATGGTAATAGTTATGGGTTCTGGTACAGTGTATTAGCGGTTAGGAATTCTTGACACTGTTTGCCAAAGGCTAAACACATGCAGTTTTTTTTAGCATATCAGGTATTAATAGGTTAATATATCATTAAGGGTGAAGAAAATGCATAGTGTTGTACAGCAGTGTATAGTGTACAGTGTATAGTGTAAGTATATAGTGGTGTATAAATCACACACACACATATACATATACATATATATATATATATATATATATATATA
>NW_017306428.1:772427-785267 GCF_000935625.1 Nanorana parkeri
ATATATTACAAGCTACTGTTGCTGAGCAACCAGCAGGCTATAGTCATAGTCATAATGGTCTTAGCACCTTTACTTTATCATTTTGGTGAAAATGGATGTAAAGATTCGTCAACATTGTAGAATTTTGTTGCTTGCATGGTTACTGAAAATCTGTGGCTGTGGAGAAGGGGCAAATTGCAGGAATGCAGTGCTAGCACCTATTGCCTATCTCTTCTTTTCTGCTGTGCATTCCTATTGACCAATAAAACTGTCTATAAAACTGTCACTATCCGGAAGTTGTAGAGCTTTGCTTGTCTGCTTGTCAGAATGGCCTGGCACTCGGCTTTGAAGGTTTGTGAAGTTGCTGCAGGTATGACCAGGCTCCTTTACCCTTGATACATGTAGCAGTTTCCATCCTTCACCTCTAGCAACCAAGTGTTGTTGAAGTATAAATTCAAGTTTTATCCCATAAAATAAATATGGTCTCTCCTGGCCCTCTTTATTCATTAAAAAATATTCACCTTCCAATGCAGAGGTTGCTGCATGCTGTCATGAAATTTCACAATGGGGGCTCTCTACAATTTTATGCATGCGCCATGCAGCCCCATAGCCTGTATTTGATTCCTTCCTCTCCTATCAATTTACAGGTTGGGTTACAGCAAGGCTTTATCAATTTACAGGTAGGGTTACAGCAAGGCTGTAGAGGCAATCGCAGCTATTGGGTTTCTATGGAAACCCTATTGCTGACTTCCAGAATAGTGTGCAGTAGCTTCTGTGTTCTGGGGTGAGTGTTTTTTTTCTCAAAAAAGATCAAGAGACACAAGAGGAAATCGTTATTTCAGGCTTAATCCTGAAAATATATATATATTTTCAGGATTAAACCTGAAATAATTCTTGAACTCATACACTGAATAATCTATAGCAATGTTTATCTTGATGGCCTTGCTATAGAAAACTGAGCTTTTATGTCTGACCTGGGCTACTGATGAAGGCTTTAATACAGGAGAGGCCTAGTTGAATATTATTGCAAGCTCAGTGTTCTGTGCACTGTGTAGGTAAGCCGCACAATAGTATTCTTTGGTGTATGTAAGCATCAGATTAATGGGATTATTCAATAAACAGTGGAGAGATCAAAGTGCACCTGCAGCAACCAATTAGAATTTACTTTACTGAAATCAATCTAAAATAAGATGGATTCTGACTGGTTGCTGTGGGTAATAAATGCTTCATTTAGTGTTTTGTTCCAATGAATAAGCCTGTAAGACTTGTAAATGCTAGGGTAAACAAGAAATGGTATTTCTCTGTCAGACTGTGTGGTCTGCGTAATAAATATCTGATTAATGGGTGGTGCAGGATGAGAAGAGCCAGAAGAAGTAAATTGTATTTGTTAGCTTCCCACATCACTAAGGTATATAGGGTCCCCTGTGCGCCTAAAGTTTTTCCCCCTTAGAAAACTATTACAGATTTAAGTGCTGTTGGGTTGTTAGAACATTGATTTATATTGGGGTTATTATACATAACTATAAGTGTAGTAGTCATGTTTCTCATTTAATAGATTCAAAATCCCAGTAAAGTATTATTGTATGGTAAAGAAAACATGTTACCAAGACTTGTGTGCATGTTACACATAAAATCATGTTAAGAGGAAAATCAGGTTTTTTTCCTCCTTGCTGTTTTGGGTCTGTGATGCAAACTCTGGTTCCCTGATATAACAAAACTTTTACCATTAATAGTAAACCATCTCTTACATCCCTGGAACATCTTTACTTTCCTGTTTTGTGTTATCTAGGTCCAGACTGTTGAAAACCCTCTCTTCAGAGGCTGTAAACAGTAATGCAAAGGGCAGGAACAATGCACAATATCTGCTATGTGTTTGCGTTATAATTTATTAAACTGAGGGGCTGAAATTTATGAAGTATCTTCTGGGCACAGTCTTTAAAGACTGCAGAGGTCATTTTACCAGATGTGAATGCTGGAGACTTCCAAAAAAAGAAAGTAATAATGCTAAACTGTGCAGAGGGGGAGCAGAAACGTGCTGTTCCTGGGCGATTGTGACTAAATCATCTTTTAATTAGTCAAAGCAAGTACGGAACATGTACATTAAATGCTAAGAGCAATTAAGGCCTGTACATGTTTGAACGAATTTGCAGCATAAAAGGGGTTACAGCTTGTAGTCCTCTTTCACAAAAGTGAGAGCGACTCTGTTCTGCTTGTGATGTGTTTCTCCTTGATAGGCTGCCAGCTCTACTGCTGGTACAAGGCTCTCACACATAACGTAGCCATCAGCACTGCTTATTGGAACACACTGTGTTTGGATAATTTACTTTCGCAATAAACAAAAGATTAGAGGGGAACATTTCAACAACGTAGTCCATGTGGCATGGAGATAAGTAGAGAAACATGTTGCATTTAGACATGGTGCCTTGCAAAAGGGGCAGGCTGGCCCTGGGTGATAGGAATGAAACATTTGGATCAACTTGCTTTAAATATGCTCACTCTTTCAGTAAGCTGTAATTGGACACAAGTCCTAAGCTGTGTTGCTTGGCCACATATTTTTCTTTTTTCTAACTTGTATAGCCTGATTGATCCTGGTTTAGTTACAACTTCTAAATGCAATACACTTAAACAGTCACAGGCATAATCACCAACTGGCCCTTGTGCAACACTAATATTTGTGTATATAAATTAACTGCAAATAGATAGACAAATTAACTGTAAAAAAAGACATATAGCTAAATATAATGGGAGATGAAAGATAGATAGATATAGATAGATAGATAGATAGATAGATAGATAGATAGATAGATAGATAGATAGATAGATAGATTGCAGAGATAGATTGCAGAGATCTTAACTCTCCCGGACATTCCAGGAGTCTCTCGCTATTAGATAATGGCTCCCTGACGCCCGCAAGTGAAACATTCTATCCCGGAAAGGTTTAGTCAGCTCTATATACCATAAGTCTAGCATAGTAAACCTTCCGGGCTACCTGGTGGCATGAACACTACCTCTGGGTGCCAGCGCTGTACCTTGTACTCCTCCTCTCCTATTCTGGGTTCCACTCCTGTCGTACAGTGTCCAGCTATGGACAAAACTGAGAACACGACGCTGGCTCTTAGTATTAGTAATATTGAGAGAGTGACAGCGCACGTCCTGATTGGTTGATTGGAGACAACTGTAAAGCTTGCCAAAGAGAGAGTGAGACTGTAGGGGGAATTTATCAAAACTGGAGCAGACAGAATCTAGAGCAGTTGCCCATGGCAACCAATCAGCATCTCTCTTCAGTTTGCTCAGGTAAGATTTGAAGATTTGAAAATGAGACAGAAAAGCTGATTGGTTGCTGTGCAAATCTGCTCCAGTTTTTGTCTGCTCCAGTTTCTCTTTTGTGAGCTTTACAGTTGACCTCAGGGAGGATCAGTTAAACAAGCAGAGTTTGGTTTAAATAGTGTCTGCACCCAGCCAGCCCCATTGCAGACTGTACAAATAAGAAAAGAACAAAAAACGCACTTCACCCCAGACTACACTAAAGTATACCCATGTAAAATAGGGGTAACAAACAATGACAGCGCAGCTCACTGCACTGTTTGCAGCAGTGATTTCTCAATTGCCCATGGTGAGTTAAATGTTGTAAAAGACATGTTGAGGTGAGATTAATATGTGTGACATGTTTACAGTCAATTAGAAAAGCTATTTTCTGTAGCTTTAGCGTGTTTACATAGTTGTGGGGGGCAGTAGTCGGTGTAGCCACCTCCCTGAAATTAGTTTTTGCAGGTTTGGATGTCTGAGATAGATAGATAGATAGATAGATAGATAGATAGATAGATAGATAGATAGATAGATAGAATGGACATTTAAAAAACGGGAACAGGGCTATGGCATCACAAAGAATGTATCTCATTTGCATTAGAATTGAGCAATGCCTGGTCTACATGATATTGGCAGAGGTCCCAGCACTCGACCAGCCAACATTTTGTTTTTTAAGCCCCCTGCCTGCACCCCCCCCAACCACAAAGCCAGGGTTATGGTGAAAGGGGCCCTTTTTCTCATCAACATGGGACAAGGTGGTTTGGGTTTTTTTTGCATGGGGACCCTCTTCCAATCAATAGCATTCCCTCAAGGGTCTAATCGGAATTCTGGGGGGGACCCCACACTATTCTTTTTTTAGGTGTCAATCACGATCACCCCCCTTTGTTTTCATTCAGCTGTCAGCCGGAATACCTGGCTGACAGCTGAATTGGCAGAGCAGGGATAACTGACTGGTTGTTAGGACACCGGCAAAGGCCATCTCCCAAACAGCCAGCCTGAATGGGAAGCTGTCACATTTATGTTTGATTTCCCACTGTAGCTAGAGGTTCGCCTCTGCTGAACACCCATTCATTTTCACAATTTGCCAAACAAGCAAATTTCGGTCTGAACATAGGTTTGGTCCTAACCTGGACCTCATAGTAACCATCAGTTTTTCTATTCACTCACATGATGAACAATGGGAAGCTGGGAAGAAATGACTATTTCACCTAAGTGATTCTGCCACTCTGAGATTATTAATGTCAAATACCCTGAAATAATTTAGATTGCACTATGGCCCTTGTTATGTCCTAAGCTGTCATAACAAGGTCTTCATTGGAGGACTTAAAGCTGTTTATAAATGTTTTACTTGTTCTACAGATATCATGGGCAGCATACAATGTCAAATTGTGGCTTGATACAGTTGATTCTGACACATTCCTTCAACAAACTGACCTTACAAGGAGAGGAAAACGATAGCAGCAAATGCCAGTTAAGCACTGGAACCTTAATCCTTAACATGGACTGTCACATTTGGTTGGCTAATGGTATAGGAATAAAACAGCAGTGCATTTCTAAGGGCAAAAGATCTGATTCTTAGAATGAATTATCGAAAGCCTTATGTATGGGCCTCTTAAGGAGATTTTATCCTCCCTATACTTTGGAAACCTCTTACTACAGAAATGATTTTTGTTCCTGAGGACCACATACCATTCCAGGAGCAGTGTGCTATTATGCCAGGTAGACTTTACAGGTTTTCACTCATCATAGAATTGCTATAGGGCCAGGAGCAAGAGAAAGGCAAGCCCTCACAGAGGTAAATATTGAAAAGACAGGTGCCCATGAAGCAAATCTGTCAGCCTTTTTTAAACTTATAAAAGTAAAAGTTCTGTATGAGAGGCACATTATTTCCTTTGTTATCCAGATGACCTTCCATGGCATACCCCTCTGAGGCTGATTTGAATATATTATTGAGGACATTACTATCTGTTATCAAGAGAAAAACTCTACTCAAGCAAACCTGTCACAAACATGGACAATTCAAGCTGAGTAGATTAAAAGAATGTACAAGTAGAAGTTGCAAACAGTAAAAACAACATGTCAGTATGATCAGTAAATTAGGCATCTGTAAAAGTCAGGTTTGGCCCCGATTCCTGAGTGGTCTTATAAGGTCCTTTAATATAATGGGCAGTCTGTCTGATCAACAGGGAATTCAGAAAGGACAAGTGACGCCAAGCTTAGCTCTATCAGAGTGTGTAGGGTACAGTAAGTCTGCACATATCTACAACTAACAATATCACTAGATCTACCAATCAATCTGACACAGTTTTTACTAAAGATTACCTCTACCTATACATGTTTTCTTTATATGCTTGAAAGGGCTAGATTTGTGGCAGGCTTATTTTAAATGTTACCGCTAACCAAATTAGTGTAGCTAAGTGTGGCATTGTAGTTTTAAATGTTTGTTATCATATGCAAAATACTAATTCAAATATTCAGAGTAAGCAGAACTTTGGTTGGAGATATTAGAAAACCCGAGTGTTGGAACTTGCTTTGTGATGTAGATTGTTCATTTATGCGTACATTAGCTTTGAAAGGATCGGTGAAAGGGACCATTGAACTTATCTATAACATAATCTACGTTACGCTGGTTACAACAACAGAAAACTCTTCTTCACTGACACATTCTAGAAAGTGAAGCATGGTAGATAGAAGGCTGTATGTTTATAAAAAGCCATTTTTGCTTTATGCAATTTCTATACTAGAAACTTGCAAATAATTGTACTGCCAAGCATTGTAAAGACACAAGTGGTGCCTTGAAATGAAAGCTGCAGATAACATGCTATTCAAACTTATTGTAATGAAAGCATTCACATTTTTTTCATACAGTTGTTGAAAAAACTGTAGATTTATACACTAAATGCACACTGCAGTTACTATAGGGAATAGAAATACATGTTTTTCTTCTCTTACAGATATTTTCTCTGACTATATATTTGTATACAGTTCACATTAGCCTCTGTGTACATACTACATCAATTACATTTATCTATATTAGTGTAATACTGCTGAACAATCAGAAGTAGAAGAGAATACAAATGGCACTGATTCTCCACAGTCTCACAATCAGCCCCTCTTACTCTTTTTGCCGTTGCTGTTCTGGCAAGCCTGTAATGTTTTCTACATAATCTCAGTATTAGATTACAGGATGGCGAGGGAGAGTTTATGGCTCAGTTTTAATGCTCTGTCATATGAAATACTCTCATGATGTCATACTCAGTGACTTCACTTGTACACTTACTTCTCTAACAAACCCTCTATAATGCCAATTTTGAATACAGAGAGTATTTAACGCACATGTCCCTCACCATCACAAATCCTGGACAGAACTGTGTTTTCTTGTAAAGGATACCCATATATTCCAACACCACAATGGGAGTGACTGATTACAACCATTACTCCACATAATGTCAAATTGGAGTTAGGGTTTGAGCAGATCCTATTAGAAGTAGGGCTTAATATGTCTTCCCTTTTGAATACTAAACAGTTGGGATGGCTTGTATGCCCAACAGTGTATGTAGGCAGTAATTGTGCAATGTGAGCACCATGAGTGAGGACTGGTTAATTCTGTTTTAGGCCCCATAAAAATGATGTCCTAGGTTGAAATCCCAATAGACCTGTTAATGTCTGTTCATCTTTCTTTCCTCTGTGTACACTGGATTCTACTCATAGACTCATAGGCAAATTATTCATTTGTATGATAAAGTGCTGTGTGCCAGGACTGAATGCTGTCATGTGGGGGCTGGTCCCTAGCCCCATCTAAGCTCTAAAAGTTACCTACCCAAAATTTGCATGGGGCCTTTTGTTGGGGCTCGTGGGTAAGGTAAGCATCTGCAATGTAGGACGTAGACTTATCAAGCAAACTTCCTTGCTTTTTCATGAACTAAGCAAAGAGCAGGTTCACTTAAAAATGTTAATTATTTTTTTTAATTAAAACATTTTAAGTTAATGTTTACATAAAAAAGACAATTATTAACTATGGAAGTAATTGATTATATCCATATCAGGCCTCTATATTTGGTAGCTGCTAGAACTGATCATTTTGAGATTTCCCCCACATTATAAATGATTCAAATGAATTGGGCACATTTAAAAAAAAAACTGGAGAAAAAACAGTGTCTGTGTGACAAAAAGCAACCAATCAAATGTTAGCTATGACCTTTGTTGCTTGACAGCTGCAAAATAATTGGTTGATATGCACTAAACAGGCACTTTTTTTTTTTCCTTCAGCCATTATATTCAGCCAGCATATTTTGTCTGGCAGTGCAGAAGAAGCGATCATTTTCACACTTCTTCATGGGTAATTCCTCTTCTCTGTAGCACATAGCATACTTGGATGAGATTTAGTGCTGATTTAAAAAGGTATTTTTTATCAGTCACACACAATAATATTAAGCTATTAATACAATTCTGCTTAAGCGGATTACAATAAAGATTTAATGTCCCACTTTCAGCTTAGAAAGTGATGCTCAGTGTGAATTGCTCATAAAATGATATCCAATCAGCCAGCCCTGAGTTACTGCTCTCCCTGGCATTCATGTCCCTCATACATTTTTATAAAATGTATGGCAAGTCCTCTGACTTGATTAAAAGGTAATACGTTATGCACTTTTATTCAAACATACCAGGAAAGGCCAGATATTTTGTGTGTGTACTTATTGCAGGTAAAACATAGAGTCAATTTACTAAAGAAAAAAATGCACACTTAACTTGTATTTACCTAAAATACCCATTCAAGTTAGGGGAATGTAAAAGCAGACCTTTAACCTGAACATGAATGGATATTTGAAATAAAAACAATAATGCTGCTGGTATGTGGGCAGATTTCCCCCAGAAACCTTTAACAGGCCAGTGTAAGGGCAAACCCTCGATGGAGCAAAAGGTTGTCAGTGGAGTGGTCTTTTATTGTACCAGCCAAAATACAGCTTAAATAATATATATTAATAACTTAATCTTATGCTATTCATTTTAGATGAGGCTTGCTATAGTAAATATTTTCACTGGGCAATTCCGCAAAACCTCAATTAGGCGTTGTAGAAAACAGGGATTCAACACTGTGTCTGGGCAGTGCAAAATAATATTTGCTACAGATATGTGTAGTCACACATGCTTAATTATCATGACTGATGCAACCAATATGAGCACCTTTTGGGAAAAATGCTTTATATCCCTATTAGAAATATTTAGATATGTTTGCCATACTCATTCTGGCCAATTGGCAACAAAAGGAGTATTCCCTAAATTGGGTAGATATCTAGGAGTTCCTGTTGGTTGCTCAGTCTCCTTTAGTTTTCATAAAACACCAAAATTCACTAAAGCTTACCTACATTCTGCAGTACCAATGAACGGACCAGAGCTTGGCTTGATGAAATTTGCTCCCTTACACAGTTGTGCTCCTTTATAGCTTACATTTATGTGCTAGCAAAAAAATTGGCTGTAGTCACGATTCAGCTTCCATTTGCCATTTCTTCAGTCTACAGCTTGAAGAAAAAAATACAAGGGTTCTAACTGGTTGCAAAGGAAGCACATTTTTCATTTGAAAAAAAAAAAGTTTCAGTGCAGCACAGTTGTGAATGGGGCAGATCTCTAATTTTCTGGCATGTTTACTATATTATGACAAGGAATAGTGGAAAGACTTGTCTGAAATGTGTTTTTAGTTTTGGATAGTAGTATGGAAGGATTAGAATTCCTATCAGTTTTTTTTGGATGCCAGTGCCCCATTGGGAAGGTTCACCTTTCTATTTGTCCTATTGGCCATTGTCATTAGAACAGGGATAGAAGGTAGACATTAAAATGGGAACACCTATTTCGGTGACAATTGGGGGCAGACTCGATGGACCACTTGGTTGTTTTTGGTGACATTTCCTTCCTTCTGCTGAAGATAGTTTGCCATCTTGGGGCACAGGTGGCCAAAAAAACCTGACAGGGGTATACACTATTTACTACTCCATTCAAAACTACAATTTTGGCTTTAGGTATACTGTAATTAATTTTCAAATGTCAGTATGTTAGGTATTTTTTATATGCTTAGACTAATGGTTATTTAGAACATGACAAAATGATGCATGTTCCATTCAAGTACACACATTTTAGCTACTTTCCAACAGGAGAGAGGAAATGGAGGAAAAAAAGAAAGGATGAAGGAAAAGGATTTTCCTTTCCCATCATGATAGGATCCTGTCTGAAAAATAATAAGAGATAGAGAGACTGACACGACATTAGTAACACTATCCACTGCTAAACAGTACCAACCGTGCAGCAGTTAATGTAGCTTCTCATTTGCATCAGGAAATATAATAAGCGCCCCTAAAGCGTGTTAGCTTTTACAGTAGTAGAGTGAAAATGCGCTGAGAAGGAAGCTTGTCAAAGTCTGTGGGGAAATGCTGAGTGCTTGTGGGAATGATTTATTTGTAGCTGGATTAGCTTCAGGAAAGATTCAATTATTCCTGGAGACAGTAGAGAAGTATGACTGCAAGCAGAGAATCAAGATTTACTCCAGTACTGTCTGTGACTTTCTGGATGCTTTCATCAAGGGTTAATAGTGCATTCAGAAAGAATGGAGTACGTTTTTCTTAACCCCTTCATTTCCAGTGCTATTTGACATTACGTGCTGAACTACCAGTAAGGATTTTATTCATTTTAGTTTAACTATAAAGTGCTCAGTATATTGCCTTGCTCTGATGTTTGACAATAATAGATGAAAAATGGATTTGTAAGACTATTATGTTTTGTCTGGTTATCACTGTCTAGTAACACTAATCACGGTAGGAGAACTGATATGCTCACTTTCTATTCCTGTGCCTACAGTGTATGGTAGAAGGTCAGCTTCAGCAAAGCTGAACTCCAGGCACATCAACATTTATTTATATATAGTCCTCAATACCCACAACAGTTATAAATCCACTTTGCGTGCACCACATGCCTTTTCAAACCCGGATCTTACCTTGTAAAAGTAGCAGTGACATCCTCATTGTGCTATACATAGCTTGTGCAGAGTAGTCTCCCTCCCACTACAGGCTGGCTGCAGAAAACTACAGGAGGGGACAGATACATGACCAGTCACGCTGCACAAAGACAGAGTGCAGCAGTGACTGGTCTTTATCACAGTAAACTCCTGCACAGATGCAAAGTTTTACATTGAATTACTGCACAAATCTGAACGAAATACACAAAGCACACCAAGCTTCAAGTAAGAATACACACGCCCCTTGTATTTGGACAATATTTGCTTATCCCAGAGATCAGCTTTAAATGAATGTGAATGATTCATTAAATTGCAATGCATGTACTGTATATGCTTACATGTTAATGAGCACATGTATGTGAGCTGATGTGCATCTGTGGCCTCTTACTTTCACTCCCTTTACTCCCCTATCAGATAGTAATATAGGATTGCAAACATTATGGACTTCTTACTGCCACATGCTGCCCAGTGCCAGGCAATGTTTGCTACCTGTAGTGTTCTCAGTGTTCCCATGCCCAGCCATAAAGAATAGTGGCTATATACATACTGTGCTGGGGGCAAGTGCCTGGGAATGGCATTGCTTGTTATGATTTAGATATGATTTATATATTGGAATTGTTTTAGATATATGCTGAAACTGTACTTATCTTGGATCTGCAGTATAGCCTAGCATCTTCACTTTTATACAGATAAAGTATTTGTGTTTTACAAATGGCACTCCAAACATTGCCAGTTGATTTTATTGTTATGCGTGACAATAAAACAAAAAACATAAAGATGCTGTTCACAAATCTGCAGCGTTTTTTTACTGACAAGATTTAGAAGCTTTTAAAATGTGTTTTTTTTTTTTTAAACTATGAGTGCTAAGTGCTGCTGCAATGGCAAGCAAACAGTTTATTGTTATAGATCATTAATTCTGTTTCTTTTTTTTCTTTTGTTGTGGCATGGCCGATTATGGAACGCGCACTAACAGTTTCTACATCTGTGTAAATCATTAAATCATTAACCAATGTTTATTTATCTGGATGCCAGCACGTGGCAGCTGAGCAGTTCAGTAAAAAAAAGATTTTTTTCACTACAGGTTTGTAACATAATTCATACAATGCCAATTCCATGCACGCTGTCGTAAAAATGGCTATCAAAGCCAATATGAGGTGCAGTACCTATATACTGAATCGGTTCCAAGCTCTAAGTGAATCGTTGTGACATTTACTGCTTGCACAACTGCTTTCCCCGACCACAGAAAGAATGTATCAGCTCTTCCAAAGTTCTTATGATTAGAATTGAGTTGTAAAGATGTTTATACTAAATGAATGGTTGCCAGTTCCCTAAATATGTTGCAAATATCCTCCGTTGATTTTTTTTTAGTTTAAATCTTTTAAGGACAGTATTGCTTTACAAAGTTTTAGAAATACAAGCTATAACATTATAGGGTTTCTTTACATGCAGATTGACTGACATTTATCTTTATGTATCTCTCTGCCACTCTCGTCACCTAGCATAGCTATGATATAGAAACTTTGCGTAAGCTCTGGCATGGAACTTACGCAGGACTTTACCTACCACTCCCACATGGCAGTGTTCATGTAAGAGGTTTGGCCGCTTGGGTACTGAGAACATGCTTCCCCATAGCTAGAAGTGTCAGGCATTTTCAAGGCCTTCAAGTGGTGATCAGAGTGGTGGTTTAGTGTGACAATGGAGAGTATCAATAGGGTGGAGTAGTGTCTATCAAGAGAAACTGTCACTTTGCCCTATAGGTGTACTTTAAGGGTTAGGTTAAAGATAGGGGTAGCGGTATGCTCAGGTTACCAGCTACAGTTACATTATTTTAGGTGTGGTAATATCCTCTTTCATGAGATTTTTTAGCTGTCTTTTCAAATAGTACTGGCACCAGGGGCAGATGACAACACATGGGGCCCCCGGGCAATACAAGATTATGGGGCCCCCTTGTGCTCCGCCCATATGCAAGTCCCTCCCACACGCCCCACCTGCATAGACATTCTTGTGTCACAGAAATTTTTTCTCCACATTATTTTTCAAATAGTGGGCCAATTCACTAAGATGAATTTCCGGGGAACTGGCTGTCCATGCTTCTAGGCTGTGAGCTGTGGGAGGTTAGTGGGAGGGGCCGGACAGTGTCAAAGTCAGTGTTCTATAATTTTTCTCGATCCTATAAATTTTCTCCACTGTGTCACTTCCAGTGGGGCAGAGTCATCCGAATAAGCTGTTTTCATGACATGCACACCTGGAAGAGACGTGGTAGAGAAATTTATCGGTTGAGGAAAATTAAAGCACACTGGTAGTGGAGGGATGCCTCGCAGTGCTGTGCGCGTGTACGACTGCTGCGACCCTGGTAGTTCTGGCACTAACTCCAAGCTGTAGAGGGACTACAAATCTCAGCACAACAACAATGTAGAATAATAGCACCAGCTATAGAGAACTATAAATCCCAGCAATACATTGTACAGCAATGCAGAATACCACCAGCTATAGAGGAATACATTATACATACATTGAGGGGAATTTATCAAAACTGGAGCAGACAAAATCTG
>NW_017306428.1:785944-811490 GCF_000935625.1 Nanorana parkeri
CCGGGGGCCCCTGCCGATGACCCACTGGCGGAGCGAGCAGCCGGCTATTACAGAGCTGCAGCTGACGCGGGCGGTCTGACCGGGTGCAGATGGCAGAGAGGTAGCGGCGAGGGGACGGTCAGTGACGGGCCACCTGATGGCCGCGGGCCCTCGGTCGGTGCCCGACTGCCCGAATGGTCAGTCCGCCCCTGACTGGCACAGAAGTGTCCAAAAGCACTGTGCCAGACATATCACATTTAGAATTAGTGTTCGCCTATTGCATATCTGGTACACATTCAGAGGCATAACTAGATCACAGGGTCGCATAGTAAATTTTGTATGGGGACTCCTCCTCCAAACATCCACCATTGAACAATACCCAGTAATATCCTCTAATAATGAAAAGTGACCTTTTTTTAAAACGTGACCACAAAGGGCCAACAATGGCCTGCATCCTTGGAGCAGGGACTCATCAACTGGCTTCCATATCTGTAAGACATTGTTGGCCCTCAAAGAGCTGCACAGACAGAGACACTTGTCGGAGCTTTGCAGTCACTTGGGAATAGATTTAAAAAGTCATTTCCATCGAGATTTATTAGAAACTGTATCCAGCAAATATAGGAGCAGTAAGGATGCAATGTTTAAAATGTTTAAAACACTGTTTAAAATGTTCAAAATTGTCAAACTGTATACGCTGAGGACAACTGTGCACAGTTCCTGCTCCACCGCTGGTGGAACTGTTATATGACCATTACATAAATAATTTACATTAGCAATTTTGGTAGCCATTGAGCTTTTGATAAAATCCCCAGCATAGTTTTCATGTCTACTGGTTCAGTGGGTTGTACTCCATCAGTAATTGTTGGTTATTATTGAGTTGGATCAGTTTGTCTGTGGACCTTCGCCCTGGCTCAGCTGGCAAACTGATGGAACACATACATGAGGGAAAGTTAATTCTGTTTTCAGTGGGAAAAGAGAATTGATTGGTAACAGATATTTTCCAGCATAGTGGATAATCACTGTGTGTGATCCTCTAATCATTTGGACAGCTTTCATTAATTTTTGGCCATTTGTAGTCACATTTTCTCTTAATAGGAAGAAGAAACATTAACAAGTCAATCAGTCTTGAGTTCTTCCTTAGCCTTATAAATTTAAGTAATGCTCAGATATTTGAAAATGAAACTAACAATATAGTAAACATAACGTGGTTAAATAAATGTAAAAATGTAAGAGAGATTGTTGAAATATATAGTTGTTTAAATTTGCCTTTTATATAGTAATCCAAAGATCTGCTTTTATACACTAGGCATCCCTTTCATCGCACAAATGCTATTATTGAAACATATGTTATTTAAGCCTGAGAAAAAAGTAAGATGCTATGTGACATCCTGAGTTGTGTTGGGAAACAGAGAGCTTAAATATTTTACTCCCTACAACTCTGTCACGCTGGCAGCGAACAATAGCGTCTGACTGAAGTCAGCATATGAACACTGCTTGCTATGACATCTGGAGGCCTGTTGTATCTATAAGCACAGTTGCAGACAAATGAAAGAAGGCAGATGTAAGGCTAGGGTGGCATCTTTGCCTCGAGCGCTCTCAGGCTGTACATTTTCCAGCGTGTCAAAAGCAGGGAGCTTTTCAGTTAAAGTAAAAACATTCTGTCACATCTGTGCACAAGCTGCTTTGCCTCCTCTCCGCTCTTAGGCAAAAAGCAGCAGAGACTTGTCCATGTTTAACAGAGAACCCCAGTCAAAGTACCAGCACAGCATACTTAGATGGCTCTGGAGAAAAGTATCAAAGCAACAGGTTGGGGCACTATTCCAGTCTGCATTTACATGGCATTAGCTTAACCCATTTCATGCTGAACTGAAATGCATTACAAAAGGGCAGCATTACATCAATCAGCCTCGTAAGGTGAGGATAATGTCAATGTTGCCAACACGGCTAACATTATTACTATTATTATTATTATTATAGATTTATACAGCAGCAACAATTTGCACAGTGCTTTATAATATAAGGAGGCCATTCCAGTTATAATACAAGTCAAGACAAAATGGTAAGGAGGGCCCTGCCCGTGAGAGCTTACAATCTAAGATAACTAGATAGATAGATAGATCGATAGATAGATAGATAGATAGATAGATAGATAGATAGATAGATAGATAGATAGATAGATAGATAATTATTGTAGGTAGATACTGTAGATGGATGGACAGACGGACGGACAGACGTTCATTTTGTTGTAAGAGTATAGAACTAATCTCAAAATCAACTTTTAATGACATTGTAAATTACACATGTGACACATAATGCAATTCAAAGGTGATAACTACCAGAAGTCATATTACGTTTAACAGGTATCTGATAGTGGGGTCATTCCTTTACCCCTTTTAGAAAAAAATCATTATCCCACTAAACTATAAGACAGTTAAACAGAGAATTTGGTTGCCAAGATCTTGACACTGGTTCTACCTTCATAAACCTTGATAAATAAAACTGCCCATTGTCATATGTTCACACTTAATATCTAAATATTCATTGATGTCACTGTTTTAAACTACTTAATAATCTTACTGCACCTGTTTGAAATTCAAATGAGTGCCCCCAAGGAGTCCGAAACATTCCAGTCACTTTATATGGCACCTAAATAGTGGTCTCATGGTGAATTTTCCTGCAATCTTAAGACTCTTGGATAGGATTCAGCATCCATGGATCTGTCAAAAGACAAGATGGATCATGTTCAGAGTAAAATCATGTTTTACTATATGGATGTGTAACCTTCATCCAGTACTGGATAAATAGAACATACAGTATTTTCAAATGAAGCTTTTAGGCAGAATTACATTGCGCTGTGAAATTGCTAGACTCAACAGCAAGTTGTGTTTTTATAAAATTCTGCAGTTTTATCTGGTTCTATATTTTCATTATTTGATATTTGCTGGTGGTTTAGTGGTTTTATACAAAAGTAAAGTGGGTGCTTTCAGAGCCTGAGGTATCGGACTAAAGCCCAGCGTGTACTAGTGTGCTGTGGTCCTTTTGTACCTTAGATACAAGATGATGTCGTCACATATCATTATTATACTATGATCGAAAAAAGCAAAGCGCGGGGGGTAAAATGTGCAAAGGAGTGAAGGGTAGGTTTTCGGGCAAAAGCCTTAAAAACATTTTTTTATTCGAAAAATAGGCAAAAAAAATAAGTATTTATATGATTTACCTCCTGTCTCTTGCATCCACTCCCCTTCTGAGGAAGTCACATGACGAAACGCGTCAAGGAGAGTAGATGCTGAGTTTACAGACACTGGGTTTTATGCTTGTTTCTGTGCTGATTTTAGCTGGCCGAAAATTCTTTGCCTTGTAAGCCTATTTTTCGAATAAATTTTTTTTAAGGCTTTATATATTACGCTATGAAGGTTCTCTCTTTTGTTCATCCTTAAAAATCTGCGGGACATACGGCAAAGCACTTTGGTAACATTCTATCCGAAAGGATCGGACTCCTCATCACTGAGATACAGCCAGCAGCATAGAGGGGAAAATCAAGTGTTTCGGCTGCCGGGACTCGCAGAGAAGTCTTCTATGCTCAAGTCTAACCACGCCACCACTTGCTACGAGCTTTCTTCCAACTTCCCTTTGGTGAGTACCCACCCGAGAGGGGCTGCTCGGATCATCTTCAAGCACATTGCTATCTTTGTATATATGCATATTTGCACACGGAGTTCACCGTTCACTGGATTATTCTACCTATTTGGACACATTTTTTTTGATTTTTTGATGTTTATTAGCACTTATTAACTATATAATCTATTGGACTTGATTTTTACTGATTCTAATTGTATATTCTATATGGATGGAGCTTCTCTATTTATTTATAGTGATTTAGTTCTGTTTTATACACAGTTATACACCCAATAGGTTTATAAACTGGTTTTTGCCCGAAAACCTACCCTTCGCTCCTTTGCACATTTTACCCCTAGCGCTTTGCTTTTTTCGATCATATAAGGATTTATCCCTCTTCAGAGCAGCTTCGGGTTTTAATTATTCTTTCACATTTTATTCACATATTCATTTTTAATTCATTTATTCCTATATTACCACCCCCCGCCAGAAGCGCAGATTAATTTGTTTACATTGTTATACTATGCCTATAGCTTTGACACTTAAAGTGGACCTGGAATCCAAAAGTGAAGATTTGCTATGTTGTAGGAAACATCAAGCAATGATAACCTGATCATTTTAACTTTTGTATTGAATTCCTCCTAAAAAATAGCAGTGCAGCTACTGTGCATAGGCACTTCTGTTACGTAGCCTCATAGCTGTGTATTTGCAGTGCAAATCATTTAAGGCACTGTGCCTTTACCTGCTAGTCTCATGCAATTTGTATTGAGATTAGATAATGTTGCTTCTTTGCTGCTTGCTTTTCTCCATGCTGGGGAGGAAGCTGTTCTTGAGGACATGCATTGCAAGAATCTCACCGCTTCATTCATTATGTGACTATGTGCTTTCTGAAGCTCTACTGCTGCTTCTTGAATAGTCCCTCATCAGTCAGCAACTATGATATGATGAGCAAAATCCTGCCTCTACCAAGATAGCCACCTCCACACACAGAGACATAGGGGTCCTTCGGCCCCAGGACCCCTTCGGTTCAGTAGAACCTAAGGGGTGCTGTACGGGCTATTCACAATAGCCTGTACAGCTCCCGAACATGGCCGAGCGGCTCAGTCAAGCCGAACGCATATGCATCGACTCGGCTGAGCCTTGCTGAAAGCCGAAGCTGGCCAAGCGCTTCTGACAGCTGGGCGGAGCCAGCCGTCATCTTACGGCTGGCTCTGGCCACTTTCAGAGAGATCAGCGTCCCTTGTTACCTGCAAACCAGGGACACTGATCTCCAAACAGCTAACTCTCCCTGGCGCCCCAGGAGTCTCCTGCTTAGTGAATAGATCCCATAGTGGCAAACAAGGCTTGCAAGTCACTACTGTAGAAAAGATCAGCTGTAGGAAGACTACAGACAATACTGGTGACTTTCCTTGACCTTCTGCTTGCATAAATCAGTGCAATAATATATTTGGTAATCCTGCCCCAGCAGTGAAGATTCTATGAATGTGTATAGTGGGGGTCACAACCTTATCCTAGATATAACTGTGTCCAAGTTAGCTACAAAATAGGAATACACTGTACAGTGTATCTCACATGTAAAAGGTGTGATTTATGTGTATTTATTGTAAAGTAGATAATGCATGGTGCTTTGCAATGAATAAGCTACCAGGGACTGAAACTGACTTACTGACTGGCTATGGTCCTGTCCAGTTTTGAGATAATTTTGCAATTAGCAAAACATTAACTTGAAACCATTAAAGGCAATCAAAACAATATATCAAATTGATGCCAGTACTTTTTTCAGTATGTGTTAATGTTGTTCATTACAAACTATATAAGCTCTGCTTCCTGCTTTGCAGTCATTTCCAGTGGTTTTGCGTTACTGCTCCTTCTCACACTGGGGTTGATTTACCAAAGGCAATCAGGCTGTTCACTTTGCAAAGGAATTTGCAGTCTGCAGGGGAAGTTTCCCTTGGTTTAGTGAATGTGGTGAAACTTCACTTTGTAAAGAATACCCAATCATGTGCAAGGAAAGTAAAAAATGTTTTTCCTTGAACATGATTGGGTGATGAAAGTCAGCAGAGCTTCCCCTCATTCCCTAAACTAAGGGTAAACTTCCCATGCTAAGTGCAAATTCCCTTGCAAAGTGAACAGTCTAATTTGCCTTTAGTAAATCAACTCTAATAGATGAATCAGCGGACTCACTAAAAAGCAATGCACTCACTGTGCGGTTGATATATTTTCTTAACAGCTATTAACTGACAGCCAGAAAAGCTAAACTATAAATTACTATGAGAAGAAGTTTCATCTTGACATTGTTTTCACAGCTCAGTTACCTAACTTCCACAGTGTATGTTATTTTTTTTATCTCTTGCTTCTGTGTGCATTAGAAACTGAAATACAGACTTTGACAGCTAGAGCCTTTTCATTCCTGACCGCACTTTTTTCCAGCTTTAAAAAGTGCATACTTACGCTGTTAAATATGGTCTGGCCATCCAGACTTCATGGGTCTTTGGCCATGAAGGGGTTAATCTGGGTTTAAATAGAAACTATAGTTATTGTAGCCAGTTTTTTTTATATCTATTTATTTTATACAGTTATTTTTGTTATTTGCATAAAATCTTTATGCTACAATACACATTTAATGCGAGGTGCTTTCATGCTTTGGTGCGTGCATGCTGGGCTGTCCAATAAGAAAGGCCAGAACTAGCTCTGTGCTTGGTGACTGCTCCTGCAAACAGAATATCTAAAGGGTACGATTTGTAGTGCTCAGTATTTTGAGCAGAGCAGTAAACCAGCTATATGAAGTATAGGGTAAATATGAATATTTAAAAGGGAACTATGGGGTATGTGTTTTTCCTCAAAGTTCTCTTAAGGGTCACGGGAGGACATATACTAGCGTCCTCCCATGACCCACAGCTCAGTATTTTGCAAGCTACAGCTCGCAGTATACTGAGACCGCTGCAGCTGGGATGGATCCCAACAATTCTGTCAAGATCCACCCAGCTGCGTGAATGATAGCGGGCTCTGCCTATCTAGAGGCAGAGCCAGCTGTACCCGCCCCGTCCGTTCCTCCAGTCAACGCTGGAGGAGAGAGGGGGAATCCCTGTGGGGAGTGGTGACTGACAGTCACCGCTTTCTGCAAGGACATCATCGAGAAGTGAGCGAGCGTCGGTATGCGTTCCCTCACTTTCCGATCTATTGAGCCGACGTGTGACAGTTTAATTGTCACAGGTCGGCTCCAACAATGAGGATGAGTGATTTTCACTCACCTCATAGTTCTCCTTCGAAGGTAACATTTTATATTTACCTTGTTGATTTAAAAATATTGTCAGACATTGTCAAAGCTACCACTTTGTATGATGACACAAAGGGGTCTATTCACTAAGCTGCCGAAGGATCTAGACATAACTTCGGCTGATCCTCCGGCTAGCTTCGACCCCAGGACCCCTTCGGTTCAGTAGAACTGAAGGGCTGCTGTACAGCTATCCACTATAGACCGTACAGCTCCCGAAGTCAGCCGAGTGGCTCAGTCGAGCTGAAGGCATATGCTTCGGCTCAACTGAGCCTGCTACTGACTGCTGGGCGGAGCCAGCCGCCATCTCACGGCTGGCTACGGCCACTTGCACAGACAGATCAGCGGCCCTGGTTACCAGGTAACCAGGGACACTGATCTACAGACAGCGGCTCCCGGCCGCCCGGGAGAGAAACACTTTCTCTCAGAAAGGTTTGCTCTGTTCGATCGATTGCTAGCTCCGCCCAATCGTTTTCTATTTTATTTTTTCTACTTTTTAAACTGTTTTTCTATTCTGCTTGGTACCACAGAGGTACCGAGCAAAATAGCCAAGCCGAATGCCGCTCGGCGGCATTTGGCTATTCACTCACTGCTGTTCGGCATCTATGAGAATAGGCCGAACAGTAGCGAGATGCCTGCCGAAGGTTCGGATGTTGGATCGGCTGAGTCGAACTCCTTCTGCACTTAGGGGTCTATTCACAAAGCTGCCGAAGGATCTGGCCGTAGCTTCGGCCGATCCTTCGGCTGGCTTCGGCCCCAGGACCCCTTCGGTGCAGGAGAACCGAGGGGGTGCACTATATATCCACTATAGCACCACACGAAGCAAGCCGATGTACGGCTGATTTCAGCCAATATACGGCTGAAATCAGCCGTACCAGCCTGAAGTGAATAGCCGAACAGTGTTCGGCTCACTTCACTTCTGATCGGTCATTCACTCGGCTGCCCTCGGCAGCTTTGTGAATAGACCCCTTAGTGTCGGCCGAACATGCTGAGCATATTCGGCCGACCCGAAGCCACACGAAGCAAGAGCAGAAACACATCAGATATCATCTTTTAAATGTCTACATGGTTGCTGCGGGCAAATGCTTTAATTGCCTTGGTTCCAGCTCTTGTAAATCAGCGCCATCAAAAATACATATTGCACATTAATCCAGCATTAACGTTATTTTGCTTTTCAGTGCCACATCCTGAACAAATCTAAAAATGATTAAAGTTATATTAAATGAACTAATAATCATTAGTGTTTGCTTATTTTGTTTTTACCAGTAACGTAAATGACAGTGGAGAACATTTCAAACGCAAAACCAATGACAGAGCACAGAACAGCTACATAGCTTAAAAGGAATTTGCCACAAAAATATACTATTTTCCATGTGATGATTGACAGGATTTTAGTATGCTCTCTCCGAAGAATATTTATTTTCGTTTGCAGGCTTCAAGGGCTACAAAAATCTGCTTGCTTTACTTTTTTAAAAATGTAAAAAAAAATATGCTTTACATACATTTACGCGAGAAGTAAATGGATCACTGTGATCCAAACTGTGCCGTGTCACTGCTAAGGAAAGGAATACATTGGTGGTTATTCACTTGTTCCTTGATCCCTTGTGTTTTACATGTACATCTGAAGCTGTGCAACAAACTATTCATGAAATGCTTATCTGTCTAGATGCCCATCTGCATGTTCCTCAGGGAGGAAGCACTACAAACTGAAGTTCCTGCCAGGAATAAATGATGCAGTAGATGTCTGATTAAATGTGTTTAAAGGAGAAATCCCCCCAAAAAGATGTTATCAATAAGCTCACACGTCTGTCATGTCTTCGTTCAATAAGTGTTACCCTCATCACTGTACAGTAATGTATCTCCTCCTTCCTCCTACTTTGTTTGTCCTCCACATATAACAGTTACTTTTAGCACAGACATTGTGCTGGTAATAGTTTGGGGCACTGTATTTACACTCAACAATTTAAAAAGAAACGGTTATGACTGACTTTGAGGTTTAGGGTTTGATTTGGGGTTACCATGAAATCTATTGAAGATTAAAGTGTATTTAAAGTGGTATAAAGGTCGTCTCCATTGTTTCTACATATATCTACTGCTAGCAAGGCTCCAGAACTCAGCTTCCTGAACGGCCATGCATGAGGATGATGTGTGCGGGTGCATGTGCACTTGATATTGCCGGAAAGGGAGAGGAGGAATGACACAGTGTAAGTGAGTGAATGCACACCGGGAGCGCACACGCAGGACAGGCTCCGAGGGACAAAAGGAAGAAATAGGAGTCGACGTTGGATCAGACAGCGATAACAGCACTGAGGGGACTGTTCAAAATGACTGGAAGGGAGAAGATGTTCGCAGCAGGAGGTATTACATAAGGTAAGTACTTAGGGCAGCATTACGGGGGAGAAACAAAATGAGCGTTTAATGTCACTTTAAATTTAAAAAAGGGAACTTCACTGTTATCTTAAAAATTATGACAAAGGCTCCTTTAGGCCTGGTTCACACCTAGACATTTTTGAGCAGTTGGAAAAGTGTTTTTAAACGCCCGACACAAAAAAGCCCATGATTTTCAATGGCCCCTGTTCAAACCTGAGCAGCAAAACGCCAGAAGGAGAATGCCAAATGCCTGAAAAGGTACATGAGCTTCTTTGGGCAATTAACGGCGTGTTTTTGCCCCATATAGTTCAATGGAAATGGCCAAAAACCCACGTCAGGAGCATGTTGCCCATTTTCGTGTGCGTTTCTGCACATTTGTACGCGTGTTCGTCCATTGCCTGCAATGTTTCTTAAGCTGTTAGTCAAAATGTGCGTTTTCATGTACGCATGTACAAATGTGCATCAAAATATGCAAAAAGCACATAAACGTGCAAATAACTGTACAGTGATGCCGCCTATGTGTGAACTCGGCCTTAGAAATGTATGGTAATTGCAAACTACAAACTTCTCGATAATTGCCGACTTTTTATTCTTTGAATACCTTATTTTTCTTTTTCCTCCCCATTCTTCTCACTAAGGGTAGATGAATCCATCTCCCTTTACTTCCTGGAACTCTGGATCTGCCTCTTGGAACATGTGACAGTGCACATCATCTCAGGGGAAACATAAATTTCCCCTGAGATCTTGCGGGACTTAGCAGTTTACAGATTTCACCAGGAAGGCACTGGTGATGTAATCTTCCCAGGATGCATCTGTAATGCCAGGGCTACATCACCAGTGGCTTACTCAATCAGGAAAAACAATAATTGTAAGTAAAAACAACAAGTGTTTCTACAAATAATATATGTAAGATGATTTCATATCAGATAGCTTCATGCTGATATGATTTTTAGTGAAATATGGTAAAGGTCCACTTTAGGGACAAAAATGTTATGTATTGCAAATAATGACTCCTTAGATGTAGTGGTTAGTTAGTTTTTTTTTAGGCTTCTTTCCTTTATTTTTACCTTGTGAACCTGTCAGTAACACACGTTTTATCCTAGGGTGGCAACACACACACACACACACACACACACACTCACTGTTCTTTATCTATGAAGGAACAGTGTTATTAGCCTAGGACAGAATGTGTTATAGGACTACAGAACCCCCTCTTTTTTTTCTATAATGTTGGAGGAACCTTTTCCAGAGTCCACAGGGAAAGCAGGGAAAAATGTAACTGATAACAGTAATCAGAGGGAGAGAGTACAGGAAATTATTAGCTCAATAGATCTTTGGCAAGATCATCAAGATTTTTTTTTTTTGTACGAACAGATATAACAAAAGGCTATAAATGGCATGTATTACAGATCAAAAGGCAGCATTTTAGTAAAGCTCATTTTTATGGTTTACACACATTTTAAAGTGTAGGGAAACGTTAAAACACACTTTTTTACAAAGATTCCTTAACCCCAAGTGTGCAGAGATAACCCCTACCCTCTCCTTTCTCAGCTAGTTATTTAGTTCTAGAATGTATTCCTTGTGCATTCCACCACAATGCAGACAGCTTGCCGTTTTCCTATTACTGTACTGCCCAAGTGTGTGCAGTAAAACCCCAAATACCTTTATGGGGCAGGAAGACAAATGTAAACATTGCAGTGGAACGCTTGGAGACTCAATTCCAGAACTTAGTAGGTATGTGGCTAAGAAGGGGTGGGAGGGTTACATCTGCAGACTGTGGGGATGGGAGAGGTTGAGGAAACTTTAAAAGGCATGTTTAGGGTTTAGGTTGACATCTAGCATTAGGGACTAGATGTCAAGGTTAAAGATCAGTAACTTAGTTTTCCGAGTAAAGTGTAGTATAGTAGTGTTGTACTGTATTAGTCACAAATGTGAAATAATACTTGCAGAACAAGCACTGGTATCAGATATGTGCAAGTGATGGCAATTCACTCATGCACACTACAGTAACACTAAAAAGTAATGCGACAAAGATCTAAGTGCTTATACTCCCATGACTAAACAGTTAATTCATTATGCTGCAAGACAATGGACCATTCTGTGTTTATTTCTGTGTTTTTTCTTTAACAACTACAGCTTTCTTTTCACTACAATACAAGTCAATGTGAATGCATGGCAAATGGATGTCAAACACATCTTAAACCCACTAGCCCTAAATAAACAAAACCAGTTAAGTAAGGATAATATTGCTTTGTCCTCTGATGTTTGCCAACACTCTCCCCCCACAACTTGGAACCGTAATCACTCCACTAAGAGACCCTTTTACAATGACTATGAGCACTCTTACCAGACATCATGGAAATTTAACACAGTGCCGGCAGATGAAGACAATGCTCAGCTTGTTGGATAGCACCCAGTAACAAAAGTGTTTTTTTACCACTTCTTTCTGGAAGGGGAAAACCCTTTAAATGTTATTACATAAAATTTATAGTATCTAACATAACCAGCATCTTTGTACATAACAGTTCTTACTGGGTAAGTAAAGAGGTTCAGTCGCCGCAAGCACTTCTACGCAAGAGAGGTAATGTGAATGTATCTCTTTCAAATTTCTATTGTGAAAGATTATTCCACGGGTTCAACAAAATCTGTAACGTGTTAATGCGGTCATTAACAGGTGCTAGCACTTTGCCAGTGTCAGCGACTGCCTCACTTAGACAATTTTACAATGCATTAACAATTACTCATTTGTTTGGCCTGGCTAATTAAAGAAAAGTGTTAGCCTTGTGTCTGGTAGTAGATACTCTTACTTACATTTGTTGTATATGCTAATTCTTTATTTCTGAATTCCGTAATGATTCCGTAGGTAAATTTAGACGTTTAAAATTTTATCAAAGAATATAATTTTGTCTAAGTTGGCTATTTAACTGGGATGAACAATTACATTCTGTGAACTGATGAGCCATATTACTTACAGTTAAAGCTGAATTCCAGGCACAAAACCGTTTATTTAACTTTATTTATAACAACAAGGGATATATATTCAAATTGTGTGCACCAAATGCCTTTGGAAACACAATTATTACCTTATAGAAGTAGCAGGGCTATCCTGACTGTGCTACACATAACCTGTGCAGGGAGCAGAGCTATGGGAGGGACCCAGCAGGCCCATTACAGGCTGCCTGCAGAAAACTAGAGGAGGGGGCGGATACAAGACCAGTCACCCTACACAAGGAGAGAGAACAGCAGTGACTGATCTTTATTATAGAGAGCTCCTGCACATAGGGTAAAGCTTTACACTGGATTACTACACAGATCGGAAAGAAATACACAAAGATTAAAGTAAGAGTACATAGCCCTTGTATTTCTAAAACCTTTTGTATTTAGACAATATTTGCTTATCCCTGTTTTTAGCTTTAACATCTGTTTACTGGAAATAGCAAGCATCCACCTCTCTTTACAAGTGTCCTCATAAGGATTGCAGTGCAGAGGAAGAGAGGGGATGTGTCAACTGGACCGAGCAGTCATGCTTAAGCTGACCATTTACTGTGAATAGGCCAAACTTCCAACAGTGTATGGACACCCTGTGCAACTGTTGTAAGATGTTGTGATAAGATTGTAAAAATGAAGGATGTTAGTACAATTTCTATCTGAGTTCATATCTTTTTCTGTTATTTCAAAATGGCTTTAATGGAGGGCAAAAAACAGACACTTGCTGCCTTGTGCTTTTTACTGGCTTCTGCAGGTTATGTGGTCTATAATAGAAATGTTCAAACTTTGCTTTTACCATGTGGAAAGTGTAGATACAAGGAATGGTCCATAATACACAAATAATACACACCCTGCAGTCAGTAAAAAAAATAATGTACATGCTACATAAAACATTATAATAATGCTGCCCAATATTAATTTCAAAAATCAATAAAAACAGTATAGCTTCAGGCAATATGTAAAATATAGCTATGAAAATGTGTCTTTTATAACTTGTTTTTACTTTGCTTCTAAGCTCCGTGCCGTGGCTTACCGAAAGGGATACTGTACAACACTTTTGTTTGGAAAACAGAAGCATTATGCCATTAACCTAAGACACAATGCATTGTCCATTTCCTGCTCTGTCCCAGCCACACTACCATCAATCCACTAAGAGTGCTTTGTATTCTGAGCCCTAGGGCCCAGAGTAAGTGCCTCTGTGTATACAAAATGGCACTTTTTTGTTTTACATGCTGTTAGCATGGGGGCAGAGGAAGCGAGAGTGTAATTGCGTAATGTACAGCAAATGGCCATTTGTACCTGCAAGGAGCAAATGGGTACTCTCAGACATATAGGCCAACTTTTAATACCACTTGAACGAGCTGATAGATGAGACAGAGATGTACCTGCTACACCAAAGACCCGAGGGCCCCTGTACCTGTGCATGACTTTTCACTTAAAAACCAGCACCGTGCTTCAGTGACTCCATCGCTCTATTTGTGCTCCCTGGCTCACAGGAGCATACAGACTTATCCTGAGAGTGTTGGGTCTAAAATTTTAATGTTCTGCTGCTAGGCCCCATGGCAATCTTCCTATGAGCGAGAGAGCATGAGAATGCAAAGAATAACAGAGGCAATGTTTGGTTAAATTGTATTTAGGACATAAAGCTGTATAGATGCATTACAAAACAAAAGGCAAACAGTAGATCTTTAGATCTTTTATGTGAGCTGTTTAATCACTAATCTTTCAGTAACAATTGGAAGAACTTATTGGCTGGATTGATAATTTCTAGGTATTTTTAGCAGTACAAATACAGGTACAATCTGAACTATGAATCTACAGTACCTAAACATATAAAGCTCATGTTTAGGGTCACCCAATGACAACAGCATTTGGTAAAAAATTCCAGTAGGTTGCCTATACAGAAATGGAACTGTGCTATTTGAACAAGTATATAACTAACCAACTGACAAAAAGAGCATAGCCAGCCATGACAGTCAGAGGTATTGGCTAACTGAGTGACAGCGGCAGCTTGGGGTGAAGACTGTTTTTAGACTGGGTGCCCCATTTCCTTGGCAGTGGTGGGTGCCACTGTAACAAGCTGCTGAGACCTTGATCTGCAGGTTGCTGCTGGGGGGGCACCTCACAAGTTAATTAGTTGCTCTCTCCAGACTGCAAGTAGGAAGAGGTAAGGCTGTGCTGTGGAGTTTTATTACTGTGTCAGGGAAAGTGGGGATGGCACATGGCCTACAGGGTGAGCATTCTAAAAAGACAACATATCTCAGCCTCCAAGCGGGCAGCTGTGAGCAAGCAGACTCAATTGCAGTAAGCCAGGTTGCAGTAAGAGGTTTAACTGTGGGCCGCCTCGGTTATCATTGGGCAGTCGGCGAGGTGCCACAATCCGAGGTAGGGCTCCTTAGTGTTTTTAAATGTGAAATTGTTTCATAAATCCACTATCATTTTTGCCAGAAAGTCACGGTTCTGTCTTTACTGGGGTACCACATGAGGGGAAAAGGTGAGGAGTGGGCCATCCAGACCTTATGTAATTACAAGCACAGTGGGCTATCCTTTCAATACTCTTTGCCTAGAATTCAGTATAACAGGTGACACAGCAATAACAACAGAAGAATGGGAACATACAGCAAAAAACAAACAAACATGTCTTTGAATTGTTTTCCTGAAATATTTTGGCTTGTTAAGAGTTAGTGCTTATGCATGTCTGACGCAGAAGTAAAATGCAGCATGCTTTCGAATGACTTGCATTTGAGATGCATTTCAGATATATCTGAGATGTGTTTACCAGACTTGTATTGTGTGTTAACATTGCATTCTCATTGACTTCACTGACTTGTGTAGAGCCATAAAAGCAATACAATGAGATGTACAGCAAAACAATAAACTCAAGTGAATTCTATATGATCCAATTCAAGACTCAAACACTGCATGTCATATCGTTCAAAAACATTCACACACACTTCAGCAACAAAATGTAAATGCCTGTGCAAACTAACCTTTAGTCTGATAAGTCATTCAGACTGCACAAATAAGATGATTACAGCTATCTACATAATTGAAGTTGTTAAAACCTACTGACTACCATAATGCTTCTATTATTTTTTTCTTTTTGTCTGCGCGTGGGAAAGGGGGGCATGGACAGTCAGTATTTATTGCTTACTTTTTTTAATGCATAATAAAACCGACTACACAATTTGTTATAATTGTAGACATTTTGGTTCACTGGTATAACAGAAGGTAGATATGTAAAATTAACTAAATAATTAATGGTTATCACAACCGTGATAGAAAAAGTGCTGTGACTTTAGCCACACAGCTGGTCTGGGGGTTGGAGAGGGGGCCCAGCTTTTAAAATGTAAGGCAAATTAAAGCCGTACTCTGGGGAAAAAGTATAATTTACACACTGAACTGGGTGTGTAAATTATCATTTCGAATCTGCATAAAGTAGGAACGTGCCAGTTCCTACACATTATGCCATTCTTTCCAGCAATGCAGTGAGTGAGGGATGCAATTCAAGCAGTGAAGTGTTCCAATCTCACCACCCGCTCTTCCTCACTACTTGCCCATTCACAAAATGTCTTGTATTTTTTTCAAAGAATATAAGGCTTTCTTTGATTAGCGGAGGAGAGGAGGCGACAGGGATACATTTTTTTCCTCCTGCAATCACAGAACACCTTGTATTCTGTGAAATAATTACAAGACATTTTGTGAATGGGCAAGTAGTAAGGTCGAGCCACATCCCTCACTCCCCACAGTGCCCTGAAGATTGGTGTTTGTGTAGGAGAGAACAGGGTCAGAGTTTTTATCTTTCATTTTTCACAGAGTTTGGCTTTAGACATAGAAGATCTGTGCATGTGGAGATAACACAGACCCAGTACTGCATTATTAGGGTTGCAGAGATTGTAGTTAATGCTGACCATAATCTCCTATGAAGTCTCCAGTCTAGAAGAGCAGATGTAAAGCACACAGAATATGTTTTCAGGATCTCCACCAATCACAGCATTCCCTCACTTTATCTTTGCAGCAAGGAGCATTTGTTTAGCTGCTGCAAAGGTTGTTGGGTATTTTAGCAGTAAAGTCCAGTCCTTCTTCCCATTTCAGAGTAGAAGTATTTCCATCCCATTAGTGATTCTCGTGAGGGCTGACCGCCACTATAACCTATTACCACTATTAACCCTAAATGCATAACACAATCTTTCTGGAGCCGTGAAAAATGCCAATGTGTCTTTTCATTTAACAGCTGAGACTTGTAGTTTTGCAAAAAAACACAGGTTTGTATTCAGCTAAAATAGAGTAATGCTGTGCATTACCGGCTATGTAATAATATAAACAATATAATTATAGTTGGTATTATTATTATTGTTATTATTATTACTACCACACTTGTTTTTGTTTTACTGACTACTAGACCACCTTAGAATTTACACCAATGAACTAAGATCTTATACCTGTAAAAAGATTACTTGATGATGAAAATGATTGGCAAGCTACTAAGAATAGTATAGTTAGTTTGAAATTTAGGGTTGAAAAATAATTCCCTGCACTGTTGCCCGCCTCATTCTGGTGTCCCTTCTATCTATCCTCAGCTTCTATCCACATCACTTTTCCCTAGTAGTGTACTGTCTATGCTAACAGCTCTCCTGTTGCCTGGTTTTATTTTGACATAATATATGCTAGGAGCAACTACAGTATTGTCACAGTTGACACTGCCATTTGCAACAGAGAGAGGTTTCTAGTGGGCCCTATTAAACTTTTGCTACAGGGCCCCTGAACTGTAGGTAATACCAATTTTGATAAGCCAAGGGGGCTATTATCAAATGGTTTGTTAAATATTAGGCTTAGTGACTTATACTAATGAATTTTTCTAGGAGTACTACATGGAATCATCACAATGGTTATGCCGTTGAGAGCAAAATGCAAGAATGATTATCCATTCTTAATTAGCTCATTTGTTTTAAATGGTGACTGCTTTTTTCATTAACCCGCTGGGAAAGAACTCTTATCTACTGTAGGAAAAAAATAAACTGAAATGCTAAATAATCTGCAGCAAAATATATTATTACTGTACTCAACCCTTTATTCAGTAAAGGAAGGCAAGCTGTTTTTTTGCTTTGTGAGTTGAGGTAACGGTGCAAGATGGATTTTTTCACAATTACTTTGCCCTTTGTAAATAGCAAAATGTTCCACATATGAGTAACATTATCTAAATGTTGCTGCTCCATTCATATAAACATTTACAGTATTCACTACATGTTTACATCTAGCGAACAGGCCAGTCCAGGCCTGGCATATTTGCCATTTCTTCTAGGAGAGAATCTAAAAATTAATTTTGACAGCAACAACAGAGGCAGCAGTGTACTGCCTAACATGCTTTAAGACTGCGGGAGTAAATAACAGTCTCTAAAGACAGTGGTGTGGGAGGAGAAACCTCTCCTGGTACCATAATGCTGAATGGAACCTGAGAATCCAACCCACTGCATGTCACTAACTAATCCCAGGGCCTTTGAACTTTGATCATTTTTGTGTTTTCGCTCCCTTAAACAAAACAACATGTGCAGAGGCTTTTGATGGTGTCGAACACAAGTGTTATGACATATTCTTTATGTGCTTTTGATGATGTCATCTAACTAAATAGATGGTATGCTTATAACCCGCATAACTTGACAAGAACTGTCATGATTGCAAGCTGTAGTATTTTGTAAATACAGTACATGGAGTTTCTACTGCAAATTTTGCCCTTATTGGAATGTTTTTCATTTGGGCACCCTACTTTCCTCCCAAAATCTACTGAATGATTAACTGTCCCTAGTATGTATGCTTGTACCTATCTGGCTGTGGACATACACTAGAACACACAAGGGATTCATGTGCTATTTACTGTATAAGCTCTGTGTGCAAAGAATAAATAAATAAATACAAAACAATATATTCCTTTAACTAAAATAAAAAACTGGTTTTGGTTTTAATGATGTCAGCATAACATATACAACTTTCATAATTAAGAACGTAACTACAAAAAAAAAAGATTTTGACCTCATCTCAGGCCAAATACTCACATTCCAAGAGTAACGAATAATCCTCAAGCTCCAAAACCACACTACATAAATATCCTGCTTTATTTCCACTATTGAAATGCTCCCAAACCTTCCGCATGAAAGACAGGGAAGAAACCAAATTAAAAAAAGGTCTTTGATTTATTAATTTCCAGTGGATTAGATCTGCAAATGTTTCCTATCTTTTTAATTTGAGCCGTATACAGAGCCGTAGAAGCTTTTAATTATGCATTTTGTATAATGTGGCCCCAAATGAAGGAGAATAGAATTAAAATTGTGAATCAAATAGTAAATCTGGGGAGAAGCAAAAGTGAGCTGTAGCATAATGCTAATGGTTTTGTGTCTTTCTGGTGTCAATAATAGCTCTAATGACATTAAGTAGAGAGTCCATTAGCGTATTCTCTTCAGTACTGCACCATAGCAACACATTCTACACCCTGAAAACAACTTTTATTTAATGATATCTCAGTGGTTGCTTCTTTTTCTTACAAATGTAGTCCTGTGTATAGAAAAAATACAGACATTTTTTTTCTAATGAATAGCGCTCTGCCATATATGCCTTTACAGAAAATGCCTTGCTTGTTAATCAACATCATAGTATCTAGTAAAGAAAAAAAATATTTTTATATTTATGATACCATTGTTGAGTAGTAAGCAAGGAAAATCAGTGGTGTTAATGTCTTCTGTTTAAAATTTCTATAGCAGAAGGTTGCATAGAATCTCAGCTCTTGACACTTTTCTTTTCCTGGACACTGAAGGTAATTATTTTAAATAGCCATGTCCAGAGTCAATTTAATATTGGACTGTAACATTACTATATACACCAATCAGCCATAACATATTGACCACTATATTAAGTAAGTCCCCCTTTTGCAACCAAAACAGCCCTAAACCCGTTGAGGCATGAACTCCACTAGACCTCTAAATTTATGCTGTGGTATCTGGCACCAATCTGTCAATAGCAGATACTTTATGTCCTGTAAGTACAAGGTGGGGCCTCCATGGAAGGACTTGTGTTTCTAGCACATCCCTTAGATGCTCGATTGGCTTGAGATCTGGAGAATTTGTAGGCCAAGTCCCAATCTTGAACTCATTGTTGTGTTCCTCAAACCATTCTTGAACCATTTTTGTAATGTGGCAGGGTGCATTATCCTGCTGAAAGAGGCCACTGCTATCAGTGAATAACATTTCCATGAAGAGGTGTACTTGGTCAGCAACAATCTTTATGCAGGTGGTACGTGTCAAAGTAACGTCCACATTAATGGCAGGACCCAATGTTTCCCAGCAGAACATTGCCCAAAGCATCACAAAGCCTCCACCAGCTTGACCACCTGCCAGTGGTCATAGTATACAGTTTACACTGATAGACTATGAAAATACTTGCCGGCTAATTTTTCAAGGAATTGAACTACTTTATAGATTTCCATGTGCTTTAATTCTTGTGATAATGTCCCTTTAAACACCTTTTCACCTATTGACAAAAAGAAATGTAATAGCTAGCTGAAAACCCTACTAAGAAAAAAAAGATACATAGAAGGGTCTTACTAACCCTCCACTGTAAGACTGAAAAATGTGTACAAGGCCATCTGAGTAGTAATACATTTTGAACATAGTGTGTAAGGGAGTCACACTAGAGGCAGCTGTCAATACTCATTGATGTTTTGCTGACTGTTATATGCTCTCAGTTCCATTTTAGGCATATCCAGTGGTCAGCAAAGTGTCAGTGAGCATTGACACATTTATACATCATATAGATTTGTCTCTGTGGTTAACACTTTTACACATAGCGTCTGGAAAAGAAGGAAAACTCAGATTGTACTGCCAGAACATTTTCAGAATAAGCACAGTGGTAGATACTTATAGTAATTTTTATATTTTATATTTTTTCCTTACAAAATAATGTACATGCAAAATATAAACTGCATAACACATCAAAATAACAAATGTTTAATTGTATTCATACCTATGGCACCTAAAGCCAGATATGAAACATTTTTCAGGTTCTGTTAAAGCCCTCATTCACACAACTGCGATGCATCATTGCACGTGCGCTGCAGGGTTCATTGTGGTAGGGCAGTTCATTCATTTTAAATAGCTGTCTATCACAGCTAAATCACACTCAAAGAAGGGCCTTCACCTTTTTTAAAAATTGCACTTCACATAGAAATAGGTTACCATGCGATGTGATGGGGAGCCATTAAGAAAAAACCTAACATTGCAATATGTAATTTCATACAATGCTGGATCACGTGTTGCATCGCACGCACTCCCACATCACAAATATGTGAATGAGGGCTTGTACTAATATTAGGTGGGACATACACCTTGTATTATATGCAGTAAAACAACCATCTTCTGCCTGTATGAAGTCAGACATGAGTTCAGAATCTAACACAAAAAATTTCAGACACAAATGATATTTTCCAAAACAGATATCGGTGACCAGTGAGGAAGAACTTCATTTCATATTAGTACTCATTATTGCTTATTTTCTTGCACCTTTATTATCCAGTACTTGGATCAGAACACATTTATTCCATACAGTAAAAATCATCAAACTCTCCTTTGCTTGTCTGTCCTCACTGCTGATAGTCATCGGTCTTTCAAGCTAGATTTGCTATAGACTGAACCCTTACCAACCTCAGATATGAGAGAACTGCTGCACACAACTTGATTTGTATAATTCCTTCCACTTAGTGCCCTTATGTGGTAGTTAGTGTGGTTAATGTGGTAAAGCTATACTTCCAAACACATAAGAAATGTCAAACAGCATTTCCTAAACATGATGGAGCCTCAGTGTCACTAAGCTGTGCCCATTTCAGCTACGTCCTACTGCCTTTTTGACTGGTGTTTTTGCTAACTGAAAAAAAAAAAACCTATGTGACATACATAAATATGTAATACATAATTCATTTCACAAATATATTAACAATTTTTTCTGCTAGTAGAACATGGGAATACCAATTCCCATATCTTCCACAACTCGTACAACAGGAGATTTTGCGTTGGCTTACTGATTATTTTTAGACAGTTCTGATAGACGTAAGTGATCACATGAAAGATGCAAGTTTGCTCTGATCATAGTAAATCTGTAGTTTTAACAAGGAAAAAGAGAAAACAATACAGTAAAACAATATATAATTGTATATATAATTTGTAAAGGTGCTTAAAGGTTTGGCAAAGCAGGTAATTTCTTTCTATGTCAGTGGCAGAGCAGTTATGCACACGCATGTGTACATATTTATAATCTCTCATGTGAGACAGTTGTGTTCCTACAACTGTGTTGCAGACGGAATACATTGTTATATCCTGAAAGCACTTACAGTCTCGCACCTCAGCGTATTCCCAGGGAGGCTCAGAGCCACTGGCATAGACAGTACACAAAGCGCATGTAGCTGACATCAAGGGCTGTTGCACTTTCGGAGCTTTGTTGGTTCAGCAAAGCGTGCAGTCTCATGTGAATGAAAAGTGTCACCAGAATCTCCATTACAGACAAAGCTGCTCCTGCTGATGCTTTGGGGACATGCTGCCCTTCACTGATGTAACAGAAGTCTGGGGAGGTGATCAGAGAATTAAAAATCCTTTATTTTATTTTCATTGATGTTAAGAAAAAAAAATAGTAATAAAAAGAAAAAAAAATATTATTATTATTATACAGGATTCATATAACGCTAATAGTTTGCACAGCACTTTGCAAAACTGAGGGAGACAAGAAGACTTTACTTACTCTTTTCTGGGAAGAGAGCTGGAATGCTGTATCCGACAGGGACCGACACCCCCGACTGTAGTTACTGAATGAGGCTGGTGAGATTTTTTTTTATCCATTGAGTCATTCAGTTCATAAAACTCTATCTGAATGAGTTATTGCTTGATAGGCATGAGTTATGCCAAGTGCCACATTTTGGTGTGCGTGCCGGGACTTAGGGTTAGTGTGCATGGCTGTTTGTGTTTTGCTGGCAAGCAATTGTGAAAACAATTTTCAAGGATCTGTGACGCAGTGTTTAAATTGGAATATACAGAGCAGTATTCACTTGTGTTTCTTTTTAATTTTTCTTTCATCTCTTTTAATTCATCTATACACGTCAATGGGAATGCTATATGAACAAATTGTAAACGCATTTCAAAGGCTTCTCAGAAGCATTTTGAACATAATCCATTCCCCTTGAATGGATTGATGCTTGCCAGATTTTACTTACATCTGAGTCTGAGCTATGTACACTAACCTGTAGAGTCAATCTGTTCTTGTCTCGTGGTAGTAAAAAATACTTTGGGGTCTATTCACTAAGCTGCCGTAGGCAGCCGAGTGAATGACCGACCCTAAGCGAAGTGAGCTGATCGCTGTTCGGCTATTCACTTCAGGCTAGTACCGCTGATTTAAGCCATATATCGGCTGAAATCAGCCGTACATCGGGTGGCTTCGTGGAAGGAGTTCGACTCAGCCGATCCAACATCTGGATCGGCTAAGCCGAACCTCCGGCAGGCTACTCGCTGCTGTTTGGTCTATTCTTATAGATGCCGAACAGCAGTGAGTGAATAGCTGAATGCCGCTGAGGGGCATTCGGCTCGGCTGTTCTACTCGGCCCCTCTGTGGGACCGAGCAGAACAGAAAAATAGTTAAAAAAGTAGAAAAAATAAATAGAAAATGATTGTGCAGAGCTAGCAGTGGCAGCTAGCTCCGCCCAACTGTTTTCTATTGGCCGGCGGTTCTGCTGCCGTAAAAAAAAAGAAAAAAAAACATTTTCGCCATAGGAATGCATTGCTAGATTCCTATTGGCTATTTCAATTTGCAATAGCCAATAGCAAACTAGCTATTGTACCCGCCCTCTGCTGCTGTCAATCACTAGTGGGTACCTGATGGAGAACTGCAGCAGTGTGTGGGTGCAATAGCTAGTGTGCTATTGGCTATTGCAAATTGAAATAGCCAATAGGAATCTAGCAAGGCATTCCTATGGTGAAAATGTTTTTTTCTATTCTGATGCCAGCAAACGGCTCCGTGTCAGAATAAAAAAGAAAAAGCAGTGTTTCTCTCCTGGGGGGCCAGGAGCGGGAGACTCCCGGAACACCAGGGAGAGTTAGGCTGGTAACCAGGGACGCTGATCTCTCTGCAAGTGGCCGGAGCCAGCCGTAACATCACGGCTGGCTCCGCCCCGCTGTCAGAAGCCGGCTGTCGGCCGGCCAATGGAAGGCCACTCGGCCTGCTTCGGCTTTCACCTCGGCTCAGTCGAGCCGAAGCATATGCCTCCGGCTCGACTGAGCCCCCCGGCCGACTTCGGGAGCTGTACGGGCGATAGTCAATAGCCAGTACAGCAGCCCTTCGGTTCTAATGAACCGAAAGGGTCCTGGGGCTGAAGCTAGCCAAAGGATCAGCCTAAGCTATGGCTAGATCCTTCGGCTGCTTTGTGAATAGACCCCTTTGTATAATGTGCAATATGTGCAATATTTATAGATTTAAACCTGCAACCATTGCTAACCACTTTCTTCAAATGTTAGTTGCCTGGTTGTCATACTTGCCCTGCAAATCAGAGTAAAGGAATACAAAAACATTTAAGCCAGAGAATCAGCATGACATGCAACCTCTAGAGTTTTTGAGAAGCAAAAGTCAGCATTTGAAGGCTTCATTATTTTCTCATGACATGTTTTCTTTATGGGAAAATTATGTTGTGATGTCAGCGCTTACACATGGATGATGATATCACCTCCTCATGTGTTTGGGCCTGGGAATTGGAGGATGGAGCAATGGAAAAGTGGAGGAGTAGGGTGAGTTTCGGGTCCTGTCCTGAAAGCACAAAGTGATAGAGTCTTTATATCTCAAGCAAGACATACATGGGCAGAGTGGGCTGAGAAATAGTTCTCAAATGTGGGCAGCCTGGCAAACATAACTGCCTGTGCCAAATGTTCATGCTGAGAGAAACAGGAGGAATTGTATTTAGACTGTGTACATGTACTAATTCCTTGTAAAATCACTGCATCCTTCGTTTGATATTAAAGGGGAAATGTATCATCCTCAAGTGTTAAGGGTGGCTTTTACACAGTCGATTTTTGGCAGCAACCATCTTTCTCAAGCATTAATTGACCTTTGTATGTGGCAGGCCTTCCCTTATTTGACCTGTGTGTATGTTCCTTTTTTGTATTAAGCCTATTAATAAAATGATTACTGTGATCCTATGTGTTGATATAATTATATCCCTGCCAGTTTTAAGCAATGACATGTTAATATGCTCATTTTACTGTCAGTGCAATTTACAAGCCAGGGCAGCAGATATGAATTTAGCCATAGTAAATTCATTTACAGTGACACAATGGCAGATACACAGAGCAGAACCCTTCCTATGAGATAAAGTGGACTGAGTGACTTATGCAGTAATTAGGGGATAATTGTCATTAACCTCGCAAACAGTAGTTTACCCATATTGTTTCAAAGGCTCCAGGATGCATAATGACAAGGTAATCTGTCAAAGCGCTAGGGGGAAATATTAATGAGATTTGTGCAGGCCCGTATTGAAAATATGCAGAAAGCGGCCACATTAAGCTAATTGGTGGATGAATATACACTTGTAAAAGTGCTTCTAATGGCACGTTTGCTCCTCTCCAAATGACTGCTGTTAATGTGGAGAAGTGGGCTGCTCGGAAAGTCAGGACTGCTGGGACGAGAAGCGTATTAATATGTACAGACACAGTTATTAGTACTGTACATTGTTCGCTCCAGGACTGCAATATTACCTTTATTATATTTATTGAGCATTTGTTATATAAAAGAATTTACTCGATTTGCTTCAGGTGTTTCAAACATTTCTAGATGCTGATGCATGCTTAAGCACCAGGTTGTAACTGATGACATCATGTCAGCACAATAGTTTGGTAGGCACTGCAATCATCTGAGAAGACTTTGGGGTTTATGTGTCAAAGTGTCTTGGTTATTAATGGCATCCAGTTACATTCTTTATTTCATTAATATTTGTATTTGCATTGGAACAGGGATACCTGGATGTATGTATTCACTGAAATCAAAAAGGACACCCAGCACATAGGTTTTCAATGCCATGTACCGGGATTTAATAGTGCTGGTGCATAGTTTTAGAGAATTAAAAAAATAAATGCCGTACCCCATGACTAATTACTTTAACTTACCGAAATCCCTTCAACCTTAGACTTAAGTTATAGGCACCAAATGCTGCAACACCGGCACCAAATTAAACCAATTCACTGATTTCAGGTGCATTTAGCATATATTGTTCTTGTTTTATATATATATGTATATATACTGTATATATAT
>NW_017306428.1:811641-814797 GCF_000935625.1 Nanorana parkeri
TATATATATATATCTAGTACCCCACTTTGTGTTACACATCAGTAGCTTAATAGGCAGCTGCACACATAAGTACTATTCTACATGAAACAGCAAAAGCTGGTTTATTTATTCAAGGTCTAAGTATACTATACTCTTGAATGGCATACACGGCCAGATTTGCAAATTTCACTTTGTGGGTGCACTGCAGCAGACTCATGAAGGTGTTGCATCTCTTGACCTGAAGTTTATAGGGCTTCGTCTGAAATATAGACACCTATGTCTATGGCTCCCTGCTAGGCTCCACTGCCAAGATCTGACTGGTGGGCCTGAACTTCTTGGTACATTTGAAAATGTGGTATGAAATGTCATATATATGTCTGTGGTGTCATTAAGCTATGATTTCTTGCTGCTAAGCCACTAGCCTCATCATGAGGTATAATTGGGGCACATTTAGGATCATGTAATTCAGAAAAGGTAAGGGGATCCTGAAAACATGAAAAAAAAATGAATACATTCTTACTTTTTAGTCCTGGACATAAAAAACAAAGAACACTTATACAAAACAAATATACACAGTATTTCCTTTAAATCATACACAGGGAGAAATTGTTGTAAAGTACATTCACCACCCATGTCAGATCAAGTCCTATTAGCTACACATCTGCTTTTTCCTTTCTTTAATGGAAAACTCAGGTTTCAGAAACATTCATATAGGGAGAGTTCTGGCTGCTGGACTGTTTAGGGAGTGCAAGTTGTATTTATCAGCAACTTGTCCACCAGTTTCTATAAAGGATCTGCAGTGCTTGTTTCTGCAAGCCCGCCATTGTTTAAAATCTTAATTTTCCTGGCTTTAGCACAGTGGGGAAGGACTAAAATAATTTTTGACTCTGCAGGCAAAACACTAACAAATGGGCAGCATACACACGTGTACCTAGCCAGGTGAATGTGCTAAGATTACCTTTTGTGCTTACATATGCTTCTTAGCATGAATGATGTATTTCCAGTGATGTCAGATTAGCATTGTAGAATAAATTAGATAGAGAGAGCAGATGTGCTGTATTATACACACTACTTTGTCAATCCCTACTGCTGTGCTCACATCAGTAGTAAAAGCTGTACAGTAGATAAGACCTACACACAGCTGTGATGAGCTGGAGAGGCTTCAAGAGTTTTTACAATGGCCCAGACATTCACCTCACATCTTCCAATCACACCAGCATTTTTACTCACAGTTTAGCTATTCTCTGGAATCAGATTGCAAAATTGTCACATTCTTGAAAAAGAAGGAGAAAGCAGAATGTTAGATGTCTCCTCTTCAGGGCTTGATATAGTGTATACAGCCCTGAAATACTACATATGCTGTATATTAATCATTTTTAATTTTGGAGGTCATGGATAGTTTATGTACTGTAGCTATTTATGTATCTGCAATGCTATCAAATCAATATAGAAACATATGGCCCTATTATTTTCTGATACTCATATAGACTTTGTCATCTTAGGTTTAAATTAACAATTACAAACTATATAACTATAAATTAATACATTTATAACTCAGTATAGGGATGCACCCATATCGGTTTCTCTGTATCGAGTACGAGTACCAATATTTTTTTCTTTCGGTAATCGCCGATATCGAATACCGATTCCTAATTAGCTGGGAAGCCGGGAGGCATGTAATGACTCGCCGCCCGGCTTCCCGATTAGCCGGGAAGCCTTCTTCATGCTTCCTTGTCACCAGGTGATGAGGAAGCATGGAGCCATCTTTCTGGTCAATCAGGAAGCCGGGGCTGGGTAATGACTCCCCGCCTGGCTTCCTGATTGACCAGCTTCCTGACTAATCAGGAAGCTGGGAGGCGAGTCATTACATGCTACCCAGCTTCCTGCTTGGCCGGGAAGCAAGCTCCATGCTATTTCGTCACCAGGTGATGAGGAAGCATGGAGCCGGTTTTCTGGCCAATCAGGAAGCTGAGTGGCGAGCCATTACACGCCGCCCGGCTTCCTGATTGGCTGAGAAGCCGGCTCCATGCTCCCTCATCACTGGGTGATGAGGGAGCATGGAGCCAGCTTCCTAGACAATCAGGAAGTCGGGTGGTGAATCATTACCTGCCCCCCGGCTTCCTGATTGGCCAGTAAGCCAGCTTCATGCTTCCTGGTGATGAGGGAACACGGAGTCGGCTTCCTGGCCAATTAGGAAGCCGGGCAGCATGTAATGATTTCCCGCCAGGCTTCCTGACACCGGAAGTACCGGTATCGGGATAGGCATTGGGAGCATTTGGGCAATTATTCTCCCAAATACTCAGTATCGGCACCAATACCGATACTAGTATTAGAATCGGTTCATCCCCAACTCAGTCCATTCAAAACAGATATTTCAGTTTTAGTTGATGTTGGCAAATTCAGCCATTTCTTTTACCTCAAGGGCCATGAGGTGGCACAATCTACTCTCTCAATTGCTTAGCTGTGTCCAGATTCTGTAGCCATTATCAGGGTCCTCACTTGCCCTATCAAATTTGTGACTTTTGTTTTGTTTTAGAAAGTGCAGTGGGACAAATGACACTCCAATACATGGTGTAAAAAACCTGAGCCTGCAGTAGGAAGATTGCTACCAATGTTTCGCATAGATTAAAGAAGTAGGTTGGTGATTCAACTCACCGGCAGGGCCGGCGCTAGCGCAAGGCAACATGGGCACTTGCCTTACGGCGCCAGGGAACAGGGCGGAAAATTGACAGTCGGCCGCCCGGCATAAGTCCGGCTCCGGCCGTCTGATCGAGACTAGTGTGGGCTGCCGCTGCGGGTATCTGGACATCCGCACACGTGCAAATGTGCAGTTCAGTTGAGCGTACGGCCGCGTCCTTCCATAGAGAAGAACAGGTTGCTGCCTACAAATCACACGCAGCAGCCTGTCCTTCCCGGGAACGGCCCGATACGTCCGTGAACGTCCCACGAATCTGTATTCTGCATTGCGTTTTATCTAATGTATTATTGCTGGGATTTGTGCACTTTAAAAAACCACAAATAGTTTGTTTGCTATCTTTCTCTGTAAAAGATAAATAAGTTAAACGATCACTTTAAGCATCATAACCATTAAAGCTTAATGGAGCACAGATATAATGTATGCTGTATGGGGATGTTGGAGTGGCGTGTGTGTGTGTGGGTGCGGGCGTGCGTGCCGGG
>NW_017306428.1:814817-831166 GCF_000935625.1 Nanorana parkeri
GGGGAAAATGCACCTTCAACTGAGTTGGCAAAAATCCTTGCACCGGCCCTGCTCACTGGCATCAACCAGAAAACTGAAAAATCTGATTGGGTATACTGGACCCTCAGCATCCTCAGGTCCAATACACTGTGTATAGAATGTGGTGACTCGAGGATACTTAGAGTGCTGCAGGGGAGGGGAAGAGAGACTCCATGGACCGGTCTGAGAGCTAGCCAGCTTGGAGGATAGGGTGATTATACCTTTTTAATTTTTGACCCTCTGCAAAAATGAGTAGTTAAGCCTTGCAGTGAGAGGTAGCACCACTGCAAGGGTTACACACATTTTACCTGGAGCTCTGCTTTAGTGTGAGCAAACTGTTCAGTTTATGAAAACCGTAATAGAATAAGTGAAAGTGTAAATAGGTATAAAAAGATGATACCTGTTTTAAATGGTGGTTAGATAAACCTTGCTTCTTTGCAATGCACAGTACTGAATTTTCAATGAAGTTACGTTTTCTGTAACAGTCAACACTGTGCATCTACTAATTAAATTGACTGTAAAAGGGACACTGACAGTTTTTAATATATACGGCATACCACATGTATATAAAAATAGTCCTCGATTGCAATTTCTATTAAATGTTTAAAAAAAAATGATGTAGCTTTCAGATCTTCTACATGCTTTGACTCTTGAAAGTACTTCAGTGAACCTTGTGTTTGACTCTTTATGCAAGATATTAAGCTGACAGCTTGCATCTTCAAAGCTAATCATCCTGCACTCATCCCTTGCTTCAGACGTGACTCAGATGTCGGACAAAGTATGTCCTTATGTCTGGGTCACATCCTCACACATTTTATCCTTGCCCGCAGGTCAGCTGCAATCATATCATCAGTTCATGAGAGGAGAGGACTACACACTGCATAGTCTTAATAATAAATTCTTCTTTTGCTGTTCAAGATAATAGGCCCGGTCCAGAGGTCATCTAGCAGATGCTGTTAAGTTTTAGGAACACGATGGAGTGCAAACAACAATAGAAAAAATAATCAGAGGTGTAATGTATTGGATTTTGGTGTAGTTGCGTGTTTAAGGCATTTTAGAATTATAATGCAATATTTTAGTAGTATCTAATGTACAGATAGTACATTGATTTGTATTGAGAGATATCATCTGACATTTGTGGTGGTAAGTTTTGAAACCCAAGGTGCTGGTGTACCACTTTTCGTTGTTCTACAAACACATGCAGGAGTATACTTATAAACGTATAAAGGTACAATTTCTTGCTTTGGGTGTTTTCTGACAGAATTTGATGATTGTTTACCCATGCAGCAGTGATCTATAGGCCAAATAATGAAAAAAAAATTGGGAAAAACCTGCACACAAGATAGGTAAGCTAGGATACAAGTGATGAAGCAGAATACAATTCATCAATTTAAAAAAAAAAAGTTAAATGCAGACACTTCTACAACATGTAATTATGCATTTAAAATGTTGTACTAAACCTACAGTGCTTTTGCCACAAATTCCAAAAGTTTTGCAGCTTTGAATATGTGACAATAGATTATGAATAAATATAAATCGATTATGGGAAACTGTTAAAGCATGCAGTTGGTGTACACAAACAGACAATTACACATTAGAAATTCATATGTGAGAACTGTTTTCAGCCAACAAAATTGCAATTCTATTTAGCCAGTGTTAAAATCTAGACACCTCTGCCAGACACTAAAGCCCAGTAATCAACAATTACTTGGTAATGGCATTGGATTTGCTCTATTCTGTCATTTACGCATGGAGGAAGAGGAATGCTCAAAAGTGCTACATGTAAAATTTTGGGAACTTACCGCTGATAAGTGCTCTGAAACTACCGATCTTACTGTTATGTCGACATGTGTATTCAACCTACTGTTTTGGACTCTGTATGCTCCTGCTCTTATACTTAATAAAAATATTATTGTTAAAAAATGTATTTGGGAACTTACACCTGTGTCACAGCGGGTGAGCTATTGCTGTTCATATTTATGCCATGCTATTGTGAAATTTAACATATATAAAGAAGCTTGTCATACAACTTACATTTGTTAATACTGTATGTCTTAATTATTTCATAATTTATAAAGGATCATGTTTGTTTTTTTTGCAGTTGTGTTAGAGCCGTTTTACACTGGCTTTCCTATCAGGTTTAATGTTAGTCTATGGGCAGCCAGATCTAAATGTACATCTGGTTACCCACGAAACAGGTCAGAGTTCTGTTTTGCTAGACCTAATTGTGCCAGATGGGTGGTAATCTGATGTAAAAAGTACATCTGTTTCTCCATAAACCAACATGGGGTAGAGGAAAAAACTGGATGGACATAGATGTCACAATGTTGACATCCATTCTGATCAGCACGGGATCCATGCACAGATCACCTCCTGATTGGATTGTGTGAAAGGGGCCTTAGATGGAAGTAAGCTGAATCATTTTGATAGACCTATAGGAGCCTCATGTAAAACATGACAGGGTTTGTTGGTAATAAATGGTAACAGTATATGTGTATATATATGACAGTAAAATAACTATTGTTGCCAATATATTTAAATGAATGCTTTAAAATATTAAATTGCATTTCTTACCTCATAGAACATATAATGACTTACAATAATGCTTTGTAAAACTAAGGCAATGTTAGTATGTTATAGCATATCATACATATAAGAGCATTTTTGCTATGATGTTAAAAGTGCAAGCTACCATCTCATAAAGCGCTGCCTATACTTTACATGCTCTTAGGAGCATTATTAAAAGCTGTAAAAATATTTTTAGGACTACCAAAATGTTGGAAGACTTTAAAGCAGAATTCCTGTCTGGAAACATGCTTTATTTTTACAATAACCACAGGTTTACTTTCCAAAATACTACATTTTATTCACATTTAATCTCTTATCCAGACTGTGTTGTTGCTTAGTAACCTTTTTGGATTAAAGTTTGTGTGACTGTACTGATATTGCTTGGCACTAGTATGCCTCAAACCTTATGTGTGTCCTTAATGATTATGTCACATCGTTGTTTTTAACATCATGGCTGTTGTTTTGGAAAGCATGATGATAAATATTACTATTCCTTACAGTGAGGAAAAAGGGAAAGTAAAGGGAATGTATACTGAATAAAATTAGAATATATAAATAATTTCTAATTAGGTGAACCTAAAATATTGCAAAATTATATTTAATTTTTCTAGTTGCCTCTCTCTTACTAGAGATGGGAATGTCTTAATTAGTCAGTTTAATTTATTACAGGCATGTATATAGTGCCAGCAATTTACACAGTGCTTTATATACTTCACATCAGTCCCTGCCCTCAAGGAAGCTATCACACATGCATACATACATGCTCAGCCATACCAGGGTCAATTTAGACATTAGCCATTTAACCTACCAGCATGTCTTTAGAGTGTAGGAGGAACATAAAAATACAACTAAAGATGGGTTCTGGGAATTTTCAGGTGCTACAGTAACAAATTGAACCTGAAATTCTAGAAATTATATCCTTTATTGTTATACAAAATTAATAAAATCAAGTATAAAATAGACTAAGCACTTATCCATATGGTTGACAAATCATTGAAAAGTTAGCTACTTCCACATAAAGTGTCTACAGAGCCAGTCAGTCTTTCATAATATCAGTACCTGTGCAAATACCTCATATTGTCTGATTTGTCTGATGGGGTAGGGATAGCACTATGAACCTTCAACAGATTGTATGATAAGCCTCTTCGGCAAGCGTAGAAAGCTTATCTGAAAAAGGTTATATAAAGCATCAGAAGTTTTGCATTATTTTATCACCATAGCATTACCAATGACTTGCAATATCCTTGAATATTAATGTATTTACTCACATATATGCTGGACAATACATCATCCAGATAAAACGCCTAAGTCTGACCCTCATTTAACAGGGAGTAGTAGAGGACCTAAAGGGGAACCCCCAGGAGTAGCAAAGCAGATCTATTCTCATGTGAAAATCTAAAAATAATATTTTAAAAAGTGAGTAGGTATCAGTCTAAAATGTGCTTCAAAGTAAAAACGAGGGTGCATACCTACCCAATGCCAGGTCCGCATATACGCAAGGCAACACTTAAAACAATCATAAAGCAACTATTGTTTTAGATGTTGTTTCATGTATATGTGGACCTGGCATTGGGTAGGTATGCACCCTCATTTTTGGTTACCTCTCCTTCTATGAATAAATGGCAGCCTTATTACCATCTCTTGGCTGTGAGTTGGGAGCAATAGCTTCTGAGGTTGCTTTCCCTTTAATAGCCCATACAGCTAGAGTCCCCTTCCACATCAGGCTAATCGTCTCTATTTCATCATGGTGGATGTGTCTTCTAGTGCACTTCTGCCTACCCATCAGGGCTGACTGTTGGATGAGGATCAGACTTGGGCATTTTATCTGTGCGATGTATGGTCCAGCATATATGAGAGTCAGTACATTATTATTTAAGAATATTTCAAGTTATTGGTAATGCAATGCTGATAAAATAATACAAAACCTGTGATGTTTATATAACCCATTTCAGATAAGCTCTCCACAAATCCATAGGAAGCATAGGAAGCAGATCATAGAATCTTAAAATCTATCCTTACCCCATCAGACAAATCTGAGATACTTGGCTGATGTGCTGACATTATGAAAGACTGATTGGTGGGGTATCTAAGAGTACTATATGTGGAAGTAGCTAACTTTTCAAAGGGCTGTTAACCATATGGATGAATACCAAGTCTATTTTGTTTGATTTATGAATTCTGTATAACAAAAAAGTTACGTTTTTAGAATTCCATGTGAATGTCAACATCATCACCAGAACACATCTATATGATTATTTCTATGTTCTTTTAGGGATATGGCATGACCCCCTGTCTTGCTGGTCTAGACGTGCTCATGGGGTACCCGGGTAACACCTATGCATGCGAAGGGAGAGCAAGCAAACTCTATGCAGAGTGTCTGGGAATTGAACAGAGGGTCCCAACAAGTATGCACAGGGTGTTTGGCTTTCTTATTGCAAAATTCTTATATTGTTATCTATAACTCCATTGGGGAGATTTTCTTCATTTTCTGTTTGGTCATCGGGTTAGTATGCAAAGGAAAATATATCTAACATGGGACACATACAAAAAAAATCTAACAGAGGTTCAAACCCTTCTCCATGCTATCCAAAGCCAAATATAAGGTTATGACTGGAATTCTATCTTAATTACTTCAGATTCTTGAGTGTTGATTTCTAAATGCAATTTAAAATGCTGTTTTAAATTAAGTACATTTTTGTTTTAGGTTCACTGGGCAAAAGTCAGTTGTTTTATGCCGCATTATACAGTGTTGCTACGTATTTTCACAGTAATATATTACATCTTATGCTAAACAGTTGCATCACAGCTAGATCACACTGTTAAAATAGCAAGGTTACATGCAGTTAGTTTCACGGAGTTGTAGTGCTATATGCTGTGTTTGTTTTGACATTATTTAATACAGTCTGTTTTGCTGTGATTGTAATTACCACATTTACATGATAGAAAAAGTTTCTTCACTATCTGCTCATTGTAACTTGCTCATTTGTACTTATCAAACAAACAAAATACATTTCTATAACATTTTATGTGTGTTTCTTTTATTTTTGTTACGTTTATTCTAGGACACTGCTGGCAAAGTCCTGGACCGCTGGGCCATTATGTCCCGGGAAGAAGAGATCATCACTCTGCAGCAGTTTCTAAGGTTTGGAGAAACAAAATCTATTGTGGAGCTGATGGCCATTCAAGAAAAAGAAGGACAGGCAGTGGCTGTTCCTTCCTCAAAGGCTGATTCAGACATAAGAACTTTTATTGAAGGCAACAACCGCACCAGGAGTCCGAGCGTTCTCTCTCACTTAGAAAACAGCAACCCTTCTAGTATTCACCACTTTGAAAACATGCCCAATAGCCTAGCATTCCTCCTTCCATTCCAATATATTAATCCAGTCTCAGCACCTATGCTTGGACTACCTCCTAATGGGCTTATGTTAGAACACCCTGGACTCAGGTTGCGGGAACCTAATAATTCAAATCAGAATGAATGTGAAGAGACCAGTGAGTCTGAGGTCTCCCCCATGCCTTACAATAGGAGTGAGCAACCGTCCAATAGAAATGCTTTGAGTAGCATCACAAATGTCGAGCCAAAATCAGAGCCAAATAATTCCTCCCCTTCACCAAACTCACAGCCTGCCAGTGACATTTCTAAATCTGACCATGTCAAAAGTTCCTTTAAGATTCACAGAATGAGGCGGATGGGATCATCATCACGGAAAGGCAGGGTATTTTGCAATGCATGTGGAAAAACCTTCTATGATAAGGGGACTCTAAAAATTCACTACAATGCTGTGCATCTTAAGATAAAACACAGGTGTACCATTGAAGGCTGCAACATGGTTTTCAGTTCTCTTAGAAGTAGAAATCGGCATAGTGCAAATCCCAATCCTCGGCTTCACATGCCAATGCTGAGGAACAATAGAGATAAGGACCTAATCCGTGCCACATCTGGAGCAGCTACCCCTGTTATAGCAAGTACAAAATCAAGCCTATCTCTAACAAGCCCTGGTCGACCTCCAATGGGGTTTTCAACACCACCCTTGGACCCTCTTTTGCAAAATTCACTTTCCAGCCAACTGGTGTTTCCTGCATTAAAAACTGTACAGCCTGTTCCTCCTTTTTATAGAAGTTTATTACATTCAGGAGACATGGTTAGCCCTCCATCATCACTACCTACCAGTCCAATTTTGCCAGCACCTCTGGGGATGGAACAACCTCTTCCTTCTCTGCCACAAGAGTTACCACCATCTGTGCTCAACATGTCAACACAGGATGCAAACACAGACCTGGCTCCCAAGAAAAAGCCACGGAAATCAAGCATGCCTGTCAAAATTGAGAAGGAAGTCATCGATACAGCTGATGAATTTGATGAGGAAGAAGAAAGCATTGATCATGGCCATTCCATAAATGACATGAACCAAGATAACAATTCTCAAGGTGATTTAAGTCCTGGGTTGTCCATCAACAGTTACTCAAAAAATGGCAATAGCAGATGTATTCTGAGGACAGACACCAGAGCAAACAGTATAACTTCAGAAGACCCAGAACATGAGAGAGATTTTGAAAATGAATCAGAATCATCTGAGCCAAAGTTTTGTGATGAACCAATGGAAGATGATCACCTTCCACTTCACAGAGAAAGTAATTCCAGGTCTATGACAGACAATGAGCAATCCTTTGAGAATCACATTAACTGTCATCAGCAGGCTGTTATAAAGGTAAAAGAAGAGTTTACAGACCCTACATATGATATGTTTTACATGAGCCACTATGGACTTTATAATGGGGGTAGTGCCAGCATGGCTGCACTTCATGAAAGCTTAGGTTCATCTTTGAACTATGGAAGCCCTCAGAAATTCTCTCCGGAGAGTGACCTCTGCTCAAGTCCTGATCCTAAAATTTGCTATGTGTGCAAAAAGAGTTTCAAAAGCTCATACAGTGTGAAGCTGCACTACAGGAACGTTCATCTGAAAGAGATGCATGTCTGCACAGTAGCTGGTTGCAATGCTGCTTTCCCTTCACGACGAAGTAGAGACAGGTTAGTACATACTCTGGAAATATGGGAGTTTTAGCTGTTCATGTCTTCATTGTTTGTTTCACTGTTAAGATGTCCTAAGATAAACATGGATCCTAGACAATTTGCATTTTAACATTTTGGAAATAAATCATAAATTGCATGATTTTGGAATGCTCCATATCTACCACAAAGTCATCTGCTAAAGCCTTTACTTCAGAGAGTTTCTACAGCTTAACTTACATTTAGGCTTCACTGACCTGAACTTCTAGACTTCCTGTTCCTAACATACATCTCCAGTGTTGACATTATAGCAATGAAAACACAATTAACTGATCTATAGCATCCATTTAGAACAGTATTTGTCAGTTACACTACAAAGTCAGGCAGTATCTTCTAAAAGATAAATTATGGTGTCATCAAAGCGTGAAGCTTAATCAACATAAGCATTCTGGGGTACTTTTTTAACTGCCCCTTTGAGCATTTGCTGGCTTCCAACATCTATTTATGTGCAGGGAAAATTCTTTAATTTCCAAGGTACATAACTGGGTTTTTGAAACACGTTATCCAGAGAGTAACCAAAACTCATTTAGAAAATAAAGTCCTCTGTCAAATCTGAAAATAATCTCCTCTTTAAATTTCCCACCCATTTGAATTAGTTGTTAAATGATGAAAAATGGAGGAGAGATGGAAGAGACAATAGGACATTCATGGTGGATTTCCTACACATACCGTTGACCAAAAAAAGTTTAGCAACAGGAAAGGTGATGGATTAAGATGTATAAGCTGTATTTTTATCTTTGCTCAATGCTCGGCAGATGTTCTTTTACTTTCGTCTGACTGTTACATTTAGCTACCCATTAAGTATATAGATCTAGCAAGTGTTTTGAGTAAAATATTTAATTTTTTTTACATTTCATGTTTCACCTAACATTGTCTTTATTTATTTTTTCAATTTAGTAAGCTGGTCAGTAGAGAGTGCAGTCACAGTTCCTAAAAATTAGACATTATCATAGGGATTTAATTCAACACTTGCAGACATGAGCAAGTCACCAATAACAACCACCCATTTTCTTGCCTGGCCTAACTGCTTTAGTAAATCAACATGGCAGAACTAGTTGTCTCCTAAGATCACCACAATACACTGTGAATCTTTCATAAACAAAGTGTATTTGTCGTACATCTTCTAGTATGACAACAAAGCGGGTCCAAGTATTATCTAAAACATTAAGATAAGTAGTGGAGTGAGATTAAATGCAAAAAATATTTTCTAAATTTTAATAGGACAGTATATTACATATACCATGCAAAGCACTCATCGATAAATAGAGATTACCAAGCACCATTTCAAAAAAACTATTTCTCTATGCTTGCTAAGCATCACATGGCTATGGCTCAATAGTCATGGGTATTTTTACAAAATTATTCATGACAGCATGAAGATGGGCAAATTTGCAGTTACCCACAACAATTTTGAAGCCAGCTATAATGTCCTAATGTCCTAATAATGTCTAATTAGTTTCCAATATAGGCTAGACTGGTTGGGCACACTAACATGACCTACATTTAATAATATTTTTATAATGTTAGATAACATTTAATGGCAAACAAATAAAATATAAACATACTTTACAAACAAGGAAGACAAGAAATAACAAATGTTCCTTCTGTCTTGTATTTTTATTGTAGGGGGAAGCCACAAATTATATTTTTTTCACACTACCCAGATATTTATAATATGTTCCCTATATATTTGTGCTGTTTTCACTGCTTTTTAGTTTTACATTTAATTCAGGTAATCAAATACACCAACAAACAAATAATCCAAAACAAAAAGGCATACATTGATTTCTATTATAATTCACCTGTATATGTTTTGATCAGTTTAACTACAGCTGGGACAAAACAAAATTAAAATGTAGCAATCTCACAGTAAAAAAAAAAAAAGATGCACACCTATTGAAGAAATCTTATTAACGTATTATACTATATAAGCATATTGCTTTCCTTGCTGCTATGTGGACAAAATCACAGTTACCCATGTCTCTTTCTGTATTGTTTGCAAATCACAGAGCTAAAGCCTTGATAATACATAAATATATAATTATGTCTATCTTCATGTCAGGAGAAGGAATTCTTAGTGGAGGAGTGGTTAGTCCTACCTGGAATTTTTTAGTTTTATAAGGTCTTGCAGTTTAAGAATGGTTTTTCCAATATAACAGGTATTGCACCGCAAGGTGTAGGTACAAATTTGATCTCACATAGATTTTTAAATACTGTATAGCAGAGCCAGTGGGTATACTTTGGATACTGTCCTGCAAGCATTCACATTTTCTTTTCATATATCTGTGATCTTGGAAACCAAATCAAATATACATGCATACACCTTCAAGAGCATGTAAACAAAGACAGTAAAATAGTGGTGTATCTTTATTTTCAGCATATAGTAACTAAGGAACAAAGCTGAATAATCCAATTTCACAAGAGTGTTATATAATATCAATTGATAAAAAGACGCTTTCCCTGGCCCTTTGACTTTTGCTTTTAATCGTAACTCTGTCTTTCTTGCAGAACCCTAATTACAAAATTGTGCTGCAAAAACAGCGCTGGAATAAACTGTTAGATACTGTTAGATAGGCTCTAGAAAATGTTTAAAATGTACCATCTGCTATGGGAACTATTCACGAAGCAGCCGAAGGATCTAGCCGTAGCTTTGGCCGATCCTTCGGCTAGCTTCGGCCCCAGGACCCCTTCGGTTCAGTAGAACCAAAGGGCTGCTGTATGGGCTATTCACAATATGTGATGTGATGTAATTAAGCTGTTTGTGGTATATTGGAACAGCAAAATGTTCACAGACAGTCTACAAGAGGAAGAGGAAGAAGAGGTCACATTAGTAACGCTGGCAGACAAATGGCTGCTTTCTGCCTAGAGGATGTCTGTGTAGAAGGTTTTGTCAGCCAGTCAACTATCTGTTGGGTGTGCTATGACTTTACTGGTCAACCGTTTTGGGGGAAAAAGTCACACTTGCCCTACCTCCAGTTTATGCGGCACTATGTCATGCAGGTCCTGCCCGCCCCCTACTATCGACATGCGCAAAACTTCTGCCTTTCACTTTAGACCTGCTGCTCAGAATTCTTTTGGGAAGGAATGGAATGCCTATTTTTTTCTGAAACTGTGGCAATATAGGCAATATATGTTTGGTGCTTTTGATGCACACTAGTTACTGCACAGCAATGTGGTGGTGTGCTGCAAAAAAGGGCAGCTCCAACAACTGTATAACAACAGGTGTATGCTGCACACCCCATACTTAAAAAGGCACTTGCAAAAGAAAATAGCAATAAAGAAAATAGAATAGAACTCTCTCTCTCTAAGAAGGACAGATATGCCTATGGAACTGTGAACATTGGGGGAGGGGGCTGGGGCTACACAAACAAGAGTATGTAGCTCCCCACACTAAAATCTACAGTATAGCACTGTACAGCACAGTATAGCAGCCTATCACACACTACAGCACAAAACACACTGATAATATGGCTGCTGGGAGCCCACCTTTTTATAGTGAGAGGGCTGCCTTGTCCATTCTTTTGGATTATTGGCTCGCATGTACCCATCTGGCCAGTAACAAGGCTTATAAATGGGTTCAGGCACACATTTTCAGCATCTGTGGGATCTGTAGATGCATGCAATATGTGCATTCCATAGACAATAGTAGACTATTGTAGAAGATGTGCCTATGGTTCCATGATGGTGATTTAAACATATATTAGTGAACATTATTGTTATTTTTAAAATATATATGCATAGTATGGTATGGTATAGTATAGGGCTCTGCACTTTCCTCCTGCGTACATATGACAAAACTTGCGTCTCTTAATTGACCACTCTGCTTTGCATTGTTGAAGGAAGTGTAAGGAGCCACATCCTCCCATATATCTGGAAGTAGGTGAAGGAGCGGGGTATTGTGGCAGTTAAGTGTACCTGTTGTTTTGCCCAGCTAGTTAAATTCACCCTCTCTATTTTTTCCGTTAACCATTGTCCATTTTTACCATTGGGAGCAGAATAAGTTGATTTTTGGTTTAATCCACTTTAGTGCTATAAAATCTCACATAAAAGGAGAACCCCAGACAAAGTCCAGAGTTCCCTTAATATAGTTTGATCAAAATTTTTGCCTGTAGCAGAAAACAAAGCATGTCTCCAGCATCTGTGCAGTAGCTGTTAGTTACAATGCACATTGATTTAACACTGGATCATTCTCTTTCAAAATGATTTGTGTATTTCAGGTTCAACAATTTGATTTTCTGTATACAGTATACAAATCAGTAGTTGTGACCTCAGTGGCTGCATTTTGGTTACAGATCAGTGCAATTGCATCCTTAGCATCTGTCTCATGGTGGATTTCTCATACAACCTAGTCATTGTACAGCACTTGTACTATTCTTTGAGTATTTTTTTTGATTACTAGAAGTAGTTGTAGCATTAGATCATTATGTTATATTGGTGAAACAAACATCCCATTCACTTGTACCCCTATTCCACAAACACAGTTATAATAGGTTATGCTCACTAGGAAAGAATAGTAGGTGGTGCAAAGATACCACATATTCCACAGTATAGGACTAGGTGTTCATGGGCTTCTGAGTTATGCGTATCCCTGGTTGCAATCAGTGCAGCCTGAATGGGAGGCTGAGCAGCCCTTCATATTACTGCTGCTAGGTTCTGTTGAACCCTATAAATAAAGTGCATTTGAGTTTGACTGTTTTGCCAGGTGCAGTGAAAAAAAGTAGGAGCATGTGCAATGCTTACCACTGCACAGTAAATGCTAATAGCAGTGGGTGGCGTGCTCCTGCCACTGTTAAAGCAGAGTCAATACAGCCTAAGGTTGGTGGTGCTTGGCTGGTCCTAAGAAACCTGTGTATAAGTTACCTCAATTATTTTTTACCTGTCATCAGTGTCAAACTTTTGAATTATTACATGTTATTTTAATAGGTGTATACCAATAGCATTTCCTGGTAAACGTTGCAGCAGTTTTTGTTGGTTCTGTAAATTTGACACCATAGCATTCTATTTTCAGTCATCGCTTACACTGCTTTTGCAAAGCACAGTATGTTTGCCATATTGAGGGTAAATATTTTGACAGGCTGTTGTTGAGAGTGAAAGCTTTTTTATCTCCTTCAGATTTGCATTTACACAACAATACATTTTTGAATAAGTATGTCATGTCACAACTCAATGAAATGGATCAACAAACAGCTAATATAATTTACAGTTGACATATCAAGCTGTATACTGCACAGTTTACAATGCATTCAAGTGTAACTCTGGTACAGTTCAAGTATAACCTATAAGGCATTAAAAGGCAGCCACTGCATAATTAACAATTTGAACTTGTAACTATTCCTTGCTAATCAACTGCTAACCCCGAAAGGCTTCTAATAACATAGCCTATAAAAAGTAATTTTGTAACTCAGATCTGACATCACTAACATCACCACCAACATCAATGGCTATGTAGAAATCGTTTGTGTGCATTTATCAATGGTCAGTGTAGGCTTTTTCAACTGGATATATTTATTAAAATATGATTAAAGGGAAAATGTACATATTTTTGTTAAATTGTATTTATAATGGTTATAATTTAGTGATCCACTTGTTTCTTCTGCCTTTGTTTTCTAGTCTAATATTTTTGTTTTCAAAGTTAACATTTAATTAGTTTTTATTATTAACATCATTATTATATGGTGCTTGCTACACATATTGCGCTATCTAATAAGAAAGCTTAGAAAAAGTTGATTCCGTATTGACTGTCTGTTTAATACCTAAAACTTGCATGAGCTAGAGACTGAGGGGGCATGCCCATTCTATTACTCATTATAGATTAATGAAGGAGTAGCAGCACTCTGATGAGATCATTCCTGGCTGTACTCTCCTATAGGAAGGTTTACTGTGTTAAACTGACAGCACTCTATAAAGCAATGAAGCCCTGATGGGCTCAGAGTACTTACTCTCTATCTCCTAGTTAGAATGCTGCTGTGCAGTGAATTACATAAACGAAATATAAAGACAAAATTCAGGTAATGTAACATATACAAGTTATATTTAAAAATCTATTTAGGGCCCATTTACATTTTTGTGGTGTATAAATGCACATGCATTAATGTGCATTATGTGCATTATAGTTGCATTAGATTCTACTTAGGAGTCTATTCACTAAGCTGCTGTAGGCATCCGAGTGAACAACCGACCTGAAGCGAAGTGAGCCAAACGCTGTTCGGCTATTCACTTCAGGCTGGTACGGCTGATTTCAGCCGTATATCAGCTGAAATCAGCCGTACATCAGGTGGCTTTGTGTGGCTTCGGGTCGGCCGAACATGCTCAACATGTTCGGCCGACCCGAAGTGCAGAAGGAGTTCGACTCAGCCGACCAACATCTGGATCGGCTAAGCCGAACCTCTGGTAGGCTACTCGCTGCTGTTCGGTCTATTCTGATAGATGCCGAACAGCAATGAGTAAATAGCCGGCATTTGGCTCGGCTGTTCTGCTTGGTTCCTCTGTGGGACCGAGCAGAAAAAGTTAAAAAAAGTAGGAAAAAAACAATAGAAAACGACTGGGCGGAGCTAGCAGTGGCAGGTAGCTCCGCCCAACTGTTTTCTATTGGCGGGCGGTTCTGCTGCCATAGCTAGATTCTAGATAGCTAGATGCATTGCTAGATTCCTATTGGCTATTGCAAATTGAAATAGCCTATAGGAATCTAGCAATGCATTCCTATGGTGAACATTTTTTTTGTTTTTATTCTGACGGCAGCCAAAGGCTCCATGTCAGAATTTAAAAAAAAGAATTATCAGGGAAAGGTTTACTCTGCTCGATCGAGCAGAGCAAAACTTTCCTTTAGAAAGTGTTTCTCTCCCGGGCGGTAGGAGCCGCTATTTAATAGCGGGAGACTACCGGAGCACCCGGGAGAGTTGGGCTGTCTGCAGATCAGTGTCCCTGGTTACCTGGTAACCAGGAACGCTGATCTCTCTGCAAGTGGCCGGAGCCAGCCGTAAGATCACGGCTGGCTCCGCCCAGCTGTCTGAAGCAGGCTGTCGGCCGGCCAATGGCCAGCTTCAGCCTTCGGCTCGACTGAGCCGCTCGGCCCACTTCTGAAGCTGTACGGGCTATAGTGAATAGGCTGTACAGCAGCCCTTCGATTCTACTGAACCGAAGGGGTCCTGGGGCCGAAGCTAGCAGAAGGATCAGCCAAAGCTACGGCTAGATCCTTTGGCAGCTTCGTGAATAGACCCCTTAGTTAATAAAAGTTACCACCCTAAACCCAAGCTCCTTCTTTTTTTAAAAAAGATTCCAGTAATTATACATAGCATTATAGCCTTAAAGCTAAATCCTGTGCAAAATATTTAAAGGAGAACTATGTGGTTAGGGCTTTTCCCCATAGTTCTCCTTAGGGTAACGGGAAGACACAAACTAGCGTTCTCCCATCACCCTAAGCTCAGTATACCGCGAGCTACAGCTCGCGTTATACTGAGACGCCGCAGCCGAAGCATATCCCGACAATTATGTCGGGATCTGCCCAGCTGCGTTAGTGACAGCTGGCTCTGCCTATCTAGAGGCAGAGCCAGCTGTACCGGCCCCTCCCCGTCCGTTACGCCGGTCAGCGCTGGAGGATCGGAGCGGGGAGGAGGGAATCCAGCCCCTCCCCTGTCATGGCAGAGAGCCGTGACAGGTTCGAGAAGTGAGTGAACGCCGGTATGTGTTCACTCACTTCCCGATCTACTGAGCCAACCTGTGACAGTCTCATTGTTACAGGTCAGCTAGAACTATGAGGTGAGTGAAAAGCACTCACCTCATAGTTCTCCTTTAATTTCAATAAGTTCCTCAATAACTACAGAGGAAATAAATCCACTTTCTGTGGACCAAATGCCTTTTCAAATCCAGGTATTACCTTGTAATAGTAGCAGTGGCATCGCCCTTATGCTGCACATAGCCTGTGCAGAGGGCAGAGCTGTGTGAGGGACCCAGAAGGCCCCACCCACTGGCTTCTTGCAAAAAAACTACGGGAGGGGGTGGACACAACACCAGTCACCATGTACAAGGAGAGAGAGCAGAAGCGTCTGGCATTTATTGCAGAAAGCTCATGCAAAGAGGTAAAGTTATGCACAGGTTACTGATCAGATCTAAAGAAGTATAGTCTAAATATGAATATCATATACATCATCATCAATCATCCTACATTATACCTATACTGCCCATTGAACTTTTTCTATATTGATGTAATAAAATGATGTCTCATTTGGGAATAGGCTCACTCTTTTTAGTGTTCTGAGTTTCTTTTATTATAGTACAATATTTTTCTAGACAGACAATCAAGTAAAATATATGCAGTCCTTTTTTTTTGGAAGACAGGCACATCATTATAAGGCCAAAGCAGATGCTAGCAAAGTTGTTGCAATCAGATTGTTAGCACAGCAAACGTAGGCTAGGAAAGAAAACAATTGGATTACACCTAGAGTTTGCATCCCAGTTTATGAAGACCTACCGGAGTCTCAGGGGTGCATTAGTGACATCTACAACACCCTTCTGCTGCCAGATTAACTGTCTCCTGGATACAACAGGTGTGCAGGAATAAATTAGCATGGCATCTCGGATGAGCCACTGCATAATATTAACAGTGCAGGTGATGGTGTGAACAGAACATTACCTGCCTCTTGTTAGCACCTATTGGCCTCTCCTGTTTTGAGCTGCTTCTGAAAACTACCAAGATTTA
>NW_017306428.1:831193-839718 GCF_000935625.1 Nanorana parkeri
ATAGAGAAATAGAAAACTGCTCTTTGCCTATGAATACCAATGTGGTCACAGGCAGTTCCAATTGTTTTTTTTCTTTCTTTGAAGTTGATATAGTTCCCTTAGTGACTTTTAAAAAGAAATACAGATACAGGTAAAAGATAAAAGATCCTTTTAAACAAATTGGGAAGTAAATGTGGAATAATATTCATTAAACATGCTTTATTAGAGCAGGATGTATCTACAGAAATTAAGTACAATGTATTTGTCCTTATTCCTATGATGCAAAAACGACATCCGGAGAAATTGTCATACAATGTCTCAAGAGACTGTCTTTATGCCTGAGATGAGGCTCATATCCCCTGTTGGAAGTGACCTTAATCTGTTGCTTGGGCCATAAATGATACGAAGGCCAGGAACTTTCAGCAGAGGTTATTAGCCAGGTAAGAAGCAACATCACAGAATCCCTTTAGATGTCAAAAATATATCTTAAGCCATCAGTGTTATCATTAGAGTATACTTTTTCTTCTATTAGGTTAAAAGATAATGTACAATATTGATTTTTCTCTGAAGACCTTTTACTTTAGACAATCAAAAAGTGTCACCAAGTACAACCAGCCTGCTTTTTTTCAAAATCAATACAACAATCAATATTGTATACTGACTACCAAGTCTGGTTGATTTGATCCAGATTTTAGTTTTTTGTTTCCTGTTATTTAATAAATATTTTTGTTTGATGTTGCTGAACAGGCCAGGAATGTAGAAATGTAACAAGAGAGGCATGCATTTGGCACATTTGCCCTATCTTTTCTTGGCATTATTTTATTCTGAAGTCTGTCTTTTTTATTGCAACGACTTGACATTAGCACTCCAAGCTATATTAGCATCCATTTCAGCAGTTCAGTAATGGTATTAAAAAAACACTTAACTTCAACAGTGAATAGTCGCATGACAGGGTCGTAAAAATCCACATTAAAAAAAATGTGCATATTTGTCCTGACAAATAATTCTTTTTATATAATTTTGAAAAGGTGCTAAAATGGGATGAGTAATTAGATATAAAATGCCTAAATAGAAGGACATTTTAACATACTAAATGCACCAACATAAAAAAAACACATTAAAGACATTTCATAATTGTCTATCTTTCCCCTTAATATGCATATTTAAAAATCAGCACTCTATTCCATCTCTAAAGGGAAACTATAAAATCAGTGAGTGCTCATGTTGTGTTATTTTTTTCAAAGTTTAACTGAAGATATTTTTTAAATGAGGTATCCCTGTTATTACTTGCCTGCCATGTCATATACAAATATGCGGGTACTCACTTTGGTAGCACAACCATCATTCTTGCTTAGTTCTATAAAGTATATTTATTTTGTTAAATGTATGTATGAATATATATATATATATTGTCCAATCATGTGAAAAACTAGCTCCTGTTCACTTTTTTTGACTGCACATAATTGGGCATTAAAAGTGAACAGAACTTTGCTTTTCATGCTCTGCTTTTAACTACTTTAGTAAATCAACCTCATTGTCTATTGAAAAAACAAAAGGGAAATAAAAGCACAACATGCTTTCACAGTAAATCAACTTAAGAAACATTTAAACTTTGAGTAGGTTAATGTGTTGGATATCTTTCAAACATATTAGTTATTGTTTTAATTGAGCTAGGTATTTATGTCTTTGTCCCTGCTGTGGAGATTCACTCTATTTCTCCTGTTGGCCACTGTTACCGTTTTCACTAGAACAGTAATAGCAACGTTTACAATTGAAACACTTGTTCTGGTGACAACTGTCTAAAGCTGTCCGTGCACTGTTAGATTTTTTTCATTCAGACTGAAGTGTGAATGAAAAAAATCTAACAGGTTCCTCCATTCATGCTAAACAGCATGGATGGATACATCTCCCACTGTAGCTATTGTATTTTAAAAGTGTGTGAAGGGTGTGCCACTGTCAGATGGCTGATGGCTGCAGTCACAGTTTGACCAAGAGATTTCCATCCAGCTCATTTAATTTTCTAATCAAGGATGTTGGAGAGGAGGCTGCTGACAGGGTCACCCACTGAGCAAAGTTTGCTCATTGTATAGCTAGCTTAGGAAATAATCTTTCTTACTTTGGGAAGACTTACTCTCCCTTCATGTTGTGTCAAGAAGACAGGAAGTGAAGGAAAACAATTAAATGGGTTTTTACCATGCCCTACTCTAAAAAAAGAATAAAAAAAGTTTTGGCTTTAGATAAAGATTAACTTGTAATCAAGCTATGGATAGTCAAGTATTTACATACAGTATTCCTAGCAAGCAGTAAATGAGCTTTAAAATAAGCCTTCATTGACACCTGTAGCTGCAAATACTGTGAAGAAATTAATACTCAAATTTCACAGCAGACGCACTAAAGTCATTCAAGTCCTCCTCTTTGCAGTTCAGCTCATCCCAATTCCCTGTTCCAGAGCACTAGCTCTGGGTTTACTATATAGACTAGAAATGAAAGGCTGCTAAGTCACTACTGGGAAGTGGAGCAACAACTGCAGTGTTTTTCATGTAAACTTTGAGGAGTTATTGCTGCACAGCGCCTGCAACTACAGTGGTCACTAATGGCTTGTTTTAACACTCATTTACTACTTGTTAAATTATCATGAAAAATTGAAAAACTAGCATAATTCAGCACAACTGAAGACTGTTTCATGAATTAAATACCTGGTAATCCTGCCAAAGTGGTCATCTGGGCACCACATATACCTTGTGGTTTTGAGACCGTGGCAATGCGAATGGGATTTAATCCTGCCAGTCCACGGGCCTTACTCCAGGACAGAGACAATGCTGTTTAACCTGCAGCAAATTCACTGCAACATACAAAAAAGAGGAAAGAAGACAATTGACAAGAATTAAATGTGTACATGTATTGCTAAATACAGAAAGTATTATTCATCTCTCATAAACTAAATGAGAACGCATTCCACTCTTACCTGCTTCAGCTAAAACAGCTTCAAAATTAGATCTTTTGTGAAGCATTTGTATGTTTATATCTTTTTAAGGGGTTTAAATGCAAGCTTTACTGTCTAGGGCAATAAATGATGTCCCTAAACTTCTATACCTATATGACCATCTGTGAAATAGATTAGGGTCAATAACTGCTTTTACAAAAAAGTATACATGTTAAAAGCAAACTTTATAACCTATTCTTTTGACAAATTAGGTTCACTCTTAACATATCTCCTGTAGATAAAAGTAAGTACTACCCAAGCTGTATAAACATAATTAATCAAAATGTTATTTTCACTGTTCTGCAGCCAGAATAAGGGTTAATGGCACCCCGTGGCCTTGGATTCAAATACGCCGTTGCAGTTGTTTGCAGCCACGTTTCTTTCACTAAGTGCCTTGGCAGTCTGCAGCCTCTACACGAGAGAAAAGCTCTAGCATGGTTCTAAATTTTGATTAAACACAGTGCCATTAATCAACAGAAAGACACTAAGCAGTTGGCAAGGTCCAGAGCTGCACAATGTTTAAGGCATAAAACATTACCAAGTAATTAGAAAGCGTTCCTATCGGAGGAGCAGTGACTTCAATAAAGAGGTAAATGATAGCATGTTTATTGTAGACGTAGGCAGACAGTGCAATATGATAAACTACAGGAGATGCACATATCAGTAATCATCTGCATTATTAGTGCCATTAATCATAATTCCCTAAATATAAGGGCCGCCAACACATCCATTTGACCAAACTTGCCCTTAGCCAGCCTCCTCTTGACCATTCTAATTTCCCTAGTAGACTATTGCAACCTTGCCTCACCATGAATCAAAGTTCACATATTGAGGCTGAGACCCGATGGCCAATTAAATTTGAGCAATTAGATCCAAGTCTCTCTGGGAAATATATAATGCTTAATTATTATCCAGTGGTTTTTAAACTTCATTAAAAAACTAAAACATTTTTAGTTTACAAGTTGTTGTTTTTTTTCAAATATGGTAAATTGGGAAAAGCTTAAAGTGTAACCCAAGCCAAAACTTTTTTTTCTTGTTTTGGATAGAGTGGTGTAGGGTTACAACCTACCACTAATGTCTTGTCCTGCAAATGTTGTTACCAGGCCAGGAAATGAGAGAAAATCTTCCATACAGAAAAATATCCTTTAACCTCCCTGGCGATATTCCCGAGTGTGGCTCGGGGTTAATTTTCAGTACCTAGAGCGGTAACCCTGAGCCACACTCGGGATTGCACAAAATTGTCACTTACCTTGTCCCTACAAGCCCGCGGTGTCCTCTGCTGTACGCGGCCGGCCAATGCTGGCATGTGACTTTTAGTTTAGTTTTCGGCATCGCAGCGGGGGGCCGAGCCGGTGGGAAATTCAAAAGTGAAAACATGCAATATACACAGAATACACACAATACAATGTAATCTGCTATGATTACATTTATGTATTAAACCATTTCACTTCAATGTTGTCCCTAGAGCTTTGTGCAGTGCCCTGCCTGCACTTTTACTTTTCTTTCTGTCTGGAAACTTGAGAACGTCCATTGCATCATTATAATTATTTATTTTATTATAATTTCTTATAATTATTTATTATATTATAATTTATGATTTTGTGTTTCAAACTTTGTCATACCCGGGATGTCTACTGGACTCTTGTTTGGACAGATTTAGGTGAGTTATTCCTACGATTTACTAAGAATTACAGGCCTACAATATAAAACAACAAATTGCCATGAAAAACAATATACTGCTTTGGCATGGTAAAATCCTGCATAATCATACCGCCAGGGAGGTTAAGATAAGGTCATAAAATCTGACAGTGGTTCTGGACTTTCCCCACTTTAATAGAAAATGTTTTTAAATCATGTTGCCTTGTTATTTTTCCCAGTTATTGTCTTTGTAGCTATTTGATTTATTTCAAAATATAAAAATGGAAAATTTGGGACAACAAGACCAAACAACCATAAATGCTATCCTTAGAGTCCAGCACAACTGAGGTGGCTGTACATATTGGATTGAATGAAATAGGTACTGCATTTTTTAGCTAAAATTCACTATGCCATTAATTCCACATTCCATCATAATTGTTTGACATGTGGAGGACATGTTGACTTGAAGCATTGGTAAGTCAAGGGTTAGAAACTGCCCTATAAGCAGAATATGTGCAGCTGTGGTTATGCAGATTACCCACCAAGCCTAGTGGTTAGAAGTATGGTAATATGTTGAGAAAGCATGGTACTTGTTTTACAAAAACATATGACTGATAGCCAGGGCAGGAAATAAAAGCAGCCTAAGGCAGGACAAACAGGGTTCCAAGTCTAAACAGAAGTAGGTGTAGGGTCCCCTAAAGTGCATGATGTTATGAACAACTGTCATTCAACAGAACCCCTTATCTATGGATATGGGCTTGAATAAGTGGTAGCTCCTAGTTTTAGGCCCTGGCTTTGCCCCACTGATGGTCAAATGTGCAACAGTCAAGCAGGGAGATGAACTTCATTGACAGTCTGAGGTCAACAACAAAGGTACATACTGTCGACCAAGGCTCCATATGGGTAAATATGAAGACAAACAGATTCATGATATTAGGACAGAACACCAGCAGGGTTATTCACAAAATGGTGAAGAGGTTGGAAAAGGCAGGAGAAGTGAACAATCTAGGACAACATAGCTAAACTGGAAAGTAAACTGAATTGGAGAATTTTTCCAAATCAGCTATTTTGTCCTAGATTGTTCCCTTCTCCTGTCTTCTCCAAACCCTTCACCCTTTAGTGAATAACCTTGCAGGTGTTTTACTGAATCAAGGGTCAAACTTTAGCCAACATACAAGCTTTGGTCAGGACCAATGAAGTAGACAGCAGAAAATTAGAAAATGGATACTCAAGAGTAATGAGATCTCAGCAACTTGGAGATCATTTCTTAAAGTTACACTAAACTCAGGAGTTAAACATTAAAAATGCATTCAAGTACCTTAACTATTAACAAAAATGCAGCTTATTTGGGTATGACTTGGCTGTAGATCCTCAAATCCTCTGACTTTGTGCTGACACTGTCCTTCCTTCTGGAGGGTGGCTACTGTTGTTCCTCTTGGTCTCTGTGTGTGTTGTAAAATATCCACCACTTCAAGCTTGATCCAGTGATGGACTACAATATCAATACAAATTAGTAAACTAAACCACTTGAGAGTATAGCTTGGAGCGGTGGCTACTTTACAACACACACAGAGACCATGGGGAACAAAAGTAGCCACCCACCAGAAGAAAGGACAATGTCAGCACCGATTCAGAGATGATTTGAGGATCTACAGCCAAGTGATACTCAAATAAGCTACATTTTTGCTAGTAAAAAAGAGACTTGCATGCATTTTTAAGATTTAACTACTGAGTTTAGTGTCACTTTAAGAAGCTTACTTGACAAACTGAATATTCCTGGAATTTCCTGCTGTCCAGGAGTGGTTTATATTGTAAACAAAGAGTCTACTTAGTAAATAACAGGTGCTTAGGCTAATAAAGCAAAAAAGCTGAAGCTGTTGCTCCCAGCAAAATGTCCACTACTACCTAAAAACAGAATCTCAGAATTAAATCCAGTTAGGGCCATGACACCAATCTTGGCTTTTGTATTGCTGCAACCAAATAAAATGTGACAGGAAAATATTCACAACCGTGAGTTGCAAACCCCCATTGTTTTGTTTTACAATTATCGTGTGGCATGATAAATGACTTAGGACTTAGTAGCAGGTTGAGAGTCTGTTTTCGTACACATCATTACAGTTTCAATAGTACCCTAAAATGCAAAATACTTACCTACTCTTACCTTCTATGGTGCTGTTAGAATATAGCAGGCACATCTGGGTGCCTGCACGTCACTACAGTTTCAAGTATAAGCACCCCAGGTAGAATGAGGAAGCTCTGACATACAGATACTTTCTTGGTTAAGAGCCTGGTCCCACCCCTCCTGCCTCGTTTCTGTGACCATACTGACCATTAATAAAGATTAGGAGCTGGAACTAGGGGAGCAGAGTCTCAAATCATCAATCAAGTAAGTATGTCCATATAAGCACATCCAGGAATTTCAGGCTGTGAGCTAAAAACTGGCTTTAGGTATTAGATAAACATCTCCCAATCTTGCCATTTTTAGCAGAGTCAGGCAACTGTTTTATGTCTGTAATACAATTGGATAACGCTAGCTGACAGATCTATAGACAATCTGGCCTGAGCACACTTTGATCGGAAATGCATGTCTGACTACCCTCTTAAGGCCTGGTTCACACCTAGGCGATTGGGGTTGTTGAGCTGTTTTCCACATGTGTCGCCATTGACTTGTATGGGTTTTTGAGTTTTGCGCGCAATATCGCACGACTGAATACATGCGATAAAAAGCTAGATGTGAACCAGGCCTTAGTGATAAGGCTGGCAGTGTTTGCACTTGTTGGATGTATGGATATAGGCTAGTCAAAATACTGTATGTGTGTGTGCGTCAGGAATAATAATGTTCAATTTAATAACAACTGAGAATCTTTATAACAAACACCATTTATAGCTATTCTTTTACCTTTATTTTAGGAAGCTTTATAGCAAATCCATACCTACTTCTGTTCTGTAGATACTAAAGTGGGCTATCCCAATATACTTGCTAGCACATGATTATATTCAGTGATAAGTGTAAGGTACTGTCTTTACTATAATTACTGTACATTATCAGTTTAACTGTAGTAATAAGAAACATTCCACCTCTGGCTTATGTTTAGTTTCTAATCCAAAGGTGAAACATTTAAAAATATTTCCAGTAATAGAAAATTAAAGCTAGTTGCAAAATGAAAAAGAAAATATCCTATTGAAAATGCTAAAAATATATGCAATTCAGGTATAATATCACTCCCAGTAAAATTAATACAATTGCTATGCAAGCCATTGCATATTTAAACACATGCCAGTACTGTATAGTTTTCCAGAGAAAACTTTCATTAAAAAATCAGCTTAATTTTACAACCAAGCTTTTCATTATTTAGGGTCCATTAATATGTTACATTACTGGAATGCCCTTTTTACCTGTAGGGCTAGATAGGGCATGCTTACTCTTGCAGTAGTTAGAATATGTTAGTGGCAAACAATGAATACTTATTTTTTTTTTTTACAGAAATCGTTTTTATTAAGGGTTTCATAGAAACAACTTTGCATAGATACACATAAAACGTGAAAAAACATTCAAATATATACAGACATCATTCCACAATGTTAACAGAAAATCCCACAGTTGTATAAAATATAAACCATCCTCAAAATATACTCAGAAATGGTAGCCCTGAGTGATTAGCAAGGGAGTCCCCCACTCAAATGAGGACAAAGTAACTACCACTCCTCAAAGGTCTGCGCACACTCAAGGGACGGTTCACATCACAACATGGTATCAAGAGTGAACAGGGGGATAACCGCTAGACATGTGCGATTCGTTTCGTTCCGATTCGAAATTCGGACGAATTTTCGGAAATTCGGACATTCGGATGTATCCGAATTCCGAATTACAGACATAACGAATGCAAACGAATCCGAATTTCCGAAATTCGGTAGCGTTAGTACG
>NW_017306428.1:843272-859683 GCF_000935625.1 Nanorana parkeri
TTATAATTATTTATTTTATTATAATTTCTTATAATTATTTATTATATTATAATTTATGATTTTGTGTTTCAAACTTTGTCATACCCGGGATGTCTACTGGACTCTTGTTTGGACAGATTTAGGTGAGTTATTCCTACGATTTACTAAGAATTACAGGCCTACAATATAAAACAACAAATTGCCATGAAAAACAATATACTGCTTTGGCATGGTAAAATCCTGCATAATCATACCGCCAGGGAGGTTAAGATAAGGTCATAAAATCTGACAGTGGTTCTGGACTTTCCCCACTTTAATAGAAAATGTTTTTAAATCATGTTGCCTTGTTATTTTTCCCAGTTATTGTCTTTGTAGCTATTTGATTTATTTCAAAATATAAAAATGGAAAATTTGGGACAACAAGACCAAACAACCATAAATGCTATCCTTAGAGTCCAGCACAACTGAGGTGGCTGTACATATTGGATTGAATGAAATAGGTACTGCATTTTTTAGCTAAAATTCACTATGCCATTAATTCCACATTCCATCATAATTGTTTGACATGTGGAGGACATGTTGACTTGAAGCATTGGTAAGTCAAGGGTTAGAAACTGCCCTATAAGCAGAATATGTGCAGCTGTGGTTATGCAGATTACCCACCAAGCCTAGTGGTTAGAAGTATGGTAATATGTTGAGAAAGCATGGTACTTGTTTTACAAAAACATATGACTGATAGCCAGGGCAGGAAATAAAAGCAGCCTAAGGCAGGACAAACAGGGTTCCAAGTCTAAACAGAAGTAGGTGTAGGGTCCCCTAAAGTGCATGATGTTATGAACAACTGTCATTCAACAGAACCCCTTATCTATGGATATGGGCTTGAATAAGTGGTAGCTCCTAGTTTTAGGCCCTGGCTTTGCCCCACTGATGGTCAAATGTGCAACAGTCAAGCAGGGAGATGAACTTCATTGACAGTCTGAGGTCAACAACAAAGGTACATACTGTCGACCAAGGCTCCATATGGGTAAATATGAAGACAAACAGATTCATGATATTAGGACAGAACACCAGCAGGGTTATTCACAAAATGGTGAAGAGGTTGGAAAAGGCAGGAGAAGTGAACAATCTAGGACAACATAGCTAAACTGGAAAGTAAACTGAATTGGAGAATTTTTCCAAATCAGCTATTTTGTCCTAGATTGTTCCCTTCTCCTGTCTTCTCCAAACCCTTCACCCTTTAGTGAATAACCTTGCAGGTGTTTTACTGAATCAAGGGTCAAACTTTAGCCAACATACAAGCTTTGGTCAGGACCAATGAAGTAGACAGCAGAAAATTAGAAAATGGATACTCAAGAGTAATGAGATCTCAGCAACTTGGAGATCATTTCTTAAAGTTACACTAAACTCAGGAGTTAAACATTAAAAATGCATTCAAGTACCTTAACTATTAACAAAAATGCAGCTTATTTGGGTATGACTTGGCTGTAGATCCTCAAATCCTCTGACTTTGTGCTGACACTGTCCTTCCTTCTGGAGGGTGGCTACTGTTGTTCCTCTTGGTCTCTGTGTGTGTTGTAAAATATCCACCACTTCAAGCTTGATCCAGTGATGGACTACAATATCAATACAAATTAGTAAACTAAACCACTTGAGAGTATAGCTTGGAGCGGTGGCTACTTTACAACACACACAGAGACCATGGGGAACAAAAGTAGCCACCCACCAGAAGAAAGGACAATGTCAGCACCGATTCAGAGATGATTTGAGGATCTACAGCCAAGTGATACTCAAATAAGCTACATTTTTGCTAGTAAAAAAGAGACTTGCATGCATTTTTAAGATTTAACTACTGAGTTTAGTGTCACTTTAAGAAGCTTACTTGACAAACTGAATATTCCTGGAATTTCCTGCTGTCCAGGAGTGGTTTATATTGTAAACAAAGAGTCTACTTAGTAAATAACAGGTGCTTAGGCTAATAAAGCAAAAAAGCTGAAGCTGTTGCTCCCAGCAAAATGTCCACTACTACCTAAAAACAGAATCTCAGAATTAAATCCAGTTAGGGCCATGACACCAATCTTGGCTTTTGTATTGCTGCAACCAAATAAAATGTGACAGGAAAATATTCACAACCGTGAGTTGCAAACCCCCATTGTTTTGTTTTACAATTATCGTGTGGCATGATAAATGACTTAGGACTTAGTAGCAGGTTGAGAGTCTGTTTTCGTACACATCATTACAGTTTCAATAGTACCCTAAAATGCAAAATACTTACCTACTCTTACCTTCTATGGTGCTGTTAGAATATAGCAGGCACATCTGGGTGCCTGCACGTCACTACAGTTTCAAGTATAAGCACCCCAGGTAGAATGAGGAAGCTCTGACATACAGATACTTTCTTGGTTAAGAGCCTGGTCCCACCCCTCCTGCCTCGTTTCTGTGACCATACTGACCATTAATAAAGATTAGGAGCTGGAACTAGGGGAGCAGAGTCTCAAATCATCAATCAAGTAAGTATGTCCATATAAGCACATCCAGGAATTTCAGGCTGTGAGCTAAAAACTGGCTTTAGGTATTAGATAAACATCTCCCAATCTTGCCATTTTTAGCAGAGTCAGGCAACTGTTTTATGTCTGTAATACAATTGGATAACGCTAGCTGACAGATCTATAGACAATCTGGCCTGAGCACACTTTGATCGGAAATGCATGTCTGACTACCCTCTTAAGGCCTGGTTCACACCTAGGCGATTGGGGTTGTTGAGCTGTTTTCCACATGTGTCGCCATTGACTTGTATGGGTTTTTGAGTTTTGCGCGCAATATCGCACGACTGAATACATGCGATAAAAAGCTAGATGTGAACCAGGCCTTAGTGATAAGGCTGGCAGTGTTTGCACTTGTTGGATGTATGGATATAGGCTAGTCAAAATACTGTATGTGTGTGTGCGTCAGGAATAATAATGTTCAATTTAATAACAACTGAGAATCTTTATAACAAACACCATTTATAGCTATTCTTTTACCTTTATTTTAGGAAGCTTTATAGCAAATCCATACCTACTTCTGTTCTGTAGATACTAAAGTGGGCTATCCCAATATACTTGCTAGCACATGATTATATTCAGTGATAAGTGTAAGGTACTGTCTTTACTATAATTACTGTACATTATCAGTTTAACTGTAGTAATAAGAAACATTCCACCTCTGGCTTATGTTTAGTTTCTAATCCAAAGGTGAAACATTTAAAAATATTTCCAGTAATAGAAAATTAAAGCTAGTTGCAAAATGAAAAAGAAAATATCCTATTGAAAATGCTAAAAATATATGCAATTCAGGTATAATATCACTCCCAGTAAAATTAATACAATTGCTATGCAAGCCATTGCATATTTAAACACATGCCAGTACTGTATAGTTTTCCAGAGAAAACTTTCATTAAAAAATCAGCTTAATTTTACAACCAAGCTTTTCATTATTTAGGGTCCATTAATATGTTACATTACTGGAATGCCCTTTTTACCTGTAGGGCTAGATAGGGCATGCTTACTCTTGCAGTAGTTAGAATATGTTAGTGGCAAACAATGAATACTTATTTTTTTTTTTTACAGAAATCGTTTTTATTAAGGGTTTCATAGAAACAACTTTGCATAGATACACATAAAACGTGAAAAAACATTCAAATATATACAGACATCATTCCACAATGTTAACAGAAAATCCCACAGTTGTATAAAATATAAACCATCCTCAAAATATACTCAGAAATGGTAGCCCTGAGTGATTAGCAAGGGAGTCCCCCACTCAAATGAGGACAAAGTAACTACCACTCCTCAAAGGTCTGCGCACACTCAAGGGACGGTTCACATCACAACATGGTATCAAGAGTGAACAGGGGGATAACCGCTAGACATGTGCGATTCGTTTCGTTCCGATTCGAAATTCGGACGAATTTTCGGAAATTCGGACATTCGGATGTATCCGAATTCCGAATTACAGACATAACGAATGCAAACGAATCCGAATTTCCGAAATTCGGTAGCGTTAGTACGAACGTTCGTTTCATTTTCTGTTCTTATTCGTTTCTTATTCGTTTCGTTCGTTGGAGCAAAGTGACATTAGAGAAGGAGAAAAATATTTTCCCCCCCTCAAATGTCACGAACGAACGAAGCGAATAAGAAACGAATACGAAACGAATAAGAACAGAAAACGAAACGAACGTTCGACCTACCTCTACCGAATTTCGTCCAAATCCGAATTCCGAATACGAATTGACTTTCACACCCGAATCCCAAAAAACGAAATAACACAAATCCGAATTTAAAACGAAATGAAACTAAACGATTTTTTTGGCAGTGCACATGTCTAATAACCGCCACATTTTTATTTAATTTTAAGTATTGCAATATTATTTCTTCAACAGTTTTTGAATGTGCTCAAACTAACCAAATTAAACTGCAAAGACATACATAAGAAAGGCATTGGTTCAATACTGATATTTGATGTCAAAACTGAACAACATCAATCAGAGAGTGAGTAGATATGGCGTTTGAAACCTACATTGGGCTGACAATCAATTTTATTCAATTACGGCAAAGAACAGCCACATTTTACTATTTGACATTGGCTAAATTCAATGTTATTGGTTGCTATGGGATACTGTTTGTTTCTTTGCCTTGTTTTGCCTGTGGCAGTACTTAGAATGGGGAACTCCACCTAAATCTACCTGTTTGTTCTGTTTTCCTTGCTAGCAAATGGAGAAAACAAAACAATTTATCCCATGACGCTACTAAGAAGTACCACCATGAACTCAATTTTTTTACACATACATTTTACTTTTTTATGTTTTTTTTTTTTAGAATTAGGAATATTTGTATCCTTTGTTGATAACAGCAGGTACCAAAAAGTATATATAAAAACCCCATCAGGCTGATTACCTGAAATTCAGATCTGTTAGACAAGACAAAGAACAGAATAATGTGTCTCAACACATCTCATGAATATTAACAACTAGTATGCAATCTGCCCCTTTAACACCACCACAAAGTAGTCATCCCCCAATACACAGTCTGGTGTTCAGAAACCACATTTTGGGGTTTATATTCCTCACATGACAGCATGGGATGTCAGACAGTGATTAACATTCCTGGGGCATTCACATTAATACAGTACAATGCTTCCGTTGCAAAGTTTAATACTTTCTCCCGAGAATCCTCCTTGTTGACTAGACAAGGCTGCCAATTTTGTTTGCCTGCCACATCAGAGGATCCCCAGAGGGATAAAAGGTCTCATGAAAAAAGGAAGAGCAGAGTAGGAAGCATAATTCATTGTGAATTGAGCAAAGAAGTCTAATTCAGATAAATGGCCGACCCCAATGCATCCTACCTGTTATTACAGTAGACATGTAGTATCTGTGCAGTAAATTAGTCAAACCCCAGTAGAGCTTGGTGGGAGCTTATCTTCAAGTGTATAATTTGAGTGATGAGGGAGCTGCCTCCGTGACCAGACTTGCTGATTTGCTTCATACTGAAAGAGATTTAAGTGACTGTCTTCCTGCCTACTCACCCCCCTGTTCTATGCTTACATTATATCCTTGTTACTTAAACTTCTGCTCTGAAGAAACCAAACAGTAAAAAACCCTAAATTGATTTTCCTCAGGGTTATGTAGACCCAAATGTTTCTTAAACTCTAATGGCTGCTTTTATCAACTCATTGCACAAAAATGCTTTGGGTACACCTCAGGCATTTAAGGAGCTTTCTGCTTTCTCACATCATAAATTACATAACATTAACCATTTAAGTTAAAACTGAGAGAAGTTTTCATTACATTACATTGCTAAACATATAAAAAAAACAATACATTTAAGTTCAAAATAATTGACATAGTCTGCTTGTGGCCTCATATGTCTCTATTTGAAATGCATGCATCAAGAAAGAAAATGCTACCATTATTTGTATACAACCTTTTACTCTCCATGAACATGCTCAGCTTTATTTTCGTCATCTTGGGGTAATGGACACACTCTAGCCTTTTCAAAAAACAGTGAATCAAACAAAGCACCAAGTGCAGAGTGCAATAATCCATGGTAATCAGTGAGCATTCATGTTACTAAAGCTGGTTAAATGAAGAAGGATCCTTATTAAGCACTATGGCTATTAAACTCTGCATTTGTGTACTTTAAATCAAGACAAAAAATACCACACCCCACCCTTTAAAGAAATTTAGACCTCAAAGCACCCACAGAGGTCAATTTCCTTTTTGGTACGTCAATCCAATGGAGGGATCACCTATATCTCCAGCAGATGTATGTTTTTGTGTACAGAAGTTTTTTTTAAATCAAGCGGAAAATACTTGGTGCTCTATCCCTAACTTACAATCAAGATGACAGCAGCTACATGCTATTAAAGATGCATATACACTTTCACAATGAAAACAAAACTGCACAAAACAACCATCACTTTTTTGTCAGTGGACTCAAGAACCAAATGTGTAAGATAAACTGTGTCATAAAAAAATAAAAATGTAGGCTACGAGAAATTCAAATCTCAAAGTATTTACAGAGCTCAGTTTGTGTTTTGGTAATCCAATCAATTAGAGGGATCCCCTGCATCTCCAAATACAAAAAAGTGAGCACATTTAAATAATAAAGTTGCAAATGGAGCAAGCATTGTTCCCAAAAGGTAATTTACTATAAAAACTTTATTTAAAAAAACCTACATAAAAACGGATACCACCATATATAAATCCACATGCACTGAACGCAAGAATGTTCAGCGGTCAAAATAGAATGACATCACACACAAAGGGGTTCATAACAGACATGTAAGCCGGCAAAAATAAATTTTTGTTTCATTTCATTTCTGATTTTTTTTTTCTGTCTTTTGAGTTTTGAGTCAGAACATCATTTTGTTTAGTTTTCAGAATTTCATTTAAGTTTCAGACAGGTTTTTTTGATTGGCCAGAAAACTGTCACGTGTCCAATGTAGTTTCATTTTGAACAACATTTGTATTCAGCCTCATTGGAATTTGGACATTTGTATGCATTCGAATGTCTGAATTCACGAAATTTCATCCAATTTTGCAATCGAAACAAAATGAAAATGACATGTCTAGTTGATAAAGACTAAAGGCAAATAGGCTGCTCACTTTGCAAGGGAATTTGCACTTTGCAGAGGAATTTTCCCGTAGCTTGGTGAATGTTTTAAAATTTCACTTTGCAAAAAATACCCAATCACGTGCAAGGAATATACTGTAAAAAAACGGAATATTTGCTTGCATATGATTAGATAATGGAATTCAGCAGAGCTTCATCCTTCACTGAAAATACCCTTGCAAAGTAAACAGCCTATTTTCTTTTATTAAATCAATATAATTGTGGTTATATTTTTTGCATGTGCCCACATTTTTGCAAGTATCATGAGCATTCCTGGGCATGCTCCTGTGACTAGCTGTTGAAGATGCTGGCAATCCCTCCATTGACTTACCAAAATGTGAATTGACCAATGTGACTGCTTTGAGATCTGAATTTATGGTAACTCTGCATTATATATATGGTGGAGGACACAGATTATTCTGTACACTTGGGTGTTGAGTCCACTGACTGGAAAGTGCTGCTGTGTTTACAATGTACCTATTTTTGCACATTTAGACATTTCTAGAGGTGTTTGCTCATCACTGTCTTCCAGAGTGTCTTGGGAGTCCCAATACCTGTGGTGTTAAATATGCAGATCTCAACTGGGAACTACATAGTCAAAGATCTGCAGGCCAGTGAGGCTAGCTGTTGCACTGAGAAGGGTGGCAGAAAGTGGGCAGTAGCTTAGACCTCAGAGCTGCACACCGATTTTCATAATTAGCACCCCATCTTTCAGGATTCCAAAGATGCTCTGGAAGATAAACTTAGTTGCCTGCATTTCACTTCTGCTGCTGGTTCAGTAAACTAATTTTATTCCTTGTTTGCTTTCAGGATAGGTTATAGAAGAAAGTCCTATTAAATACAGTGGTCCCTCAGTTCACGAACGCTTCTGTTTGCGAACACTTAAGTTCATAAACAGGAAGTTCAGCAAAATTTTGCTTCCGCTCGCGAACTCCGCATCGGGTGACAAGCACAACCACAGCCATCTTCCCTGCTCTGACACTGGTCGCGGCTTCCTCTAGTCGAGATTGCGGTCTGACCACAGTTTGATTCGGTTCGCGACCAGAATCGTGGAACGAATTAAGTTTGTGAACCGAGGTAACCACTGTATTTTACAAAGGTAGGGCCTGCTACAAGCACTGCAACAATGTTCATTCTTAAAAGATTGTCCATACCCCCTGTCTAAAAAAAGGTAGTTGTTGCATTTCCAGCCTGATACATGATGATATGTGACAGGCTCTGTGGAAGATAATTGAATTTGTACCAGTCCTGTAATCTGTTCAAAATTTTATCATATGCTAATATCTTAACATTTTCTTTTTTCCGTTCATTATGTTAAATAGAGCGATTGCCTTTTTAAAGCAGCAAGGTCAACAGTTGCTGGCCTCATTTAAGATGGGATAAGAATGCCATTACCAAACAAATGTGCCTTATTGTTCACTTTAAATGAATGCCACCGGATATATAGTAGCTTGGCAGTTTTTAAATTAATTTAAATGTAAAAGCAATAGGCAGATGTATTTTTTCATTCGCACAATAGTCATATGTAAATCGAAAGTGTAAGTGCACCATGCTGTATTAAAGAATGTTTGTTAACATAATTTCGGTCTACTTGCTTTGAAGTGTGTAAGACCTGGCTAAAGTAACGATTTTGTTGCTGAAAAATAAAAAGAAGCTATTCAAAAAATACCCTGCAGTCTGATGTTAATACAAAGATGCTTCCCCCTCTAGCACCCTTCAATGCATTTAGGCCTGTAAGTGTTCCCACAATGTTGGTATTTTCAAGACGCAAGGACATGTTTCCAGAGTTATGGGTGTGGTTTGTTTCTGTTTGTTTTAATGCAGACCATCCGGATTGCACCCAGAGGATGAAGGAGCAATTGGGGCAATGGGAAAATTAGAAATGTAACTGGGTAAATATTACTTCTTATAACATTCATTCCTAAGTTGATTGTTTGTGCCCTATTTTTCAGATATTCTAAACGTTATTCATTTTTGTTGACTTTTCCGCTTTGCTTTAGCTAAGTTGTACACTTGTTGGGAGTCCCATTTTTAACAGCAGAAATCTAGAACACTTGTGTCCAGGGCTTTACCCACCACTAAAAATATTTATGAGTAACTACTCAAAGATCTGATTCTTGTCAATGCATAAGAATAACCTAGCTAGTTATGCCAAAGTAGATGACCTGATCTAGGAATTAATTCAAATTGCCATTAAAAAAATCGTGGAGATGGATTAGAACACCTGTCAGGTTTTTATTGCTGTCTTTGTCCCCGTTAGGATAGATTCCCCCTCTGTGTGTCCTGGTGACTGTTCATGAGAGTAAAAGAGAAAGAAAATCCCACATTTGTGGGTGTCACAAATAAAAAAAAAAGGTTTGGCTTCAGTTTTACTTCAAAGAAGGCACCTGAAGGTGGATATTTTCAGTTATCTACTAAAGTATTCCTAGTAGCCCAAAGCACTGGGACATTCTAGCATACAAAATAATGACTATGAAGTGAGTACTTGGTCCTCCAGCATCTCATTGTTGATTGCACTAGGAGGCCAGTACTGAGGTATGGGAGGGTTGAAATCAAGAACTCACTTTTTAAGGTGCAGATGCTTCTTACATACACTCAGCACTTTATGGGATAAAAAAAGGATGCCTGTAGGCACCTCTAGGTACAGGTCCATTTATTACAGGTACACTTTCCAAAAAGTGATTTCAGTGCACTATTAACATGAGCTAATGTGAAGGACTTCCAAGAGTAGGAACCCTGTCAGGAAACTTTCAAATACCTAGGTAGACCTTACAGAAATGAGTAACATTGTTTTCTTGTGGTGACAAGAATCTCATAATTGTGATCGCAATTAGAGAAAGAAGAAACTCTATTGTTTCTGAGTTGACTTATTCAAATTGGAACAAAGAAAGCTGATTGTATTTCCCAGGCTGGGGAAAACAGAGACACTTGGCTGGTTGCTGCTGGCCACAGCCATCTTTTATTCCAGATTTTATAAATCAGCTACACTGATATCAGATTGTTATGTAAAAAAATATAGAAAACAAATACATTTTTTGATTCTGTGTATTATGGTAATTATTTAAACATAAAGTAGATGACAAAGTATTGCAATATATTTAAATAGGCGTAAAACATAAGTGATTAATCATTAATGGCTAACTCATTAACACTTTCTCTGCTATGCTAGAATACTGATACTGTCAAACCAGTTCTATAAAGTTACATTCTTCCTTGCTGATTGCATTAAGTTTTATGACATGACCTCAGGCTTTAGAGCCATTTTAAGGCCCTTGATGCTTCTGTTTCTTCCTGTCATGCTACACTTTCTTCACATAAGCCTCAGACCCTTGAGATATGGATTTGTGCGCTGTATATCTCTCTCATAGCTAGGTCATACAATTAGTGTTTATACTAAGCCTGGGATTTATCTAAAACAAACCATTGATGTGCTTTTAATTACCACTGCACCACATATTGGATGATGAATTTCAGGGTTTAGGTTTCGTTAGCACAATTTCAAACTACAATAAGATATACTAGAGCTGCTCAGTTGATCTTCAAATGCCCAAAATAAAGTAAAGCTACAATAAACACCACTGACATGCACATTATGGCAATTATGACATATAAATAGAAACTTTCTATGGTTATACGCCCTGTTGACCTTTATGGAGCCCCTGACCTTCCAACAGAAGCACCACTTTTGGATTGCATTCAGGCAGCTCTTGAGGCACAGAGTGTGCTGCTTGCAGCTGATGTGAATACATACAGTGAGTCTATATACTATATATACTAAGGCATAGACATCCAATCTGAACTTCATATTTTTTTCTGCCAGCTGCTTTTTATTGCTAAGTTAGAAGCTCTCTTTCATTTCAATGTAGACATATTTTCCCAGTAGAAATTACACCCTTGTTGCAATAATATTCTTAGTTTGCAGATGTGTTTCTTGTATCACAAACTGGCACCACTTTTTCAATAATATGTTTTTTACAAATATAAAATAATATTTTGTATTAGGTAAAAAGAAAGTGGACTTCATTTTGAGTATACAAATTGTAAAAAAAAAAGACAGTTATGACTTTGAAGTAATATTGAACTTTGCCTTGCTAAATGACCACAGAGCAGGAAAGGTCTCTTGACACTAGAGGACCACAGGCTAAGGGTTTGGAACTACATCAGTAAGCTGTCAATATTCAAGTAATTTTTGTAGCTGGCTGTTTTGGTTACCTGATGGGTGTCTAATTTTCTAGAAAAAGTAAAGAGATGCATTGTTTGCTCCATGAATAGTTGGCAGGGGTGGGTTTGTCACTGTTTCAAGAGACAACTAAAATTTGAGCAAGTAAAATTAGAAGGCAGGCACAAAAACTTGAAACTAAATTTTGCTTGCTTTTTTATTACACTACTATCTCTGCAACATGACTAATATACTATAGGCAAATGGCAATACCCGTGGCTCTATATTGCTTAGTTGACTTACTTTCTTTGATTTTATTGTTATCGGTTTTGTAACAATACCTAGATTAGAGAGAATTCCATCTGATTATTCAGAGGTTAATGCTTCATTATGGGGTCTATTTACGTAGGCAGCCGAGTGAAAGACCGACCTGAAGTGAAGTGAGCCGAACGCTGTTACTAAGCCAAACCTCCAGCAGGCTACTCTCTGCTGTTCGGTCTATTTTTATAGATGCCGAACAGCAGTGAGTGAATAGCCGAATGCCGCTGACCCGCATTCGGCTCGGCTGTTCTTCTCTGTCCCTCAGAGGGACTGAGCAGAACAGAAAAATAGTTAAACAATTAAAAAGAAAAAATAGAAAACGATTGTGCGGAGCTAGCAATGACAGCTAGCTCCGCCCAACCGTTTTCTATTGGCCGGCGGGGAGCTCCTGGAGTCTCCCGCTTCCAGCCGCCCAGGAGAGAAACACTGCTTTTTCTTTTTTTTCTTTATTCTGACACGGAGCTGTGTCAGAATATTAAAAAAAAAATGTCTTGCCCATAGGAATGCATTGCTAGATTCCTATTGGCTAATTCAATTTGCAATAGCCAATAGGAATCTAGCAATGCATTCCTATGGGCAAGACATTTTTTTTTTAATATTCTGACACAGCTCCGTGTCAGAATAAAGAAAAAAAAGAAAAAGCAGTGTTTCTCTCCTGGGCGGCCAGGAGCGGGAGACTCCCGCAGCGCCAGGGAGAGTTTGCTGTCTGGAGATCAGTGTCCCTGGTTAGCTGATATCCAGGGACGCTGATCTCTCTGCAAGTGGCCGGAGCCAGCCACAAGATCACGGCTGGCTCCGCCCAGTTGTCAGAAGCAGGCTGTCAGCGCAGCTCAGCTGAGCCGAGGCATATGCCTTCAGCTCGACTGAGCCGCTCAGCTAAGTTCTGGAGCTGTACGGGCTATTGTGAATAGCCCGTACAGCAGCCCTTCGGTTCTACTGAACCGAAGGGGTCCTGGGGCCGAAGCTAGCCGAAGGATCGGCCGAAGCTACGGCTAGATCCTTCGGCTGCTTCGTGAATAGACCCCTATGTGAACATAGAATAAACATCAGTGTTTTTTTACCATTTTATTTGCTTAGCGCTCATTGAAAGATAATTGTAGTGGTCAGCAGCAGCTTGTTGTAATGCACAAACACCACATATATGCCAGATTTTGTGTATTGCTTGTAGTATTCAAGATGAACAAGTCTCCACATAGAAGATTGATTCATCTATTATACTGTACATCTATTGTACTAGATACATTTATTTTGTTGCTAATTAACATTTTTCTTGTCTCGATAGTAAAATATAAATTTAAATCTTGGTTTTAGTTTTACTATAATATTGGAACACTGATGAAAATGTTAGCTATAGCAATAGAGCATGGTTCTACTCTATCATCCCCTCCAGCATATTTCTGCATCACCGTTTAGCTTCCCCTTCCCTCATGTATGTAGCAAAAGATTTCTTGCAAAGCATCATAATTAGGTATAATCACACTACATAAGCTCTGGTTTCTGTGAAGATTTGTACCTAGATTTGTATGCATTCATAGCACCACTAGGTTCTTTACAAGCTTACAATACAATCTTAATGTGAAGTTTCAGGTAGTGGGGTAAGGTAAAAAACTACCCAATATTTAGTAAAATAATTTGTCCAAAGATAAGCTTTTATAGTGTTTCAGAAGTATCCTGTTTAGGGCCCTGCTATTTACTATTTCCCAATACTTTGTAAGTTCTAGCAGCTAAGTATAAAACAGCTAATTATGGCATGCTCATCAGTTACACTGCACCTCAGAACATCAGTCTACGTAGCACCAAGCTTTTCTACAACTGAAATGCTTACAGCAGGGTGGAGCTTACCAGTGGAGGATGGGGCTTAACTCATTTAAAGTATATTTTATCACTAGACTAACACGGTTATTCACAAAAGGGTGAAGAGTTTGGAGAAGGCAGGAGAAGAGAACAATCTAGGACAACATAGCTGAACTGAAAAGTGAGCTGATTTGGAGAATTTTTCCAAATCAGCTATTTTGGCCTAGACTGTTCACTTCTCCTGCCTCTTCACTTCTCCAAACTTTTCACCCTTGTGTGAAAAAACGCTGTCAATATGCTGTCTAATCAAACAGAAATCACTGTACCCAACAGCACTTAGCTGCAGTGGCGTAACAAGGGCGGTGACGTCTCGGCGGGGTGACACTCGGACACCCCTCTGGGTGTCACCCAGCCTCGGGACGCCCCTGCTTAGCTGGAATAACCTTGGTTACATCTTTATACTCGGGAAGTCCAAGTAATTGATCTGAATACACTAGGATGTATCCAGTAAACAAAGCATGCTCTGCTTTATAGTAAGACTTTGTCGAATTATTAAGCAATTCATATATGTACAGAAAAGTATAAATATGCTTGGTCTGCTCTTTTTTTAGAGCTTGCACACAATGCAAGAATTGGTGGTCAGACAGTTTTGTTTAAGCACATGATTTGTGCAGAGATGTGTGCCTATTAACAAGTACAATTAATACATTAATTTACTGTATATGTACTTGGAACTTAAAGAAGTCACATTACCTATCCTAAGCTAATTAACTAATTAAAAGTAAATAAATAAATAAAAAACACATCCACTACACATGACCAGTAAATAAATATGTAATATTAGTAAATCATCAAACAATACAAATACCCTCAGGATTACTACCTTATTGTCCATGTCATGACTCTTTGCTGAACACATGTTATCATTTATTTGTTATATATTCCCAGTCTACCTTTATCAGAGCTTGTCAATCAGTGGTACTTCAACACCTAGGGGTACTTTTGGGTCATGCATATTTGTGATCAAGGCAGATATTAATAAAAACATGTTTTATGGAGAGTTATGTATTTAAAACTATGATAGGCTACAAATATGTGCACATGTTAAAAAGATATCTGTAGATAGGTACTGGACAGATGTTTGGAGGTAGTAAGACAAGTTAACATGTGATTAAGGACACGTCAAATATTTGTTACACAGGGTTAAATAAATTGAGTGATTAAGTTGGCAAGTACATGCCTACATGACAGCCTGCATACATATTAATAAATGATAATAATAATAATAATAACAACAACAAAAATAATATCCAATATTAACAGAATTCATTCCAACCCTTATAGGACATGGAAAACATCCTTGCATAAGGTGATAGAGAAAATTAAACAACTTTGTCACCAGCTTTATGGGTCATTATTTTGTGCATACAGTATTGTGCTAGGTTATTAAACAAAAGTGCAATAGATTAAAGAGTGACAAGAGCTTCAGAATCAATTCTTTTTCAACTGAGGTGGCATAATGGAAATCGACTTCTATGAATGAACTCTTGTTACAAAGTTATGAGGTGCAGAGCTAATGCACTGCCATGAGTTCATTTTTATTATTGTGTTACACCTGAATCAATTGACAAAGCTGCCTTTTTTTCTTCTACTGCTTCCCTTTAAGCAAGAGATGGCACTTAATTGAATAAAAGTCAATGTAATTATATTAACGGACTCTGTGTTAGTGCTGACAGAGAGAAAGGGACATTGCTGCACAGAGCGTATTTCTGCATTCAGTTTAGCTTGACAGAAATTGAAGGAGGCTACACTTTCTAATTAGATTGTAGGGATCTTTAAGTTTCACTGCTGTGACTAAAGCAATAAGCAGCTAGTTTATCCGCAATGTATAAATTTCAGATTGCTAGGCTTCCACATGCATCTGTTCCACTGTGTATTTTTAAACAACAGTTCATTTATAAGAGTATCCATAGACTGGGGATGCCTGTTGGCTGAGATTACTATTTTCATCTGTTTCATAAGACTGTTTGGCTGTTTATGGAGTATTGCAGCAGATAAGGTTGTCTCACCTCCATTGCAGGAAATATCTGTTATCTGCCATTTGACTGTTCTTTCTTTATAGAGCTAGCAGGTTATGTGTGCAGAAAGCAGAAGAAAGATATCTTAAAAATCAGTCCATTTTAAAATGATCAATCCCTTTCTAATGTATACAGTCATTATCTGTATCAGTATCTGATGAAAAATAGCATTATTATAACATGGATTTAATAGGTCGCAGCAATAACCAAGCCACAGGCAAAAAGGGGTATGGGATACAGCTATTTGTGATTACATCTTGAATATTTAATGGCCCTGATCTACACTCTGCTTGGGCCTCCTCTTTCTGTTTTTAAATCTATCCATTCATTAATCTGTGGTAAGAGACAATCATATTGGTACTGAATGAGATATTAACTGTACAGCCAGTATTTGAGGAGGTTTGAGTTAAATAAGACAGTGGGATGAGTGTGATATGGTACTAAAGAGTAAGTATTGGAAATGCTCTGCTGTTAAAGTTTTAATACAGATACTAAAGTATAGTCATGTACATTAGTACCAGTCAAAACCTGACTTCTTCATAATATTCTCATTAGGGATTTAATTGAACCTTTCTGGTTAACTTCATCAATCAGCTTTCTTTGTCCTGTGAAACAGATGATTTAAACACCAACCTAAGTGTACAACAATGCTTGTTATATTGAGCAGAACAAAAAAATATACGTTTTTATAATTTCATTTTAGCAAGCTTTTTATGTATAGAGCACCCTATACAATTGTTGTCTTTCCTTAACTTGATACCCAGATATATTTTTTTTGTTAGTGGAGTTTTATTTGCTTGCTTTTTCTTCTTGCATGTGTATTTTGTGTGGAATGCATGAAATTGGCATTGATTTTCCTTGCAGTTGTTTTTATAGTATACTTTTATGTTTTTTATAATATGTATAATATAATGTTTGTATATATATATATA
>NW_017306428.1:859756-863118 GCF_000935625.1 Nanorana parkeri
TATCAGTGATTGATGGCCCTAAAATGATTGCTCTCACTGCGACGTTCGCGGCGATATGTAACATGTGTAGCGCAATTGTAATTTTTGCGCGCTGGGGCACCGGACGCGTATGTACGTTTATAGGCGCGTTAAACATTTTGGTTGTTTTTTTCCCCCTTTTTTATATGTGACTTTTATTTTATTTTACTTTTTTATGTTACTTTTATGTTTATTTATATTTATTTTTAATCTATCTTCTTTTTTTCAGACACAGTGCCAATATTAACCTCCACCGCAAACTGTTGACCAAAGAACTGGATGAGATGGGGCTGGACTCCTCTCAGCCCAACCTACGAGATGAGTTCTTGGCAAAGATCTATGGTGGTCATCATCCTTTGGGCCTGGATGTTAGAGAGGACACCAATTCGCCAGTCGGAACAGAGGATTCCCACATCAATGGATATGGCCGGAGCTTTTCAGAAGATTACATGGTCTTAGATTTGAGCACGACCTCCAGTGTCCAATCCAGCAGCAGTATCCATTCCTCTAGGGAGTCTGATGTGGGCAGTGATGAGGGTATACTCCTGGATGACACTGATGATGCCAGTGACATTGAGGAGTCCTCTCAAAAAATTCATGCTTCTGCCACTCTCATGGGACCAGGCAATGACATATCAGAATCTTCCTTATACAACAGCTTTGCTGTGAGCAATGGGGGAATAATGTGCAACATATGCCATAAAATGTACAGTAACAAAGGGACTCTACGAGTTCATTATAAGACAGTGCACTTGCGGGAAATGCATAAATGCAAAGTCCTAGGGTGCAACATGATGTTCTCCTCTGTACGCAGCCGAAATCGGCACAGTCAAAACCCTAATCTCCATAAAAACATTCCTTTCTCTTCTGTGGAATAGCTTTCATATGGACACTGTAAACTCCAGATTTCACAGACAACATGACTGAACTGCTTCATATTTATATATACGTACATATATAAAGAAAATGTATATGTATGTTATATATCTCTATATATAAATCTAGATATATATTCTTTTTAACAAAAAGAGAAAAAGAAAACTATGAAACACTAGGTGCTTTTTATTTTCACTTAAAGGTGAAACTGCCCTCCAGAGGACAATTGAAAAAACAAAAAAGGAAAAAAAAAAACAAAAAACATGGTCACTTACACAGATTTTGTTTTTCTTTTATGGAATGAAGTACTTGGTTATCTCCAAAGATAGTGTCTTAATATTCCAGTGACTATTGCTTGCAAGAGAAAATAATGAACAGTTGTTTTGTTTGAATTCACAAAAACACACCGTTAGGCATATTTTGAGAACACTAAGCATGGCAGATTCACCTGTATATATGGAGTCCGCTTGGGCAGACAGTATTGTATTGATGGTTGTGTACTCTTGGTTTCTTGTTGCAGTTACACCAAGCTGTATGTAGGACTAAGGGTTGCTGTCTAGGTCTGTTATTTTATTTTAGCTTTAATGCACATTTTTGCAACACAGACACCAAAACACAACCGGTTTGTAACTACCTGCTAGATGTAGTATTATCCTGGTGTTGCATGCTTACAGCACTATCAGACCATTGATTTTTTTTTCTTTAGTGTTTTGTACTATTTGTAAAAAAGCAGCCATGCACTTTTCCCCATCCAAACACTACAGTGTGTATAATGATATCCTTATTTTAACTCTTCAGTGTTGAGATCAGCATCCTTGTGGCAAAATTATACCATCTCCTGTGCTGAAGGAGCTAAAGTAATGTCGTTATCTTAAGATGTTTTGGCCTAACAGGTCTGGTCATATAAATGGCATACTTGCCAAATAAAACAAGTATTATAGGAGTTTTGCAAAATGTTATATGGTAGAACTGCCAATTTTGCACATATCACCTAAATGCAGAAAACATTTTGATGAGGTATAAGCCATATTTCATGGTCCTTTAGAAAATAAAAGCTAAATTATAATGTAACAGAAAAAATCAAATATTTAAACTGTGTTCAGAGCCAATACCACACTCCAGTGATACCTGACTATCAAACAGGGTTATTATATATTTAAGACGAATAATGACAATTCCCTTACCTCTATCATATTACGGAACAATCAGCACGTCTGTTCCTGTATTCTGCATAATTATTGCACATGTAAACGGAGGGACCACAATATGTTTTTAGTATTATTTCATGATATACATTGAACACAATGATAACAAGATTACTTTGTCTCCTATTTACAGTAGTACTCAATGAATTTCACTTGTAAACTATGTGTTTGTCCCAACACTTGATATGAAGTCTTATTTGTTCTATTGTCAGTATTATAGGGAATTATTTCTCTATGAAGATTTAAGTCAAGACACAAGAAGGATTATTTATTATTATTTACTAAATAAAGTTTGTTTAGTAAAGCAGGAAAAATGCCAATCACCTTATGCAAAGTACAGTACACCACATCAACCCATCAGATCTCTGTGTATTCTATTTCAGTAACTAAACGATTAATTTTAATTGTTTGCTATAAGTTACTACACTTTGCTTTTGTAGGTTATGGAAAGACTGCAACTGTCATATTGTAATAAAAAGCCTAGTCATGATTTGAAGGTTATGACAATTGTTTGCACAGGCTGAGGAACAAAGCCCCAGTAGGCTTCCAGGACATTCTAGGTGGTCCCTTTCTGTCCTAGCTTGTTAGGGCAAGGATAACGCTAAATCGGCTCAGCCGATCCAGATGTTGGATCGGCTGAGTCGAACTCCTTCTGCACTTCGGGTCAGCCGAACATGCTGAGCATGCCCTCGGCAGCTTTGTGAATAGACCCCATAGGTTCCTTCTTTAAAATATTAAATACACTATTTTGAAGTCAAGTGAGTCTCTTAAATGGAAGATTTCCACAATAAGTGTAGCAAGATAGGTAAATGATACAATTACATAATACTTTATTTTCATTTTTTTCAAATACAAATGCCAGATGAACTCACTAGATATTCAGGTTTGATTAGAAAAAAGTACTTTAAAAGAAAAGTATTTCTTTTAAACAATTTAGCAAATGCAAGATGCACTTCCCACTAGAGTCAGTGCATATTTTGCAGGCCATTCAGCAGTAAAGAGTTTTAATATTACATCTCAAATTTGCAAGCCCAGACCATTGTAATAAAAACATCCAGGTGGCTCCACAAACCTCCCCTGACAGGAGACGCAGCCAAAATGAATCCCTTTATGTCCATATTACCAGAAACAGGCAAAAGCAGTAGTATTGGTGTGTCAATGGCTTTATCTTGGGAATTTACACACATAGATTGGAGATCAGCTAACAATCTTCTTAGTATCTGGGTGGTCAGAAAGGCCGTGTTACCTCACTTTTGTAAAAAA
>NW_017306428.1:863464-878664 GCF_000935625.1 Nanorana parkeri
ATAGATATATATATAGATAGATATATATATCTATATATATAGATATATCTATCTATATATATAAATACAAAAAACCATTCAACAGTTGAAGCACTTATAATACAATAACTGGGAAGCATGTGCTTGACCTCAAATAGATCACATTCCTATGGTATTCTAAAAATAAGATGATTAAAAAACAGATAATGTTGCTAATTTCTTTGACATTTTTTTGCAGAGAAAAGTGTATAGAGACTTAGAAAAGCGCAAGGCACTTTTGTTTCCTATGAAACCTTCAAGTGTTTCCTGTGTTTACACATTTTGCCTGAGCTGGAGAACAACACAGGCAGCTTATATAGCTAAAAGACATACTAGTAGAAGAATATTCACATGACCAAGATGTTCTGCCAAAATAATACATTTCTATGTGTAGTGAATCCTCTTGCTATTCTGTTTCCAGTTAACATGTCTTTAAAGAATACCAACTCTTTGAGATTATAATTAATTGCTGTAGCATCCTTTATGTAAAGTCAGTATAATTTTTTTCTTTAAATTACAGCATCAGTTTGTTACGATTATCCATGCTTATGTTATATTTGCAGCAAATATCTCATGTTTGCCAAAGGAACTCATATACAACCTAAGTTTACTTAATGTACATAGCACTCCTTGTGGATTCCAAGCATACACATGTTCTAGCAAACAAGACAGTATTTACAGTTACACTGAATGCTGAAAATTTTACTATCAAAGAACTGTAAAAAAAAAATTCCCACAGGAATGACCAGTTATGTTTTTTCCTGGGTCCGCAGTGGTTAAAGACTGAAAATTCTTGTTAAAGCCGTAAAAAGACTTTTTTTATTTAAACTTGTATTTGTCCAACACTAATGTTTACTGAGAAAAGCTGAGGAATTTTTTGATGACCATTTTTTGGGAAATGTCACTGAGTTTTAAGTACTACTCTCGGTTAAATTGAATAGTATTCAGCTTAGTTTTTATACTGTTCATGTATACTGTATGTGTTTGTTAAATTGCAACCGGACTAAGTAAAGTGTACTCTTCTTATTCAGTTTGTATGTGTGTCCATGCTACAGTTCTCTTATATTGCATTATTCTACAAAATTTGGGGAACATCATTGTTTCTAGGTATATTTAGCACTTTTTTCATTAAAACTTTTTTTGATTGTGAGATACAAACATGTTTTCATAATAAAAGTTAAAAAAATATTAAAAAGCACATTTCTGCACTTCCAATAAGTTGCGTTTACAATGCATCATAAATGACAGTTGTTGAAAATTAAAAGTATGTACAGTTAGTAAATCATTTTTGGTAAGTCAGTTGATAATTTAAGTTATTGTATAGTTATAATCATTCAATTGCTAAAATATATGATAAAAAATAACAAATGGTGACCCCCACCCCATCCTTTCTTTCTTCCTTCCTTCCTTCATTTCCTTGCTTCCTCGACACTTATCCTTCCTTCTCATCCTTTTTTCCACCTTTTTACAACCTTCCTTTCATTCTCTTGTCACCATGCACAGGTCTTTACCTTTGCCAGACTTTTTTTTTGTCCAAAACCTGGTTTGGAGACTTTGTGGCACACATATAGATGTTGTGGTACATGAAAAGAGCAGGTTCAAGAAAACTGTTAGAAGACAAATATTTACTGCCAGAAGATTATAGAAAAATTTAAGCAAAAAAACAACCAGTTACGTGTTCAAGATAATGTGAATACAGTAAATAAAGTACCTTCTGCTGTCAAATGGAAGAATGTCAGACATCACAGATGATTCCAATAACAACGAAGCATAACACCAATCTACAAATATAATATTGTTTATCAGCTTCTGAAAATTAGCAGGACAGTATGGTGCAAAATATTCAGACACATGACATTCACATGAAGTTTAGCACCAACATATTATATATAAGTTAATTTTCATCACCCAAATGTATATGTCACCAAGGCATAGTGTGAGTATAAACTTTTTGTGCCGGAACAACCACTCAAAATCCTAACTCAAAGTATCTTTTCTTAGCCTTAATGCTCAAAGTACCCTAGCATGAATTTGATAAAGTAAGATCAAAGATGAACCTTCAGCACTCAAGTACTAACTAAACCAGTGTATGAACTTGTTTAGTGATATCAGCATTCACACAAACATTGTGAATAATGCCCTTGCAAATGTAAAAAGTTATTTTCTGATATCTAAGTTACCTTTTGCAGGGTAAATTTGGCAAATCCTGTTTGTTCTAATGTTGCCAAATCAAATGTTATTAGACTTTGTTAACTATTATGCATGTTATTGCATCGATTTCTCTATGGAATATGAGCAGTAGTGGATGCAACATATTTGTTCCTAAGAGTAAATACTCGAAGAACTCGTTTGATCAGAAGAGAAGAAACCCTAAGGGGTCTATGTATATCTATCTATATATATAGATAGATAGATATATCTATCTATATATATAGATAGATATATATATATATATATATCTCACTCAAAAAATATTTATATATATATATATATATAAATAATGCATAGCTATTTATCCAGCAAAACTGCATGTACTTTCATTCTGTGTGAAATAACCAGCATTTGCTCATGAGTTTTAATAATTTTTCACACAATGTATAAAGCTGTGGCTGTTGTGTGAATAGGCCAAACTTTTTTGGTTTTAGGTATTTTAACTTCTGAGGCAATGTTCTTAGGGTATTATCTCTATGGATTGAGTGTTCTCAGGCTATTTTTCTTAGGATCGAATGTTCTTAGGCTGTTCTTTTTCCATTAGGATGTTTTTAGAATACATTCCATCAGATATTGCTTATTTTTTACTTATTTTTAAAAATATTAGGATAAACACAATTTGCTAGATAATTGTAGCTTTTGCTTTGCAAAAGATAACATATATATATAAAAAAAAAATAATTTCACCCATATTAAAAACATTTGCAAGGCTATTATTCATGTTTGCATGCATGCTGATACATTTACACAGCACTAAGCTCAAAAGTGTATATGCCAAATGTAATATATTCTACACAATATTTTGCATATATTTAAATCTCCTTTGTGTCACATAACAATATTAATTAAACAATGGTTTAGAAACCAGTATTGACCAGAAAACAGATTTGACTTGTATCCTCATAACCCTTATTGGTTTACTTACATATGTGAAGATTGCCTGGCTGACTCGTAATCATTTATTAAATAAGAGGTTTGTCATGATGTTACTAGAGTCATTAAAAGCAGGTAAGACTCATGGGCCAGTCATTCTACTAATTTTCCTTTCATCCAAGCAATCACTAAGTAATAAATTCTCTATCTCCATTTCAGAATGACAATACCTTTGTGTATATTTCTAGCAGACTCATTTACTTTACTGTAATTATTTCCACTGCTTCTCAAGGGAAACAGCTTCCAAGAATGTCCCATATTTCTCAATGCTAAAGTATCTTGGAGAAAAATAAAGAAAACTGCAAATAAAAAAGCGTACGGTATGCTGTAAAAGATATACTCAGAATACAACTAGAACAGTTCTATAGCGGTCACAGGGTTATCTGTGTTTAGTTGGGGCCTGGGCTAAGACTTTAAAGCAAATCCATACTTTCTCCATCCACCTACTCCTTCCCTGCATAAACATATCCTTCTTGCAGCACTTCATTCAGTGCCTGAATCTGATGGACATACCCAGTACTTCTGAGTATGGAGGAACATGTGACACACTCCATATCACAGCACTGGCCCAATCAGTGCTACCGCATTGACTTCAGTGAAAGTCATGACTCTGAGGACTTGTAGCTTGCACAGGAATTTTTTCACACCCGGGGAAAATGAAGAGTTGGGGGAGTGAAAGTAAGGAAAGTATATGTTACTGGAAAGAGCAAAATTAAAGAGGAACTTTACCCACCAACTGTCCCCACTTTACCCACTGTCATCAGAGACAGTTACTTTTAAGGCATGCCAACTGTTGACATTGCCAGTGTGCTTTCTTCAGCTCTCAACTAAACGTTCAATCCTTCAAATGGCTGGTGTTATGACTGATTACATGTGCATGGGCAAAGCACAGGGTCACCTCATATGTCTGCTTTAGGAAGGGAAGAACCGGTGTTTTCACATTTATTGCTGTGAAAACCTTCCAGTGAGTCTCAATATCATTGGAAGTCATAGCAGGGCTTCTTAAAACATGTAAACATTTCTAATGGCCACACTCAATGATAGTAACCCCATCCCCTTACAATATTACAAAAAGAAAAACTTGGACAAATCGAAGCCTGCCTCCAATATGCTTGAAATACAGCCAGAAAAAAAAACTACTTGTCCATATTTTAATTGTGCCATTGTGATCTCTGGTGTTCAAATGCTAACCACAAAATGGGTCAGCCCTGCTGGCATTAGGATTGCTGTGTACTATGACAGAAAAATTAACCTTCCATCAAGCATCTGGTTGGATAGTTAAAAGGTAGTTACTCAGATCTCCATGTTGTCAACTCAGATAATTAACAATGACCTTATTGATACACACAAAACTTTATTGAAATTCAATTGAATGATACTTACAAAGGTATCACATTTTGAAACATTTTAAATATGTTTTAAACAAAACCTAAATGTATATCTTGCTTTGTTAACATGCATTTAACACAGATTTCATGCAATCCCTAAAAGTCACATTTTTTTTTTTTTAAATACATACAGCACAGTTTGAAACAGTTTGCCTGTATTAGATCAATTAATGTATTTTACTTTTATTTTAGTGTAATTATGCTATGAAGCATTTTTTTACAATTCCAAAAAAGTCAATGTCCCCATAATTGTGAAAAAACTTAATAATCCAAAGAAGTGGCTACCAATTATTAACATTCATTTTCTAATATCTTAATTAATAATAAAAACATTATCAACAATTTGGAAGACAAAATATTTGAAATAACTTTGCTGGTCCCGGGTACAGTAGTCAGCTAAAGGTTACCAGTAAAAGCAAAATCTGATATGTCTATTTTATTATTAGTATAATTATACAGGATTTATGTAGCACCAACAGTTTGCTCAGCGCTTTACAATATAAGGAAGACATTACAATTACAATACAATTCAAGACAAGATGGTAAAGAGGGCCCTGCCCATGCGGGTTTACAATTTGGTAGTAAAAATAAAATAAACAAAAATTTATAGTTGGCTAAACAATCATTACTACAATTCTCAATAATGTACACTAAAGACTTAAACATTCTGTGACAAATTACACTGAGCAACAAATAAAGATGTACAATTTGGATTATATTTAAAGTGCTATCAATGATCTAAAACAGCTTACTTCTAAAGATCCGTTAAGTTTTGTCCCCCTGGCATATGGATGTAGCTGGTCATTTTTTTTTCTTGTAGGGTTACGCATGTCCAGCAAAGTGAAAAGCACTAATTTTTAAGAATGGTTAATGCATTTATTGTATACAAACAGCAAATTCTTTTATTTAAGAACATAAAATATGTAGTGTGAATGGTAAGTCAATAGGTTCACACAATTAGTTACAAGTAAAGGACAGCTGTGCCGTCTCAGGGTGCTTTTGTTATGGTAACTGCAGCATGAAATGACACTGGTTGCTATGTAGCCTATGGTACAGCTTGTCCAGCTGTGGGTAGACAGTGCTGCCACATATGGAGGAAATAAAACATTTCTCATGCTAAGACTGATTTCTAGATAAGTAACCAGCCTATGATCAGAATAAGGTCAAGATCAACTGAGGTATAGGTATAGATTTATCCTATATCAGCAAGCACAGTAACAAGCTTATGTTCAAATCAAGAAATCAAAGGGGTCTATTCATGTGTGTGTGTGTGTGTGTGTGTGTGTGTGTGTGTGTGCAGAAGTTAAAAAAAAATGACTTTATTTTGTAAACTTTTTTTTACTTAACTTTATTGCTATCACGTAGGGGGCTCACAAGCCCCTTATGTGATAGTATTTTTAGCGGTGCCAGGTCTGCTTTAAGAGATGCTAGCGGACTATTAGACCCCTAATGTCACCTGTGTAGCCTATTGAAGTTGATCAAGCACAAATCACTTCATCAACTCCTTCTCCGGTCTCTGCAATGCTGGTCCCGGGCCCACATGTAGGGAAGTGGAGCCCAAGATACATGTTGGGGGGGTAAGTGGCTCCTGGGTGCATGTTTGATAGCCCATGGAAGTAAACAGGTGGCTTTACAGCCACCAGTCAGCTGAATGATCTCAGAAGCATCTTAAGCTATGTGAAACTGATTCCATTGACATAATCCCAAAGTCCGTTGACACAGACCAAAAGGTTTAGGGAAGATCAAAGAGCTGTATGCATTATAAACAAGCAGCAAACATAAATTTAATATGGCAAGCTGAGTTAATTCTGCTGCCCTTTACTATGGAATGTAAACACAAAGGGAGCGCCTTTCCTAGTGCAGATCAATTTATTTCAATAAGCACGAAGTGAAAAAGAGATAAAATGGTACTCACAAACACGAGTGTTACACAGGCATGGAATGGGAGCTGACATGCAGTAAGACATCCACTAGACAATTCCTGTGTGCGAAGTCGTTGATGCGTTTCCGGGGCATGCCCCCTTCATCAGAACATTTAGTTGTCCTCCTCCACTCTACCTATAAAGTCCGTGTGGCCAATCAGGGGCGAGCCATATAGGCTCGTCATAAGCCTACTGCTGATACTGCCGTGTCCGGAGTCAGGAAGACCGTGCTGCGGAGGTGCGCCACGACCAACCAATGGGGACCCAAAGAAGATCGGGCTCCGCCTACTGGGTGTCGCTCGACCTATCACGGCAGCCGAAAACCGGAACGGCTGTTACAAGCAGCAGAGTGTGAATGCACTGCATGTGCTGAATCAAACGGACACTGTAGAACCTATAGAAACTCGATCCCCTGAAAAGGATGAGCAGTCGATTACTATATTGTGAAGTGAAAAACATAATGTGGACGGAGGGAATGAAGATAGAACTGGAATACTGGGTGATGGTGGGGACCAACGCTAGGGAATGGACGGAGCCACATGTGAGGATGGCTGGGGATAGGTGTGTGTGTGGTGCTAATAACGAGATACAGTGAGGGCACCAGTATGGAGGGGCTGTCAGACCCCAGGTGGAATGGGGGTGAATGGAACTGTATAGGGAAGGGGGGTGTTAATGTTTATAGAGATGACACCAGTTCTAGGCCCTCATTCAGACCGCTAGGGTGTAGGCTATTCAGGGAATAAATCCAAAAGGACTCTCTTTGGCATAATCTTTTATACCTCATGCCGTCGTCTAAATTATCTGGTATCATCTCTATCCCAAATACTTTGAGTCCCTCCGGGTTAGAGCTATGAACCTCTAAGAAGTGTCTGGGCACCGAGTGGTCATCTGCTTTTTTCAGAATCTTTTGTTTGTGCTCTCCAAATCTGGTACGTAGAGTTCTAATCGTGCGTCCCACATATAATTTGCCACAAGGGCAAATAATGCCATAGATAACAAACTGTGACGCACAGTTAATGAACTGCTTAATGGGAAAGCTTTTGTCTTGATGGATAATTTCCTTTTTCCTGTGCCAAAAGTACGAACACGTTCCGCAGTTGTGTACATTACACTTGAAGCATCCTGTTTGGCCAAAGATACCTTTACCAGAATTCAAAGTTTTAATGGACTTGAGTCTGCTGGGGGCTATCTTACTGTGAAGGTCTTTAGGTTTTTTTAAAATGACCTTAGGAAAAACAGGAAGAGTGTTCTTCAAGACGGGATCCTCTCTCAGGATGCGCCAGTGATTTTTCAATATTTTGGAAATATGGAAGGCCCCATCATTGAATTGGGTACAGAAACTAATACCATAGGAATCTCCACCGTTGTGTGCCTTCTTCGGGATTTGGACCCGGTGTTTATCGAAGGCCTTCTTGATCAAATTGCTATCATATCCCTTATCTAAAAACTTTTTTGTAAGGATGCTACCTAATGCCTCGTAGTCTAAATCAGAGGTGCAGGTGCGCCTAATCCTACCGAACTGCCCATCTGGGACATTTCTAATCCACCTAGGGTGATGGTTACTTTTAGCATGCAGGTAGGAATTGCCCGCTGAGGGTTTGAAATGGGTTTTGGAAGTAATACCTCCCATTTCGTCGGCTCCTAATTCGAGATCTAAAAAGACTAGTGTTTTATCGTCTACAACAGACGTGAAGTCTAGGTGAAAGGGATTGCTCTTACAATAGTTCACAAAGGCAGAAAATTCCGTGGCGGTACCATCCCAAATGATGAGAATGTCGTCAATGTATCTGGCGAACAAGACTAAATTGGATCCAAATGGATTATTCGACCAGATATGACTCTCTTCCCAGTATCCCATAAGCAAGTTTTCGTATGAGGGGGCAAAGCTAGCCCCCATGGCTGTACCCTTGAGTTGGATGTAGTGGGTGTCTAGGAATGAAAAGTAATTATGTGTCAGCACAAACTCTATGGCCTCTAGAATGAAATTGGCTTGGGAAGAGTTAAAATTCCCAGACTTGGCCATGAAGTGCTGAACTGCTCTAAGACCGAACTGGTGTTCGATGGACGTGTAGAGAGAAGCTACATCCAAAGATGCCCATAGGTAGCCTTCTCTCCACTGGTACTGTTTTAGGACTTCTAAGATATACCCTGAATCTCTAACATAAGAGGGAAGGTCCAACACCAATGGCTAAGGACTTGTTTTTCCTTTTTTGCTGGACCTTATGTCCGGCCCTGCTACCTCTTCTTCTCTTAATTCGGTGGATCTCTTCTTTTTCCTTAGTTTGGGTGTCCGTGCTAACGCTAAAAAAGGTTCAGCTTCCTTCACGGTAACCCCCTCTCTGAAAAACATAGATTTGGGTTTGGTACCTACTCTCTGCCATTCCGCTGTGGTTTCTTGCTCATCTACAGCTGAAGCCCAAGAGTTGTCACAATGGGATGGACCAGAGAGGGGAGAAGGAGGGGGTAGTGCTCCTAGACAAATGGAATCTGTAAAGGTGATATTAGTGTTTCTAGTCTCTGGAAGAGAGGGACCCGGGGTGGAGGCCTCAAGAACTGGGCGTCCCCTCCTGGATGGGGAGTAGCCCCTGGGGGGGGGCGTGAGTGAATGCGCCCCCTGGCAAGCAAGCTTGACCTGGGGGACCGCGGAGACCTGTGTGGATGGTCACGGGTGTGAGTGTGTCTGGTAAACTGCCGATGGGCAGTGTTATTTAGCCATTGCTTTTTGGGGGGATACCCTGAAGGGAAATGCGGTGCCCTAGTGGATGGACCATGATGCTGGGCTGTGGATCTAGTCCTGGAAGTGGAGTTACCATACCCCATGGATGTCTGGATGGTTTTAGGCAGATGAGAGAGGTGGGAGGGCATTCTGGGATTGGTGTCTAGCTTCCAGGAAAAGATGTTACCATCTTTAAAATCCCTATGATCTCTCTCATATTTGCCTGTTTTTTTGTCTATAAGAGTGTTCTCAAAAGAGAGGATTTTCTTATGAATAGAATGGTCCCATTCTGAAAAGCAGGGATGGTTACGATAAAGTTTGAGTTGGTCATTAATGGTGTCTATCTTTTCTTTAATGTTGGCTAGTAATCTTTCTCTCTGTGTGATGACCAAGGTCATCCACTCCCTGGAACAATCTAAAGCATGTTTATTCCATGAATCTCTCAAATCTGGATCTAGGAATGTGCACTGCTTGGTAATGCGGAGTCCTCTGGGGACAAAGTTACCCCTGACGTAATGTTTGAGGGTCTCGGCATCCCACCAGTGTACCATTTCTTTTTCCAGATTGTTCTTTAGACCATAGAATAATTTGATCATAAGTTTGATGTTAATGTCATTATCCGTGGAGGTGGTCAGCATATGATTAGTAATTGATTGGGAAGAGTCCTTATTGGTAAAATCCTTGAAAAGATTGACTCTTCTGTTAAAACGATCTTCTAGAGTGGAAGTCATGATATGGCTAAACGAATAAATGGTATTTGAAATATAAGTCTTTATGCCTTATATGAAAGGGATAGTTTATGGCAGCTTCTTAATTCCCTCGATGTCCAACAAGACCAGGTACAAGTAACACAGTAAAAACAATGAAGCGCCACTAACTATCAGTCCTCACTGGGAAATCTTCTCAGGCATACTGCAGGATGCTGCCCCAAAGAAGTCGGGAAAGCTGGGAATCTGGAAAGTAAACACAAAGGGAGCGCCTTTCCTAGTGCAGATCAATTTATTTCAATAAGCACGAAGTGAAAAAGAAATAAAATGGTACTCACAAACATGAGTGTTACACAGGCATGGAATGGGAGCTGACATGCAGTAAGACATCCACTAAGACATCCACTAGACAATTCCTGTGTGTGCTGCCCTTTACTATGCATGAGCAATGTTCACCATTCATCACCCTGGTTCTGTTTAATAACAACATAATTTTCAGTTCTTATTTTCCAGCTGTCTTTCAAAATGGTACCTGTTATCAGTGACTGTGGCTTGGATGGCAGGTGTAGGTGGTGGGTCCAGTCAGTTAGAGCCAGGGTATAGTGCTCAGTTGAGGGGCTAAATCAATAAGCTAGTGGGTTTACAATCCTGCTACAGAATGTTCTTAACAGTGATTTGTAACATAATTTAACCACAATATAATGCAAACACAATGGGAACCTATGGGAAATCCCACTCACTTTGTTTCTAACATCCCTGGGATTTTCTGTATAAACTGAAAGGGTTAATCACAAAGCTGCCGAAGGCAGCCAAGTGAACTACCGACCTTACTGTTCGGCTATTCACTTCAGGCTTGTACGGCTGATTTCAGCTGTATAATGGCTGAAATCATCCGTACGTCGGCTTGCTTCGGGTGGCTTTGGTTCGGCTGAACATGCTCAGCATGTTCGGCTGAGCCAAAGTGCAGAAGGAGTTCGACTCAGCCAATCCAACATCTGGATCGGCAGAGCCGAACCTCCGGCAAACTACTCGCTGCCGTTCGGCCTATTCTCATAGGGGCCAAAGCGCAGTGAGCGAATAGCCGAGAGGCATTCGGGTCAACTATTCTGCTCGGTACCTCCATGATACCGAGCAGAATAGAAAAACAGTGCAAAAAGTAGAAAAAAAAAGTAGAAAAAAAAGTTTAAAAAGGCAAATAAATGATAAATCTCTAAAAATAAATAAAGCTTTCCAAAAAAACTAAATAAAATAAAAGATCATTAAAAAAGAAAAAACAAAAATGAGGATCTATGAAAAAATAAAAAAAGAATTAAAAAAGGGAAACAATTGGGCGGAGCTAGCAGGGACAGGTAGCTCCACCCAACTGTTTCCTATTTCCTAAAGGGAAGCAATTGGGCAGAGCTAGCAGTGACAGCTAGCTCCACCCAGCTGTTTCCTTTTAGCAGGTCCCGGCCAATGAATAACAACTTGGCAGAGCCAGCAGTGATCTCACGGTAACCTGGGGATGCTGATCTGTCATTTAAACGTGAGATCACGGCAGGCTCCGCCCGGCTCTCAGTTGTCAGGCTCTCGGCCGGCCACTTGGCCTGCTTCCGTTTGGCCTGCTTCGGGTTTCACTTCGACCAACTTCGGGAGCTGTACGGGCTATAGTGAATAGCCCGTACAGCAGCCCTTCAGTTCTACTGAACCGAAGGGCTCCGGCGGCCGAACCTAGCCGAAGGATCAGTCGGAGCTACGGCTGATCCTTCAGCTAGCTTTGTGGATAACCCTCTAAGTGTTAGATTTGTTCTTCTCTCTCTTTCCACTAGATGTCCCCTCCTACCCTCTACTTTGACCTCTGGGTGCCATTTTGGGAAAACCTATGTCTAATGAGACACAGAAGCCTCACAAGATTTGGGTGGCCATCTTGGTGAGACAGAAGGATATAAATGGCATTATTTGCTTCACAGAGAGGTCTGCAATGTGTGAAGTGATAAGACAGAACAGAGACCTTGGAAGGGAAACATTGGTTTAGAGGCAGAGCCAGGTTCCTGGTGAGGGGGGATAGTGCCGGGACATTAATGGACACCCTTAGGGTTAGGCTTTATTCACACCCAATGTTAAGGTGCATTTTGAGATTCCTGCATCAGGAACCTATGAATTCCTGCAGCAGTAATCCCAAATATGCCCTGGATGCATCTACTGTGTGTCCAGGGGCAGTGATCTGTTCCTAACCTCATGTAATTCTATCACATGCAATTACATGAGGAGTGATGGTAGACTGCCACTTTCAAATATGGCCGCTGTCACACAATCATTAATTTGAATGGATCATAGTGGCCACTTATAAATAGTATATTTGGGATTCCAGCCGCAGGAATTAGCAGGTTCCTGTCAAAACGCACCTTAACATTAGGTGTAAATGGAGCCCTGGGCTGGCATCTGGGTACAGGACACCTTCAGCATTCTCCAGCCTTCTGGCTGGCACATTTCTGTGACCATATCTGATTAGGACAGTAACCTTACAGGGAAACATCCTCTAGGAGCCTCATGGGTACATGCTCAAGAAGCATGCCTCGAGCTACCTCCTCTATGTAAGTCCTGCATTACTGTTCTGCCTTAAGACAAATATACATAAGTGCCCTTGTGCTGTACAGAACCAAACTTTGTAGGCAAAATACCACATAGTTGTAACTGCTGTTTACTATGCATAAACATGCTTAAAGGAAAAGTTGCATTGCCTATTTCTTTTAACTTTCTGCCACATGCTAAGCCTTGCCCATATAGCTCTAAAAAAGTTTAAAACATTGCATAAAGTAAAATAGATTATTTTAAATACTTCCTTCCATCTATTAATGAACATGTTGGACACTCTTGATGACATCTGCACCCTGTGCATGATTATCAAACACTAGGGATGCACCGATATAAGCATCGGTATCGGCGGCGATACCGAGTATTTGCATGAGTACTCGTACTCGTGCAAGTACTCCGATACAAAAAACGAGTACCTGTGCCGCGTCCCCATCTTCAGGGACCCGAAACCACCACACACAGGACCTCCATCGCGTCTTCAATGAAACAAGATGGCTGCAAACTCCTCCTCCAAGTCCTTAGTCATCTGCTCCATTCTGACCTCTTCTCCCGCTGATTGGCCGATTGGATGATTGACAGGCTTCCTCACCAGTCAGAAGTGACTGGTGAGGAAGCCTGTCATCACCCAATCGGCCAATCAGCGGGAGAAGAGGTCAGAATGGAGCAGATGACTCGGCTGTGACACTGAGTGGCTGAAGCAGACGGAGAAGATGACACTACACAGCAGGTTAGTACTGCAGCACCATATGTACCAAAAATATAAACCAGCTAACAAGAGTGGCTAGCTTAAAAAGGGTTAACGGAGGATCGGGACAAGTATTCCAATTACAAAAAGAGTTTATTAGATAAAATATCAGTTTTGGACATAAACATCATATCACTAACTGGTTTTTAAAAAAACAAAAAAGCATGACATACAATTATAAATCTTCAGGTATGCAGATCTGTTTGTATAATGTGCTCTCATTCATATATGCTAATCAGCTGAAACCATGTGGGAAATAAACTGATTTTTTAAGGAGGAGGTACTATGTAACTTCCTTGTTTTTCCCACTGGAGATTAATACGTGTATTTCAGATACCAGCGGACACCAAAGGATAATACGTTATAGGGAACGTATTATCCTTTGGTGTCAGCTGATTAGCATATAGTACTATATACTCTGTCTTAAAAAAGTGGTATCGGTGCATCCCTATCAAACACTCATACACGCCTGTGCAATTGCATTCAGACACCTGTGAAAATGGCACCATCATACTAATCCTAGTTCACACAGAGCCAACTTGATCTTAACTGAGACACACCGAACATTTACACAAACAGACTATATTTCCTGAATAAAGTGCAGTGTAACAGAAATGGGAATAATGTATCCTAATCTCAAAGTGGAACTTTGATTTTGGTCACACCTACTGTATGTGGTATCCTAAGATGGCTCTTTCTTTAATGCCAGATTCAGACTTTTGTGGTATGTTACTGTGTATTATGAAGTGTGTTAACATGCAATGCCCTAATGCAGCCCATGCATTTTGAATGAGATGCCAATGCACCACAACATACCTTTAAATGCACCTGCACCTTTTTTTCCAGGGCACCATAGCACAGGGCTGGTTCACAACGCACATTGTAGTGAACCAGCTCTTTCACTACACTAGTCACCCCGAGTACAACATCAAAATTGCAACAGTGGGTGCCTTTAGTAGAAATTAGTTATATGCCAATGCACTGTAGTATGTCCGTTACTGCATCTTGCAGTAACATGCATTTTACCACTCATTACCACACTCAAATCCAGTATGAATCCAGTCTTACACTTTGGGCTAAATATAGGGGGTTTCGTGCAGTGAGAAACATTTCTTTATTTTTTCCCCCGTCTTTCTTGCTACTCAGATCCCATCAGATACAAATATACATATCTAAATCTGCTACCAAATTAAATTCCTATCTGTGATGAAAGAAACAAAATTCCCAGTAAAGTTGTTACAGAAAGGCTCTTATTTATGGCTGATTATAGCAAACCCCCTTCTCTAAGTCCTTTAGACAAATAGGTGATTTTTTTAAACTATTGGAAGAGAGAGTTGTGAGCATCTCTGGGTGAAGTAGAAGACTACTGTAATTAAATATTTTTCATTTTAATGATACAATTTCAATAAGTGCTTCCTAACTGCATTTACATGTAGTGACAATTATTTTGAAGGTAATTTATGATGTCACAGCTGGGGTACCATGAAACCTTAATAATGAATGCTTGTAAAAAGTAGCTGCTCTAGTTTTTATGAGTGAGATGCAGCTCAAGATATCTGTACATTCCAGACTGCTGACAAGTCTAGTGTGCTGCTAAATCTAGGTGTGAAGCATAGGTTTGCGGACAGGGTGTGCCAGGTGTGCCTGGGCACACCCTAATCACCCTGAGTACAACATCAAAATTGCAACAGTGGGTGCCTTTTTTAGTCACTGAGCCGGTGGAAAAATCATAATGATCTCTCTGTGATTACCTCAGCAATACAGGGTGCAGCCGCACTTGCCACTTACATTCCACACATAAAAGCCACAGTCCTCAGTTCCTGGGAAGCTGTGAGGGAGCATGGTTGTGGCTTCCCAGACTTCCCATCCAATCAGGAAGCTGGACGACCTGCCAGGCTCCCTGCTTCATTACTGCACCCCTGCTGAAAGAGATAAGGGACAGTTGAAGAGGTGGGATGCCTCAGGTATGTATGTAATATATATATA
>NW_017306428.1:878856-904630 GCF_000935625.1 Nanorana parkeri
ATATAGTGAGTGTATGTACTTTTGTGTGCACACTCTAATGCAATAGGCTGCACACACCTATGGCCTGAAGAGATAGTAGGTAAGAAGAAAAGGGTGAAAAAAAGATTATTTTCAAAAAACAATGTATCCCCTCAACAAAGAAATCCCATTAGTGGAGCTATCCAGTAACTAAGTAACACAGTTAGTAACTAGTATATAAGGCAATATTTAATAGATAGAAAAAATCACAAAACATTCATTCACCTACTACAAAACATCTAAAATCAATTAAAAACGAAAAAATGACTTCCCTTGGATAACCCAGTATGGAGTAACGGAGGTGATGATCTGTTAACCACCTAAGTGGCAAATAGTCATTGATACAGACACAAGTGCCGTGTTTGAAAAGCAGATAAAATTGTAACAAAAGGTACTCACTTCATGTGTGGCTCAAATGTGAGGCAGTCCCTGTAAGATTCCGTATTGAGTATGGATAAAGTGTTTCAATGGAGTGTGTATTTGTATCGGTTTGTAATTCCAAAAGATCATTTCATTGTAATCCCGAAAACAACACTGGGTGTCTCTCACAGTTCGTTTGAAGGCTCGCCACTTTGTAAACTGCGAGACAAAGGGAGTGATCTATCTGATGCTGTGCAAATGTGACATGTTTTACATTGGTAAAACGAAACGCATGTTTAAAAATAGGATTTCAGATCATCTGGCTGATATACCGGCCCGAGATTTGAGATCACCTATAGTTAGACACTTTGTGAATATATATAATGGACAAACCGACAGACTTCGTTTCCTTGCACTGGATAGGGTCCATCAACATTGACGGTGGGGAGACTGGGACAAACTTCTCCTGCAAAGAGAATGTAGGTGGATCCACCAGACAGAATCTTATGAGGCACCAGGGCTAAATGACATGATCAACTTCAGTTGTTATCTCTGATCTGTATCAACCTTGGTTGCTATCTTCGACCTGGATGCACGTCAAACATAATGCTTCTTGTTCTTTATACCTTCTTACTTTTTATTATACTTACCACCTCAAAGTGCAAATGTTAGTTATAATCGCTAAACAAGTATTGCCTGACTAACTTCACATTCAATCATCTATTTTGGTTCATGTAGAGGATCCTATATGTTCTAGATTAATTTAATTCGATTTGATTATATATGATTAACATTGTAACTATTGACCTGGGGCGATCTCCGTTAGGAGTGCCCCTTTATGGATCTGTCCTTTCATATGTCCGCCATTGCACTGTATTATGGGAGCAGTGTACTGGCGAATTTTGTTGGGACTAACACTCTTCTAAGTGTGAAATAATCTTCATATGTTGGGCTTTTTGGATACATGTAACTAATGATGATAGACCTGGGGTATATGTTTAGGGCTTCACAGGTGCCTTTACAGCAATTTCTTTCTGAGAATTGAGCCGGCTCAAACTAAATAATGGCTCACAAATTACTCTGTAAAATCTGGATCTCATTAAGCTCTCATTAAGGAGCTATATAATTCACCCATGCAGGATATTGACTACACGCCCCTCTAAGGAAGCCCCATTTGTTGGGGGGAAACGCGTTAGGGACAGCATGTTCTTAGACCTCCTTGGATACCCGTGACCTACCATCTATATGCCGTCGGGTGAATGAAAAAGTTTTGCCACTTGACAGGATCGAGTTAAAGTCTGTCCGGGCATTATCGCATTACAGCAGCAGCAAGATCTGTGATTTTGAGCCTCGACCGAGTAGAGCCTGCTTGCTCACGCTGCTCGATCAGGAGCAGACTTCTGATCCAGTGTGCCTCGGACACATCGCCTCTGGGATCCCATCCATCCCCACCGCACTGTGCGGCCGCACTTGCTGGGGAGAACTGCCTGATTCTTTTACAGATCGGGAGTGTTTTGAATCCCGCGGGCCAGTGGAACTGTGAGAGACACCCAATGTTGTTTTCGGGATTACAATGAAATGATCTTTTGGAATTACAAACCGATACAAATACACGCTCCATTGAAACACCTTATCCATACTTAATACGGAATCTTACAGGGACTGCCTCTCATTTGAGCCACATATGAAGTGAGTAACTTTTGATACAATTGTATCTGCTTTTCAAACACAGCACTTGTGTCTGCATCACTGACTATTTGCCACCTAGGTGGTTAACAGATCATCACCTCCGTTACTCCATACTGGGTTATCCAAGGGAAGTCATTTTTTCGTTTTTAATTGATTTTAGATGTTTTGTAGTAGGTGAATGAATGTTTTATGATTTTTTCTATCTATTAAATATTGCCTTATATACTAGTTACTAACTGTGTTACTTAGTTACTGGATAGCTCCACTAATGGGATTTCTTTGTTGAGGGGATACATTGTTTTTTGAAAATGATTACTGAAACCCAGGAGACCAGTCTATACAATTGCTATTTATAGCGTAGCTCCTTTTTCCCCCCTATTTGTGCATATTTTGAAAAAAAGATTACTACCTTTTAGGAGGCATAAGAGGCAAAAAAGCCACTGACTGTCCTTGAATCTGCAGAAATTCATTGCACTACAAGTTCTGCCCAGGCATATAAATTTTTTCTTCCCTTTACTCTGTGGAGGACAGGAAGATTGGGTAATTTCCAACAAGATTTTCTTGAAATCCGGCATTTCTGATGGTTAGAAGTAGTGATGAGCTCCGGCGTGTTCGCAAGCGCCTCGTGCCGAGCCCGCCAGGAAGCCGTCAGCGCGCAGGGCCAATCACAGGCACTGAGACATGTTCCCGGTCCACAGCTGCAGAGATCGGAAAATGGCTCAGTGCCTGTGATTGGCCCTGCGCGCTGACGGCTTCCTGGCGGGCTCGGCACGAGGCGCCTGCGAACACGCCCGAGCTCATCACTAGTTAGAAGTAGGGATTAGCCGAGTGTTCGATTCGAACATGAGTTCAACTTGAACATCGGCAGTTCGAGCATTCGCCGAACGCTGAACTTAATGGGATGTTTGCGGTTTGTTCGACCGCGGACATTCCATAAGGCAAAATGCCCTCTGAAGCTCTGATTTGTTAAAGTCTTGCACCTGACCACAGGTCAGGTGCAAGACTTTGCCCAATCAGGGCTCAGTATTGAATTAGAGCAGTGATTGGGCAAAGTCATGATGACTCTGCCCAATCATGGCCTGCCTATCAGATGTCGGTAAACGACACAATTTGGTGGAGCCCAATTGTGTATGTTTTGCCAGCGGACGGGACGGCGGCCGGCGTTTTTTAAAATGTATTATTATTTCTCTTAATTTTTTTATTTTGTCGTTGTTGTGGACAACGCTGGACGCCGTGATTGACTCTGGATTACGTCGGTGGATCCATTTTTTTGAGGGTTTTTTTTCAAATAAAATACTTTTTTCCAAATAAAGGATTTTATCAAAAGTCTGGACTTTTTAATAACTATTTTATTAAACCCTTTAGTGAATGGGTAGGGGTACAAGTACCCCTTACTCATTCACAAGGGAGGGGGTGGGATCTAGGTGCCCCCTTAATTACCCCCCCCCCTTTCTGGCCCTGCCAGGCCTATGCTCAGATCATGGATCTGGTATGAAATTTTAAGGGGACCCCATGTTTCCCCCCCCCATTTTTGGGGGTGGGGTTCCTCCTTAAAATTCCTACCAGACCTTAAGGGTCTGGTATGACTTTTAGGGGGAACCCCACACACTTCTTTTTTTTGTACATGAGATCCCTCCTTAATATTCCTACCAGATCTTAAGGGCCTGGTATGACTTTTAGGGGGAACCCTACACAGTTTTTTTTTAAATTGGTCCCTCCTAACATTCCTACCAGACCTAAAGGGTCTGGTATTGTGTGGGAGGGGGAACTACACACTTTAAGAGAAAAAAAATGTAATTTTTTTTTTAGAAATGTCAGTTTTGCTGCAGCGGGTTCTATACATCCTACAGATCTGCCACTTCATAGGCAGGTTAAGGGGACCGCCAAGGCATGATATTTGAAGGAATTTTCCATTTTTTGTACCCTTTAAGTAATGTTAAAATCACTGCTCCTTTAAAAACTGTATTTTTTCCCCGCATTGATTCATGTCCCCCAGGGCAGTACCCAGACCCCCATACCCCTGTTATGGCCAATAACTTGCATATAAGCCCTCTTAAAGGGGACATTCATTTTCGAACGTTCGACCCTCATTGACTTGCATTGAGTTTGAGTTCGTATTCGAACCTTTCGGCCGTTCGAATGTTCGAATACGAACCGAACACAGGGGTGTTCGGCTCATCACTAGTTATAAGAACATGCTGCTGTCCCCTAAGTAAGCCCTACATATGTCTACCCCTGATGCAGAGTTTAATTGGAATCGTCTCTTCCTGCCCTTAGTAATGACAATGTCTTCATATCTACCCTTTAAGGGCTGAATTGGGAGTTGCTGTGATTTATTCCTTACATTTTGTAAAGTATTAAATTGCAGTTCTGTGTATTGCTAAACAAATATATTGGAAGTCAAACTGTTATCTTTACCATGGGAGTACTGCTGTTGTGCGTCCCATTGCCAGTGGGGGGATGGTCTTTTTTATCCTCTAACAAAAACCTAGTGGTAATATTCTGAAGTACAATGTTCATTTTGCCAACAGTTACAAAGTCCAGTAAAAAAAAAAAAAAGTGCAAATGTCAAAAATAAATAAATCACGTTGTGTACACAGAATCCTGTAGATGAATGGATAAGGCAAAAACATTTTATAGAGCACAGTACAGTTGGCTCTAACTTGGAAAATATTTCTCCTGTTTCTTCCATCCACAAAATCAGATGACTTCCCGTATCAACATTTTTCAATGTAACCTTTTGTAAATATCAGTAGCTATTTATATTTTGTGCTTTTAAAAACAGATGAAGCTCTTTTCAAAACAGTCTCCTGACTGTTGGAGAGTAGTGATGGGCTCAGGCATGTTCGCAGCTCCACACGCCGAGCCAAGAAGCTGATAGCGTTGCAGCGCCAATCACAGGCACTGAGACATTATCCCGCTCCGCAACTGGAGAGAAGCAATTACTGTGGAAGACTATCACATATTTTCAAAGCTCTTACAGGCAAATAGGCTGTTCACTATGCAAGTGAATTTTTCCTTAACTTAGTGAATGCGGTGACAATTAATTTTGCAAAGAATACCTTATCACTTGCAAGGGGGAAAAAAACAGTATATTTACATGCACATGATTGGATGATGGAAGTCAGCAGTGCTTCACCTCGTTCAGTATGCTACGGGAAAATTTACTTGCAAAGTGCCAATTCCCTTGCAAAGTGAACAGACTATTAGTAAATCAACCCCTTTGTCTCTTTTAATATATTCTAGCAGTGACTGGGTAAAATTAAACGTTCTACTGTCATTAGTGACAAGCTACAATTGACATTACATGAATGCTACAAATTCTTAATCCCCATTGTTCTGTTTTTCACCACTTTTTTGTTTTTTCATTATCTCTTTACTAGTCAGGCTATACTTCTAACAACTAAAACTCCTGTTTCTTCCGACTTGTTTAATTGACTCTATTTACACTTAGGAGGAAGAGGGCAAATGACTAGTCATCAATATTACCTGTGATCTCTCTGCAGTTGATCTTTCCCCTATTACTTATTTACAGTCAGGCTCGGACTGGCCCACTGAACAATTGGACTATCCTCCAGAGGGCCCCTGATCCAAGTAATAACATTTAGGAGCTAAATGTGTTAATATACTGACATTCAGATTATTTAATGTGGGTTTGGCTGCACTCTACACAGCTGCTGCAGTGTTGCTTCATACATATTGGTAGATTTGATAAACAGTTGCATTAACATTGTGCAACATAATTTAATTTCAATTACCATTTTATTCTATAGGCCGCTGCCTTCAGAAAATATTTTGGTGGTTTGAAGTAATCTTCAGGCCATAAAATGGACAATTAAACATGTGTGCAAAAGAAAAAAAAGACTCTGGCAGCAAAGGGGTTAAGCAGAAGCACAGAAATCCCACTAAACCACTGCATTGTTATAAAACCATGCATAAACTTAATTTAACTTTAGTGACACCATGATATGTGGAAGAAAGCACTGTGCTCTACTCTAAATAAAACCCACTACATCACCAACCAACAACACCATGGATGCCATAATTCAAAACATCCAACTCGACAACCACTGATGCATGTGAGATTGCATTCCATGAGTCTGTGTCATACTTAAACTCTACCCACATGCCAAAAAAAAGCCTCTTCAAGGCCGCATATCAGTCAGTCCCTGGTCTCATAATGCTTGCTTTTCCGCATAGTAGCCTTTTTTAATATTGTACTTCAAATGAGCCCTTTTTTGTGGTCTGTGCTAGAGCAGAGTGGCAGGTACCCAGCTGCCATTTTTTTGACCCGAAGTTCAGCAGCATTTTTTTTTTTCAGCATATGATTTTTATTGGTGTACAAAAGTACAAAAGTACAAAAATACAAAGTTATAAAACCCGGCACACGGGTTTAGAGAAAACATTTGCATATCAGAGAATGAATAACATTGAATACCAACAAACCATTGACCCTTGGGTCTATGAACTAGAAACTAGAAGCTAGAAATCAACACACTTGTATTGCAAGGGCCACAGTGTCCCCAACGCGACACTGTACGAAATGGAAATGGAACTCTTGCCCAAGGAGCACATCTTGGTATAGGTGATAACTCGAGACATAAATAGGAGGCATATTCAAACAAAATATGAGACAAGTGCAATACCCGAAACACCCTTGGCTGCCTATATAACGTCCAATGGCCCCAATGACCCGGTTAATTTTTTCTCTAGGTACCATTTTGTGTATTGGAACAATACCATTACGTCCTTCAATTGTTCGGGCGTTAACTCAGCCAGAAGGAATGCGGACCACGTGTTAAACATTTTTGCGGTTTGTTCCTGGGTGAGCGGGGCCTCTAATTTGTCCAATGTCATCAGTTTGTAAAGTAGTTCCCTCAGCGTCAATAAGGAAGGTGGGGAGGGAAGTAACCAATTTATCAGTATTGTCTTTTTTGCTGCCAGTAGACATAAATGTTCCCACCGAGAGGGGTATTCTAACGGTGCAACAACAGAGGAGGACGAGGGTATAGCATGGAATAAACAAAAGGCCGGAGTACAGGATCTCCGGTTACCTACGTTGTTATGTATGAAGGATAAAACCTCCGACCAGAACTGTTGAATCCGGGGGCAGAGCCATATCAGGTGGTCCAGATCAGGATAGCTGGCTCGACATTTAGGGCAGGCTGTTAGCCAATGTGGTGGGGTACATGCAAACTTTAAATTGAATGCATAGAAGGCTCTGTGTACCAATTTAAATTGAATCTCCCTCCACGTTTCACATATGATGTCCCTCAGAAGCGATAGCCACCCATTGAGTAGCAAGAGGTCCGTCCCTTCCGCAGGTAACTGAAGAAGTGTCGCCCATCTATGGACATGTTTGGGAAACACTGGGGTAGAAACAGGACTGGCCGAGGATCTAATGTGTGACAGAATACTAGAGAGAGATACCTTCTGTGTGGGTGAGGCTAAAAGTCTGTAGAACGACGTATGCGTCGTCATAGACCACGGCTGAGGAAAGTTATTTTGAATGAAGTGGCGGACCTGGGCGTACTGTAAGAAGTGGTTGTCTAGTATCCCTAAAGTTGTTTGTAATTCCCTGAACTGTTTGCATACACCCTGAGGTGATAATACGTCCTGTAGAGTGCAGATACCCCTTGATTTCCAAAATGAGAAAACCCTTGATTCTTGGCCTGGGATAAATGCCGGGGAGGACACCAGCGGCATCAGAGGGGAAACCACCCCTGGGATCCCATACAGTTTCCTGACCTCCCTCCATGTAATTATGGTGTCCCGCAGGAGGATGTTCGTTTTAATGAGTGCGACCGACCTGATGACAGCGCTCCCTCGTCCGTCCGTCTAAGCAGGGGGGCGCAGGAGGGAGCGCTGACTGCTGTCAGGATGGCGGAGCGGTAAGGGGGAGAGAAGCCGCGCCCGCAGCTGTCAGGATGGCCGAGCGGTGTTCCGATCCGAGCAGCAAGTTTCTTATAATACAGAGCTGTAAAGCCATCAGGGCCGGGGGCCCTGGAGGATTTTAGATTTTTGATGGCCAGAAGAATTTCCTCTGTTGTGATTTCAGAGTTGAGATGTTCCAGGTCCCCCTGTAACACCTGTGGGAGCTGGACGTCCCTAAGGATGTCTTCTGCTCGTTGTGGCCTAAAAGTGCGAGAGGCGGTATAGAGAGAGCTTAAATTATCTTGGAAAGATGACAAAATCATTTCAGGGTTAGCTGAGAGAGTGCCACCGGGGGTGCGCAGTCTAATGGGGGTTAGTCGGTCTGGCAAGGTATTCAGTTTTTTTGCCAATAACGATCCAATAGGAGGTTCAATTCCGCTTTGACCGAAGTCAGGTGTGCCAGGAGCTGTTGGTCAAATTTGTCTTTCAGGGCTCGGTCTAAGGTGTCCAGCTCAACTTGTAGGGCCTCTACCTTTTGTGATCTTTCCTTTTTACGGCGAGTGGCCAGCTCTATAAGGTGCCCTCGCATGGTAACTTTATGTGCCTCCCACAGGGTCACAGGTGAGCTAACAGTCCCCTCATTGAGTTCAAAGTATTGCTTAGCATTTGATTCAATAAGAGCCATGTTTTCCACAGTGGACAACAGGGACTCATTAATCCTCCAATGCCCGCGGCCCCGGGGACCTCCCTCCAGGCGAAACAGTATTACGTAAGGGGCGTGGTCAGACCATGGTACTGCCTTGATTTTGGCCGATATAAAATGGGTCAGAGAACGTTGGAAAGTAAGAACATGGTCTATTCTACAGAAGACCTGGTGGGGGTTAGAGAAGAAAGTATAATCTTTAGTCAATGGGTTGAGTTCCCGCCAGATATCCACTAACCGAAAATCATTTATAAGGTTGCTGAGGGCCATGTTGTCGGGCTGGGACGTCTCGCCCAATCCAGGGGCATGTTGTTTTTTGGTTTTATCCATATTGGGATTAAGTACTAGATTGGTATCCCCGGCCAGGAGGAGCAGGCCCTTCGCATGGTGTGCAACTACTTGGAACAAGTGTGATAGGAATCTAATTTGATGGGTGTTCGGGGTATAGTAAGATACAAGAGTTACTTCTACGTCAAATAAGGTACCCACTAGGATCAGGTACCGGCCCGTAGGGTCGGCTATCTCAGATTGGCACACAAAGGGTAAAGTTTTCCTAAAAGCAATCAAGACCCCTCTTCTCTGTGAAATTCGCACAGTAGAATTGGGGATCATTTTTATGTAAATAGCACGGGCATGAGGATTGGGAGAATCTCGTTTCCTGGAGGCATACTATGTCAGCGTGGCAGGAGGAGTAGTAAGAAAAGGCCTTATGACGTTTGGATGGCGAGTTGAACCCCTGGACATTGTGTGATATTAACGCAAACTTACTAGCCATGGAAGAGGTGGAGGAAGAGCGTTGTCTGAGGCATCAGCCACACACCACAGTAGAGACTTGTAGGGGTAGGAGGACGGCTCGATGAAGGGAACCACAGGCGTACTTCGGTGAGGGACCCAGGGGGTAGATAGTAGGAGGGAGAAAGGACATCTTCAGGGAAAAAGAAAACACAGGTTAAGACAAACAAGAACAAAACAAACCAATCAAATGGCATTACCCGGCCCCGGGGGCCGGGACAACAGACAGTGAGTAAGGCAAAACCTCTCCCACTGTGTGTCATTGTGGGAGGCGTGTTTCCACCGATCCCCAGTGGAAGCACTGATATGTAGCACCCAACTGGAGCAATCGCTTCCAGGACTATACAACCAACAGAACAGGTAAATGCAGAGTATAGCTATAGGGCAACGGGATTGTATAAGAGAGCACGGGGTTGGCGCAGTGCCATAGAAACAGGCTAAACTGGAACTGTAAACAATACAGGGACATGAACTAAACGCAGTCCCAAGATATCACAATAGACTATTGCTGGTAAAACGACTTCTAACAAATAACATTTTGCAAAGCAATAGCCTCAGCTGGGGCTATATATTCGGGTCTTTAAACGCGGGTTAAGTGTGACAGTTGAGTAACTGTCTCAGAGGTAATCGGGCAGCATTGGAGTACACCTGTCAAAGAAATGAACAGTGGCGACCAATTAGCTGAGGTACAGCTGCCTGGAGGGTCTTCAAGCTGGGTCAAATAAAGGGGCCCCCTCCCCTCGCTTTTTCTGTGATTTCTTTTCTATTTTAAAAGGGAAATGTCGGGGGGCTGTTTGGACCCCTAATATTTCCCCGAAGCCCCCCCAACAGTAAAAAATGTTTGTTTGTGTGTTTGTTTGTGTTATGCAGGACAACTGGTGGCGAGTAACTTTGAAGGCCTGGCTAGTAGCTCAGGACCTGAAACTTTGAGCCCCGCCATAGCCTGTTCTAAGCGTGGGTCTGTGAAGTCCCATGCACCCAATCCCTGGCATGTCTAAAGATGCTCGCTAGATTATAGAGTCTAATGTCAGGCATATTCGCCCCTAGTAAGGATTTGGGCTGTTTGAGCTTGTGCATGGCTATGCGTGGGCGCTTTCCTCTCCATATGAAAGTAGCAAATGCTTTGTACAACATATGAATATCTTTGTGTTTAATAAACAGAGGAAGCGTCTGCATAGGGTACAACAGCCTTGCAAAGCTGATCATGCGGATCAAATGGCATCTGCCCAGTATAGAGAGAGGAAGGTCACGCCATTTATGCAATTCTTGAATAATCTTCTGAAACAAGGGGATATAATTTAAGTGATACAGATCGGTGGCTCTGTTGGATATATGAATACCTAAATAAGTTATAGATCGCCTCTGAACGTGAATGGAGAGTTCAGGAGGCCAGTGGGATGTGTCGATGGATTCACTAAGGGACAAGAGCAAAAGTTCACTTTTGTGACAATTATTTTTTAGTCCCGAGAACGACCCACGGTGTCTCATGAGTCTGAGCATGTCGGGTACCTGTGTGGATGGGTCAGACAACACCAGAATTATGTCATCTGCAAATAGGGCCAGTTTAACCTCATGGGGCACCATTCGACTCCCCTGGAATGTCGGGGAAGATGCAAGGGATCTGGATAGCGGTTCCAGAGCTATGTTAAAGAGCAGAGGGAACAGCGGGCATCCCTGCCTCGTCCCCTTGTACAGTGGGAACGGGCCAAAAACTACTCCGCCCTACAAAGAAATGCTGTCGGCTGACACCAGCTCTGAATGAAACTCCTCTGCTCGGTCAGACCTACCATCATAGAGCCAGTAACAGACCCCTTTCCCTCCACCCTCCAGGTGCTTGCTCATCACCCATTTTTCTATATTTATTTTCTTGTTTTGTTTTGTTTTTTTTTAATTTATTTTTTATTTCTTTATTCTCTTCTTACCTTGATTGCTGGACTTCTGGTTCCCCCGCCTCTCTATCAAACATGTATCTAAAATGGCATTTATTGGATTGTATTTACGATGTGAAATGTAAGATCAATGGAGCTGCAACGCCATACTTTTTTATTTTTCTTCCCACTGTATAACGTACATTTTGTGATTTACTTCGCTTTTCTGTACATGTTACCGCTGTATCACTTGTGATTTCAATAAACATTTTGATGGAAAAAAAAAAACTCAAAAATGAACCCGAGAATCCCATACGTTGCATAACCATGGACAGCCACTGCCAATTAACATTGTCAAAAGCTTTCTCCGCATCCAATGATAAAAGAGCCATAGGATGCGAAGAAGGCAGGTTCAGCCGGTGGTCTTCTAGAACCATGAGAATCTTGCGAATATTGGATACAGCCGACCGACCTGCAACAAACCCCACCTGATCAGGAGATATCAGTTTCGGCAACACGGCTGCCAGTCTATTGGCTAAGATTTTAGACAGCATTTTGGCATCTAAGTTGAGTAGGGAGATGGCCTGAACAGGATCTTTGCCCTTCTTGGGCAATAGGCGGATATAGGCGTCATTAAAAGTGGGAGGATATATCTTGCGGGACATTATACAGGGCTTCTAACGTAGGAGCTATGTCAGTAGCCAGTAGTCGATAAAATTCAGCCAAGTAACCATCTGGGTCGGGAGCTTTGCAAAGGGGGGAGTGTTTAATGACCTCCAAGATCTCTGGCAGAGTGATATCACCATTCAGCATGTCGAGGTCCTCAGCAGACAAAGAGGGTAATTTTAGAGAATCTAAAAATTGAGCAGCAGCGGGAAATGCTCCTTGCTCGGCGCCTATACAGTTTCTTGTAGAAGTCACTTCAATTGCAGGATGTGGGAGCTAGGTCGCCCGCCACGGGCCAGGTTAGCTAACAATTTGCCCGACTTGTTTCCAAATTTGAAGAGTGCCAGATCAGCTGGGTTTCTAAGTATCAGGTCATGTTGGTGCAGCCAATGGTCGCATGCCTGTTTGGCCGCCAACCAAGATGCCCTGTGTGTCGGGGAAGGGTCATTTTTGTAGTCAAGGTACGATCTCCTGGCAGCCATGCAATTGGCTAAGATTTTAGACAGCATTTTGGCATCTAAGTTGAGTAGGGAGATGGCCTGAACAGGATCTTTGCCCTTCTTGGGCAATAGGCGGATATAGGCGTCATTAAAAGTGGGAGGATATATCTTGCGGGACATTATACAGGGCTTCTAACGTAGGAGCTATGTCAGTAGCCAGTAGTCGATAAAATTCAGCCAAGTAACCATCTGGGTCGGGAGCTTTGCAAAGGGGGGAGTGTTTAATGACCTCCAAGATCTCTGGCAGAGTGATATCACCATTCAGCATGTCGAGGTCCTCAGCAGACAAAGAGGGTAATTTTAGAGAATCTAAAAATTGAGCAGCAGCGGGAAATGCTCCTTGCTCGGCGCCTATACAGTTTCTTGTAGAAGTCACTTCAATTGCAGGATGTGGGAGCTAGGTCGCCCGCCACGGGCCAGGTTAGCTAACAATTTGCCCGACTTGTTTCCAAATTTGAAGAGTGCCAGATCAGCTGGGTTTCTAAGTATCAGGTCATGTTGGTGCAGCCAATGGTCGCATGCCTGTTTGGCCGCCAACCAAGATGCCCTGTGTGTCGGGGAAGGGTCATTTTTGTAGTCAAGGTACGATCTCCTGGCAGCCATGCTCGCCTCCGCATACCTTCTCCTGATCAGCCTTTTTTTCACATTAGCATATGCCAGTATACGTTCTCTCAAAACCGCCTTTGCGGTCTCCCAAAACAATACAGGGTCAGACATATGAGCAGCATTATCAACAGCGTAGTCACTCCACCATTGTTGAAGCTCCGCCCGAAACGCTTCATCTTTTGCCAAATAATTGGGGAACTTTGAAATGAGGGGGTAACTGGGCACACCAATATTATGTAGAGTAAGTAGCACTGGTGCGTGATCTGAGATCACCATATCCCCTATAGTCACAGTCAGATTCCATTTTGGACAACAGGGAAGATGATGCAAAGAAAAGGTCTATACGTGACAGCGAGCCGTGGGCGTGGGAGAAGTGGGTGAAGTCCCTTTCCAGAGGGTGGAAGTATCTGTAAGGCCTATTGATTCAATCCAGGTGGCCAAGCGTGTATCCTGGGGGATTGCGATACGAGGTACCAGGTGGGACTTCCCACGATCGGTCCTCGGGCGTGGATGGTGTAGCATTAAAATCTCCGCCAATAAGGAGAAATGGGGAGCGTCGGGAGTGACGAACTTTGCAATAGAAGGTGATCCAGAAAGGACTTGTTGTCCGCATTCGGGCCATACACATTCCAGAGGTGTAATGGATGGGGTCCCACTTGCAGGGAAAGCATAGACCGTCTCCCGCTGACCTGGTCAAAACTGTGAGAGGTGATGGAATGCACCAATGACTTGTTGATAAGGGTAATTTCCCTGCGGCTGGAGCACCAATGGCCGTGCCCACCCAGGATTGTCGCATGCGTGAAGGTGGGTTTCCTGAAGAAGGGCGATATCCACCTTCATCTTTTGCAAATGACGTAAAATCTGGCGTCGTTTATTGGGGGATCGCAGCCCCTTAACATTCCAGGAAACAATGTTCAGGGTGGGTCCCATAACAACCACAGTGGGGTGTAGAGGATATCTAGAGACAATTGATGGCAACAAGGGGGGGCTCTCGCGGGCATCCCAGCTCTCCCGAAGAGGCCCTGTGGCACGAGTGGAGGTGCCCTTTGTTGTGTATAAGGATTAGGGGTGATCCATCGGGCAGGAGATGAAGATGAAGGAGACGTACTCCATGAGTGTGTTGGTTAAAAAGTACAAAGAACAAAAACACAAAAAAAGAAACGTCCATGGTATGTGACTACCTTTTTTCCTGATGCGAGCGGAATGAGTCTGACCACACGTGAGAGCAAGGCCGTTCTTCACGGGGTTGCGCCAGCGTAGTAGTAGTCAGTGAGCTTGTAGTTCGCGCCATCCCGCCATCCAGAAAGGGCGAAAACTGTCCGTCCTGGAGAAACATGAAAAACAACGGAAGAGTAGAGAAAAAAAAAAATAACGAAGTAGAAGCAAAGTACAGAAGAACAGCATCCAGGGCCGGAACTTCCGCGCCACAGCAGCACCAATCCCCTCCATAAATATGCCAAAACCTGACCCCCTCTAGGGCTCTCAGGCCTTCTTTTTCCGGGGAGGGCTTTTGGACGGGGATGAAGAAGAGGTGTTCCCCCGTGAATCAAGGAACCTTTGGGCTTGCGTAGCAGATGTGAAGCGCCATGCTTTCCCATCCTCCGTGGAGAAGCTGAGCACTGCCGGATATTGCAGAGCGAATTTTATGCGGTGCCTAACCAGTGATTGGCATACCTCATGGAATGATCTCCTCAATTTAGATGTTTCCATAGAGTAATCCGCGAAAAGTAGTAGCTTTAAGCCATCCACCACAAGGTTGCGCTGAGTGCGGTAGGTTTGGAAAATATTTTGTTTATCGTAGTAATCAAGGTAGCGTACTAGCACTGGTCTCGGTTTGGCGTCATCTCTGGGGGATCCCAACCTGTTTGCCCTATCAACCTTGCATGCAGCAGATAGGCCCAAGGCTTTGGGTATAGCGGCGGAGCAAAACGCCCTCAGATCAACAGGTTTCACAGATTCTGGGACAAATTCTGGGATGACAATGACCCGCAGATTATTATTTTCTAAATCGTCTACCTTATCCTGCAAGGTGTGTATGCTTTTGGCCATGTCACCGTATGCACGATGCGAATCAGCAGCGTCATCCTCCACATTACTAATGCGTTGTTCCATGTTATTAATGCGTGCATTTTGCGCTTCCATGGTCGCATTTAGCTTGCCCAAGTGCATCTGTAGAGTGTCCGCAATGATTTTAGCAATATCAGCCTTAAGATGTTTGGTCACCTCTGAAGCAATCAGCTTATAGTCAATGCTAGGGGTATCAGGCATCAGAGAGTCTGACTCACCCTCTCCCATACCTGTGTCCTCCTCATGCTGCTGTTCGTCAGCCGCCATCTTGGATCCTTCCTCTCCGTCTGACTGACTCCCTGGGAGGGCTCTGCGTGCTCTCAGTTGGCGCTCCAGATACCTATCCATGACAGGGGAGCGGGCGGCAAGCTGCTGGTGACCGGTGAACGGCCGCCGAAGTTCCGGTAAGATGTCGTTGGCGGGTGGCGGGACGGAGCTCGGAGCCGCTCGTCTAGTGCATCAGGCGCCGGAACCGGAAGTCACAGCAGCATTTTTTTACGCAGAAGGCCATCCCTGCCCTCTAGCAGCATGTGCATGTCATGAGGCAGCAGAAGGCAAAATAAGAAATAGGATGTGGCATGTTGGGATGCTGGCAGTAAAAAGGAGAACATAGATATAACTTAAAGAACCCAATTAAAGTGAACAAGAAATAATAATAAACACATACAACAGATTGTCATGTGAAAAATGGACAGTGGACCCCCTGTGGTATCTGCACATTGTGAGCCCTTAATATAGACAAAGCACAGAGCCTAAACACACACACACCAGATCTTCAAAAGAGCATCCCATAAGGAGTGATGGACTTTACTGGTGGGTGTAACAGGTTGTAGCCCTCAGACACAACTGTGCATATGATAGATGACCAGGAATAGAACCAGACCAAATTAATAGTTTTTCATTTGCATGGACAGGGTTATACATGCACATTGCAATAATATCCATATTGCCATTTGTCAGGCAGATACTGCAGAATAGGGCTGTGTATATGTGTGTAGCATCCATAGGCCCAGTTGGCAACACAGAGGGAGATTGTACGATGTGCCGATAATGTGTTTCACCCCAATCATAGGACTTCCTCAGGGGCGGCTTGATGCAAGTGAGACCTATGCAGCTGGTATTTAAAAAAAAAACCACAAATCTGTCCACAATCATACCCAATCAGTGAGCATCTAGCCTTATTGATCAACAAAGGAACAACCATTTTGGATGATACATTTTGGGACCAAAAGCGCTGACATATGTGCAGCTAACAGAAGTTGTTAATTCAGGATTTGGGCAGAAGCAAAAATAAAAGGCAAAAAAGTATATACAATTATCTATTACATCAAAATACAAACAAGTTTTACGAATCTATAATAATCACCAGAATAAAATAGTTTGTTATAATTTTGCCCTTATAATATTTAGATGTATACATAATATTTTTTCTTGTATAATAATTTGTATTATTTTTATGGTCAGTAAATAGTTATTGTTACATTGCAGTCAATGAAGTGCCCACATTACACTGATGGTCAATAATTTGCCACTGTTACATTGCTGGTCAGCATATTGCTCCTTTATGTTGGAGGTTAGTGTAGTGGCCTGTTACATTGATGGTCAGTGAAAAAGGGTCCCAGTTGCATAGCTGGTCAGTGAATTGACCCCTTACATTTGTGTAAAGCGTAGTGCCTCCTCTGTTACATTGGTGATTAGTGAGGTGCCCCTTTATATTGTTGGTCAGTGGAAAGGTACCCCCATAGAAACCCCTTTGGATAGTAAAATTAGAAGGATGGGGAGTAGAGGAGTTGCTGCTGCCATTGAACTGATGATCCACGGAACTATGCAAACATGGGCTTGAAAACCAATTCACCAAAAATGTCATCTTGTGCCGTAGATTTCCAGATGTTGATAACAGCGGCGAGGCTAATTTGTTTTACTGAGCATGAGAAAGGGCATGTGAGGACAGCCGGCTGTAGTCCTATAGTAACCCGGCTTATAGCAGCCCTGTGGATTGATATGGTGGTAGCTTTACCTTTGGCAGGACAGTGTTCTGCACATGCACTGAATTAGAAAAAGTCTTAGGGCTTTAAAAGATGTGGTAGGATTTCACCATGAAAAGGGTGAAAAAAATGTTATGTGTTTCCTTTCTGATTGTAGAGAAGCATGCAAATTCACTGATCTGAATTAAGCATTATGCAGTATTCCATTCACTAGAAGTTATTGGAGTTTACCAACTATACAAAAGGCGATGTTACAAGACCTGACAATTTGATATTTAAGGGTCAGAGATTGGTAGCTGACTTCTAAAACCATGACTCCTGACACTAAAGAAGTGTAGTGTAATGGATATGGCACTCTTCCATATTGCTAAAAGGAAGGGGGGTCTCCAATACTTGTACATTTTTGTTAAAGGTTAGCCCCTTCAAACCATTGCAGTCTTTTATTGTTTTTAGAGGAGATGATCAAGTTGTAACAGTCTATGTGAACTATGCGAGATAATGCATTGTTAATGGTTTCTTCCATGCCCGTATAATTATCATAGCTTTTACATCATGCATTCTGCATGGAAAAATGACATTTTTGTGTCTCGTGAAGCATGCTGAATTAGAACTCCAATGTCAAAATGCATCTGGTGAAACATGAATGCATTGTGATATACAATGCAGAGCTAGTAGTGATACAAACATATCAGTATCAGGGGAATGAAAGCTTATCATCATACTGATATAACCATTTTGGCATTCATAGCAGCACACATAAATACTGAATGAATATCAGACATGAAATTTCCATTAGTGACATCATACTGTTAACCTTGTCATTGTCAGATAGGCATAAACTATTTAGCCTGCACTAATATGCCTGCACATTATAGGCAGACACAGTGTTAGCTGTACAAATGGAACAGGACAAAGTTTGTACTATATAAACAACAGTAAACATGTTATTAGCAAAGCTTAGACATGTGTGATTTGTTTTGTTCAGAATCAAAATTCAGAATCTATCTATCTATCTATCTATCTATCTATCTATCTATCTATCTATCTATCTATCTATCTATCTATCTATCTATCTATCTATCTATCTATCTGGTTTCTGTTGCATTTCAAGCAAAAATCATGCTTCAGCAAAAAAACCTTTAAATACTATTCAGTGCAAAAAGACTCTGTAGTGGTTAATTTTTTTAAATTTAAATAACAGGTGCTGATATCGAATGCAACTATTTCCTTTATGACATACTGTATGAGAAGGATAAATCCTTTCTACTAAGATAAAGGTTTAATTCTAATCCCTAATGAGCATGGTTTAAAGGAAATAGGAAAACACACAGTCCCTGGCTACAGATCCGGTCCCAATGCTGACGAATGACCTAGGATCTTCATGCAAGTCTCTTATTAGCCACTGAACCAGACAGGTACGGTCAATCCTATTAAACCTCTAATTGTAAATAATATAATTATTGAGCTGCTTAAAGCATGATAACATAATTATGTAACAGAATTATGCTACAGCTACTGTAAATAAATTGCTGTAACTCATTGCTGAATTTATTGAGAGCTTGAGACAGTAAAATCTGAAAATCTCCTCCCTGGGTTTCAACTAAAGGCCTCCACCAACTCCTTAAAGTGATATTAAACCTCCACTTTTTTATTTTTGAGAATGGTAGGCCCACACTTCCCCAAATCCTCCATTATTTGTATTTTAAAATGTTCAATTCCTCGTTCCCTAGTGGATCCCCGCATTGCTCCCCCCCCCCGCCCCCTGCATGGGAGCCGTCATCAGCTAGACAGCTGCTATGTCGACACCTGTGTGTTCATATTCCTGGCCGTTGCCTCAAGTAGCCGTATGCGCCTATGTCTCCTTCTGCCCTCGGTATCCTCCCCTGCAAACCAGGAAGTTTGGGGAACTAAAGACAGCTTCAGGGACCGGTGGTGGTGACAGTGGTTCACATGTAAGTGTGGGAGGGACCGGGACACAAAAAGGTACTGAGCTTTTGCATAAGGGTAAAAAAATGCCCAGCTTTTAGTAGTAGTTTAACTACCTCCCGGCCGGCCGATGTAGAAAAACAGCCGGCCGGGAGCTCTTTAGATCTGAGCGGGCGTCTTTAGACGTCCGCTCAGACACGCCCCCCTCGTGCGCGCCCAGCGGGAAATGCCCGATATTTAAAAACAGTCAGCGATGCCTGTTAACACACAAGCGACCGCTTGTATGGGGTAACGATCGGTGCCCCCTCCCCCTGCCGTTGTCCCGCTGGTCCCGGGCTCCGCTGTGCCCGGGATCAGCATGGTGCCTGTGTCACAGGGGATCAGAGGGAGAACGGTACATGAGCTCCCTCCGATCCCTTCTCCGCTGCAAGAATGCGGAAGTGTTGTATATTACATCACTGCCGCATTCTTGTGTCACTCTCCAGCTTCAGAAGCTGGAAAGAAGCTGATGGAGCTGATCTGTGCTTCATCAGCTTGCTTTGGGGGGTCCTAGGTGACATTAGGGGTCACCTTCAGGTGCGCGCAATTTTAAAGCTTGACATGTTTGGTGTCTATTTACCCGACATGACCCGGTCTTTTATATTTTACCAAAAAACTGGGTGATAATAAATGTTTTCTCACATAATGTAAAAAAAAAACAAAACATTTTCAGTAATTTTTACTAATTATAGTAAAAAATAAAACCGCAGTGGTGATTAAATACCACCAAAAGAAAGCTCTATCTGTCCCCAAAAATGGTATAAAATTAATTTCAGTACAGCGTTGCATGACGGAATAAATGTCAGTCAAAGTACTGCAGCGCTATATACTGAAAAATGGCCTGCACAGGAAGGGGGTCTAAACACATGGTCAGCAAGCGGTTAAGGTATAGCTAAACACAAGAACAATAATGTAAAATATTGCAGTTCACTAGTTTTTTAGATGTGGTAGCTGCATTAGTTTGCAAATTTCAGGCTAAGTATATATTTTTTACAAATACAGAAAATATGTGTGTTGATCCTACCAGAAATGATGTGTCCTTGCAACTTCCTAGGCACTGAACTGAAATCTTAAACAATGTTATCTGCCTTCCCAGCTATTTTCCGAGAACTGTACAACCCCTCCTTCTTATATAATGGAAATGAAGAAAGGATAAGGTGTTTGTTGTCCAAAACAGGAGTGCCGCCTAGGGTGACAACACTGCTGCTCCAGAGATACAGTACAGCAAGTGAATGTTGTCACCCATGGAGCAGAAAAAGAAAAACTGTGGGCAACTAAAATTTTAACCCTTTCAGTAGGACTATCCCCACAATGCAAGTGTTAAGTGCTCGTTTTTCCTAGGGAGCAAAAATAACAAAAACTTACTCAACCAAATCACGATCCCAGATGGTTCCTAGATCATTCCCTTCAGCCTGTCTCCTCTTCTGATCCAGCAATAGACTGTTCCTTGGTATCCTCACATCCTATACACATTGCAGGATGTGATTACTCACAGGACTTTAGAACGCGAGAGTGGAGCGAGGCTGAAGGGAGCCAGTCAAGATCGTGGTTTGAGTGACTATATCTCTGATATTTTAGCTCCCTAGACAAAATGACCACTCAACCCTTGCAGTGTGGGGGTAGCCCCACTGCAGGGGTTTAAATTGTATTTGCCCAGAGTTCTTCTTTGAATTCAATGAAAGGTGAATCTTGACAATCAGCTCTGTCTATTTTCAAGTTTTGAAAGAAGGGTATGGTATGCCGGGCATTGCTGGGGGGACATCTACCAATGCAAAAAAAAAGTGTATTATATACCACTCAGCAGGGAGAGTGCCCTTAATTTGATGTGACTTTGAGGACCTCACAAGAAATACAGATTATTCAAATTGCAGAGATAACTTTAGGCTATATATGGTGTTACAAAACACGACAAATGCTCCGGGAAAGCATCAGCGACACCATATTCTGGCATCACATAACTTGTATATGTAATACTTTTTTTATATTTTACAATATTCCTTGGCTTACACAACCCCTATCTGATACATTTTTAACTTGAAAATAAAGCGTTTTTTTAGGGGTTTTTTGTTGTAACACGTGATTCTTATCTAGCTGTAAATGGCCTAAATCGAGCAGTTGAATTAGTAGACAGAACAGATCTAAAAGCTATGAGAAAGTTTACCCTTCAACATAAAATAAAGCATACATTTTAACAATTGCCAAACAGTGGCAAAAATCCTTAATTTGTTGCAGTACCTCACTATATAGTCTACAAAGTTTAATATAATATCAACACAGGGTACACAAAAACATTTAAAAAATGGAGAGATGATGTAGTTGTTATAAAGAAATACAGTTTGGTGTTTGCACCAAATTTTAAAAAAGCAGTTTGTTTGAAACTAGCAACCAGAAAAAGGTACACAATGGCCGGGCAATATACAAAACAGTACAAAAGGGGTCTCCAGCACACTTTCAACAAGCCAGAAAAAAAAGGTAACTAATCTGTTTAAACTGTGCAAGTTAAAAACAGAGGTTTTAGTTGCATACATTTACAAATATAATGTATGTGTAAGCCACATTGCGCATCAAGGCACCTCTGATAATTGTAGTCCCTGACTCTACAGTATCTGAGTTTCCTAACTAGAGGAGCATACATAGAAATGCACAAACAGAGAGCAGACTCATCTGGAGGCAGTGCTTTTTGCCATTAAAGGTACAGTAACACACCACATCAGAGTGGCTGCCTTCTTTCTTTTTTTGCATTCGGTGCAGACACACAATAAGAATCTTCAGCTGCCTTGTAAAAGTGATTTATTGGCTCTTGGTGTGTTGCTGTTTGCTGCAAATCGTTTATTATAGATGTCTGTCAAATATTCCATTGTAGTATAAAGGGTTTGCTGTGAGAGGGAGATATTAAATGCCTTGGATTTGCCATTATTAACTGATTTGGGTCTGACAGTCAATTCGTTTCGGCTTTCGGATTCATCCAAATTTTTTCTTAAGTACGAGCGAAACGTTGTTGCAGAAAGGTGACATTAAGGGATCTATTCACGAAAGGGTGAAGAGTTTGAAGAAGGCAGGAGAAGTGAACACTCTAGGACAACATAGCTGAACTGGAAACTGAGCTGAATTAGAGAATTTTTCCAGTTCAGCTATTTTGGCCTAGATTGTTCCCTTCTCCTGCCTTCTCCAAACTCTTCACCAATTTGTGAATAGACCCCTTAATGTTTACTTTGTTTCTTTTTAACGTTTGCGGGTCTGTGGGCAGGGGGGGTCATCTGCATCTGGGTACCCCCTTTCATAAAGGGAACACCCAGATGCCCCCTTGTGAACAAAAAACACAACACAAGCTTTTGAGAATCCCTTTGTTTAAAAAAAGTTTCACAATGGCAATCCCAACCTCTGCCAAAAAAGAAAAAAAAAACACCCGCTGCTGGCTATCCAATGCACTGTTTACATCAGGAAGTGGGCAGAAATAAACAAAGCCTACTATTGGCTATTTAAAATTTAAAAAGCCAATAGCATGCACTAACCCACTGCTTGATGTCAATCACAGAGGAACAGACCTCAGAGAGAACGTTCTCTTTTAGGTCGGAGTGGAGCAATAGCTAGTCTGCTATTGGGTTGGAATAGGGTTGTGGGGAAGAGGACCTTGTCCCCATCGTCAAGGGAACAAGGTGCTTTTCCAGAGGGTTCCCCCTGGAAAAGCGCCCTCCCAATGCCGAGGGCATGTGGCCTCGTATGGTAGAGGGAGGGGGGGGACTCTCACTCACCCTGCCACGCTGCTGCCCGGATTAAGGGTCTGGTATGGGATTTAAAGGGGATCCCACATTTTTTCTTTTTTTGGTGTTGGGGTCCCCCCTAACATTTCAACCAGACCTAAAGGGTCTGATATGAAGTCTTGGGGAGCTGCACACTGTTTTTTTTTATATTATTTCTGTGAACAGTTTAACATTTTTGTGTATTCTGTGAAAGTTGTCAGATTCTTTACATTCGGAATCAAAGGGGTCTATTCACCAAGCTGCCGAGGGCATCTGAGTGAATGACCGATCTGAAGTGAAGTGAGCCGAACACTGTTCGGCTATTCACTTCAGGCTGGTACGGCTGATTTCAGCCATACATCGGCTTGCTTCGAATGGCTTCGGGTCGGCCGAACATGCTGAGCATGTTCGGCCGACCTGAAGTGCAGAAGGAGTTCGACTCAGCCGATCCAACATCTGGATCGGCTGAGCCGAACCTCCGGCAGGCTTCACACTGCTGTTCGGGCTATTTTTAAAAATGCAGAACAGCAGTGAGTGAATAGCCGAATGCCGCTGAGCAGCATTCGGCTCGGCTGTTCTGCTCGGTCCCTCAGCCTGCTCGGCTGTTCGGCTCTTCTGCTCGGAAGTGTCCTCAAAGAAGCAGAAGCTGTTACAGAATAATACAGATCTCTCAGGTTCTTTCTTTATTTACATTTTGTAACAATATTGTGTTTGTTTTCATTCGGCATACAAGTGCAGAGAAGCCAGAGAGCGGTAAATGACAGCTCTCCTGCTTCTTTGTTTCATTCCGAATAAAATTTGTTTTCAAACATTCGGACCCATTCAGATTAGTTATTTCTGTCATTCAGAAATTCACATGCATCCAAATGTCCATATTTACAGAAAATCATACAAATTTCAATTCGGAACAAACGGAATAGCCCATTTCAGCCCAGAGATTTTGGTGAAGATAGTGAGGGTGGTTAGAATATTAGGAAATGTGGCCTAATAACGCAGTCTGTGAAAAGCCATAGCTTAAACAATTAACCTGCAACCTCAATGCCCTGGATGTCAGGGTTAATTCTTGTCGTTTGGGCTAAAGGCTAAAACATTTTGGCTATTTTCGGTTTGTTTTTTTAGGCTATTTTCTCTTCTGGTCAAATGTTTTTTTTTTCTGCAGTAAAATAGGAGACATCTGCTCATGCATATGTGTAATAAAAGATGCAGCAGAAATCAGTGATAGTAAAAATGTAATCTCTCTAGATAAAAAAAAAAGAGCTTGACAATGCAGATCTTTAAAATATTGCAGGTATTTCATTGCAGCACTTATTTTCAAATGTACAGTGTAACAAGCATCAGCACAACATTGCATTTGTTCTTTACAGATAAACGTCTATAAGAATTGTCACGGACTGAGAACCCACCAATATAGAAGCAACAATAGTGGTCAATAAAGCAGGGATTGCCATCTGCTAACTTCGGAAGATAAAGTGATTATGCATCCATTGCATACAATGTATCCAGGAGTGACTGGCTACAGCATATATCAACAGACAGTGTGAGTAAAAAGCCTATTTGTATAAGTATATATTCACATCTGATTACATGTGCTAGTGAAGGTATACGTGAGGATTCAAGTTTCAGTTGTGGGTGTTCCTTCTCACCAACACAGGTAATTGATGGGCTAAAGAACATATACTTTTTGTGCTGAATCTTTTACCGCTGTACATTTAGAGATAGGTACGGCAATAGGTCTGTCCTCCGATGACCACTTCTTTGGGCTGGAAGGAGGTGGATGAGGTTCAGGCTACATTTCCCTTGCTGGATGGTGCTGGATGAGGTGTCTCTGCTGCTTTCCATGTATTCTCTACAGGCTAACCTCCCTTTGATCAGACAACAGTTTAAAGTGTAGGACACCTGCTTACTCATTGGCTGCTGCATCTCTTGCAATACATTTTACTCCAGTCTCCTCTGCAGAGGAGCTTATTACACAGCAAGGGGAAAGGAGGGGGTTCTGCCTTACATTTAGACTGGGCGACCAACCCAACCCTCCATTAACCTTCTCCCTGTTGTCTAGTGAGTCTGGGGGTTCTATTTGTCCTACACCTGCAAGTTTTCCAAAGCTTTAGATCTCTCCTTCCCCCCGACTCCAGTGGGTGGAGCCTAAATTATTAGCCACTCATGCGGCCAATCACACGTTTGCTCTCTAACTTCTCTTGGTGGTTTGTTCATTAGGGCTGAGGGATGAAAGATCACCAGCCAGGGATACACAAGTCTTTTTACTAATTGAAAAAATGAATGGATGTATTTATTTAAACCCCTTCTTCTGTCAGAAAACCAAGACTTTCCCCACTCATCCTCTGTCAGTTCTTTGCAGCAGGCTATGCCCCTGTTAGGTTGATTCACCCTCTCTATGAGTCTTGGTGACCACTATCACCAAGAGTGAAAGTGAAAGAAAATTCAAAATTTTAAGTTGTCACCAGAACAGGAAAAGAGGGTATATATTCCAATGGGGACACTAGCTCTGGTCACCCTGGTGATAATCAGGAATTTATCTTATTTTGTAGAGATTTTGTCTCAGTTCCTGTTGTGGCTATGTGACAGGAAATGAAAGGAAATCTCCCCAGAGGGACACAGGTGACAACAACAATGAAAAAATTAACAGGTCTTTTAGAGACAGTGGGGGGAAGTTATCTGGAGCAGACAAAATCTTGGTCCCATGGCAACATATTAGCTTATCTCCTCAGTTTGTTCAGTTAAGATTTGGAAATTAAAGAGAAAAGCTGATTGGTTGCCATGCACAGCTGCTTCAGATTTTGTCTGCTCCAGTTTGGATAAATTCCCCTCAGTGACTCTGAATGGAAACAATCCCGGCTGTGGTGGCTTGTTGGGAAATTCATAGTATTCTATTAAATAAAAATGTATTCAAAAGAATGCATAAAAAATAACATAAAAATAAATA
>NW_017306428.1:904911-922273 GCF_000935625.1 Nanorana parkeri
GGCGGCCGAAAATTGCACTTTTGGCATAATGTCGAAAGTGCCATTTTCTGGCAGATATAGCGGCGCATCTATTCTTTCTCTCCTCCCCGCTGGGCGCTGCTCTGTGTCCCAGCGGGGAGGAGAGAAACTGTCACAGGCGGCCAAGTACTGCGGGAGGACAGCACTGTGCGCGGCCGGCGTCTCTCCTCCCACACCGCTCAGCCTCCTGTCACAGATCGACAGAGCGGTGTGTGGGCAGAGACAGCCAGCGCTGTCACAGTAGGCTGAGCTCTCCTCCCGCACTGCCCAGCCTCCTGTGACAGCTGTCAGGATGGAGAGCGAGGTAAAAACAGTCAGTGATTAGTGATCGCTGCGTGTTTGTAATAATTGAGGACAGAGTATGTACTATATCCTCAATTATGAATGAATGGGAAGTGACCTACATCACCTTCTGTACATTCATGATTGTGTTTATAGTACTATGTCCTCATGTTATGAATGAACTGGAACACTCAGAGGATTCCTTTTATAACGGGGACTGCAGAAAAAAAGGTTGACTTCTCAATCTCTTTTTCTATTTTAAAAGGGAAATATGTCCCCGAAGCCCCTAAAAGTAAAGAAAAAATACATTTTTTTAATTATAAATAAATAAAAATAAACATAAAAAAATGAAAAAGTTTATAAAACAAACAAATAAAAATATAATATTAAAGAAATTGAAAAAGTTAAAATAAAAAAAATTTCGGTTTCGGCTTGACATTTTTTTATTTCAGTTTCATTTCGGTTTTGAAATTTTCAATTTCGGTGCACCTCTAATATGCGTATGTGTGTGTATATATATATATATATATATATATAAAATTGGCCTCAAACCATTATATTTTGTTCTTTAAGTAAAGTCAGTCACGTCACATTCACAAACGATGTATGCAGGAACTGTACAGTGATGGATTTATTTTTATGAATCTGCTTTTTTAATGTTAAAATAGCACCTGAAGTTTCATTGCAATCAATAAACATTCCTCTTTATTTCCAGCCAAAATATATAGTCTTGGAAAATTAGAAAATTGTGAGGAAGTAATCCTGTGGTGCATAGTTAAAAAAAGAGTGTAAATTGACTTTGAGAAAACCATTTTCTATGTGGTTATCCTTCTATGTCATTGATGTGTCAGAGCTGTTCTGCATGAAAGCCAAGGCATAATTATAATCTTTTCATGTGTCATAACACATCTCTAATTGGCACGAGTTTCCTGAAACAGAATTTTTCACACACAAGCTTTCAGAACCTGAAAAAGGATATAGCCAGGCGCCCATACAAACAGCTCTTGGCACAGAGCGAGAAAACTGCCTGGGAAAGGGCCAAACAAACACCCATGGAGACACTTAAAGGCTTGCCGCCTGTTCATTTCCTTCTTCTAAACTGACAATACGACACTGGATTAAGTGCCACTAATTTAATAAAACTCCTCTCATGAACATGTTGCCCTGTATGAAAGAATTAAAGAACATGAACGATCAGCCTCAGGGAAACTATGAATCAAAGTTCTCCAGATTCCAGGCATCTAAGGAATAATAATCCCACTGCACAGTATAGACACAATTTCTTAATATCTAACCATATAGGAAAAAGCAAATACACTGAAATGCATGAATACCCTGATGAATGATGTTCAGATTTTGCAAGGCAGAAAATCATATAGCAGCAGTTCTGAGATTCTGAAAGTCTCATTTGCTAGACAGTTCATAGTAATAGAGTGTTGTACCATGTTAGCCATCCATGGAAGCATAAAAATGTAAAGCTAAAGTGATATATTTAATTAGCTAACTGAAAAGATTAAGGGCCTGACTACTAAAGGAGTCATTTTTTTATGCTAGCCTGTGTTAATTTCTAATGAAGTATTCTGGGACCAACTAAAAAAAAACTATAGTGTGATCTGTGCTAGATTTATATTTAAAGAAAATCTCCAGAAAGGGCTATTTATAGTAAAACTGCCCTCCACTTAGATATCAGAGAAAAACAACAACCCTTTCCCTGTGAAAGCACTTTCTGCATTTGGGTTTCACATGCATGTAATACTTTTTCCTAGATTCCCTTTTCTCTGCCCATTACTGTGAGTAGCTCTGAATCACATAAAATAGATGAAACCCTGCATCCCACGTTTCTCTACAGATGTGGTTCTGAATTTCAGCCACTAGAAGGTGCAGTGCATTATGCATCCCAAGGTTCCCCACACATATGATTCTGCATTTCAGCCACTAGAAGGTGCAATGCATTATTAATCCCAAGGTTCCCCAAAGATGTGATTCTGAATTTCAGCCACTAGAAGGTGCAATGCATTATGCATCCCAAGGTTCCCTACAGATGTGATTCTGAATTTCGGCCACTAGAAGGTCAGTGCATTATGCATCCCAAGGTTCCCTACAGATGTGATTCTGAATTTCAGCCACTAGAAGGTGCAGTGCATTATGCATCCCAAGGATCCCTACAGATGTGATTCTGAATTGCAGCTAATAAAGGGCACAGTGCATTATATAACTAAAGTACATTCCCACACCCACATGTCTTTGCAACTACAGGTCTGAGCAATTTATGCCAGCCATATTGTATGTCTATGGCAAATGGTGACACAAAATGTAAGGACAAATATATTCACAACATATACAGAATTGCATGTTGAGAAAGGCTGTAATGGTGTCTGTAATATGTATTATTCTGAGTTTTCAGACACTCAGCAAATATCCCCTAAGATGCCTGCTTTAGCTTTTTAAGCACATGCTGGTTCCCAGCTGCATGCCTTAATGCAGGAATTCATGCAACTGTAATATTTCCATGCAGCTGAGAATGAAAATCACTTCAACCAAAACAAGGGGGCGCGCGCGAGTAGAAAAAAATTGCCGTCTGGAGACGGCAACCTGCAGATGCTGCAGTGCCGTCCGTCCGTTTTTTTACTATGGGCGGACGGCAAGAGGTTAATATAATTAGTATTAATCTTTTTAAGAAAGAACACTAAGATATTGCCTTGGAGTCCACTTTTCCTTCTTTTTTTTGAACTGATCTTAAGGCTGTGTACATACACCAAATTATGTTCAGGAACATAGTATAAAAATACTAATTTTATCTGTACCCAAATGGTCTTTTGAGATGAGCACAGATTAGGATGAAAATACTCCTTTAATTAAACAGCTTTAACAAATTACACTATTAAAGAAGAGATATCCACTATCCGAAATCTTTAAGCAGTTGAGCACCTATGGTGTATGAGGTGTGCCTTAATAAACTTCAACAAAGTACCTTGGGCATGTCTGGTATGCCATATTTCTTTTCCTTCACAGCGCCTGCCCGGTCACTTTTTTAACAGCTGGGTCTCACTCTGTATGTTTGGAGCAGATGTCCCAATGTAAAACAATACTTTAAAACAATGTTTAGAAGCTTCAATAATAAATATGATACAATTATATTATTGTTACATCCCATTTACACGCCTCCTTTCATGTGCCAATCAATACAGGAAATTACAAGAGGACCCTAAAATGTCTAAAAAAAATCCTCACAGGCATACAAACATGGTGGAAAGCATACCTTTTGGAATCAGAGATCAGATATTGACCCTCTGTTTCTCCCTTTAGACCTCCCAGATACGAATACAGGGGATTGCCTAACTCTTTATCAGCTATGGCAATAGGAGGATTGAGGATGTTTTGTTTTGGTGCACTTAAGAGTGTTGTGATTTGGTGCAGTAAACTTTACCGCACATGTATGCAGTGATGTGCTGCAAACAAAGTTTTGGTTATACATGAAATGTAAGTTATAGATCTATGTCTGCTCCCACCAGCTTGTGAATGGACAGTGAAGGAAAAGCAGCAGACTGATATGCTCATTTGTCTGCTCTCCCCTCTTGTCAGAATGTTACTTGTTACTACATAAGCATTTGAAGCAAACAAAACAAATAAGAGTGCTGCCTAGAGGGTGGTAAAAGCACAAGTTTGATGAGTCTGGTTTATTGTGTTTTTTGGATAATAAGTATAATGGGAAATTTTTCAAATTGTGTTCTGGTGAGTGAGGTTATGCTTAATGTGCTAAGACTGCATGAACACACATGTTCCTTTGGTTTTCTGCAAAAAATAAATGTCACTTTTTTTTTAGTATAAATGTTTATTGAAAAAAGATAAGCTATGCCATGACAGAAACGGTACATTTGTGTCAATAGACTAGATGACAGTAAAATGGAAAACATACCGTACTTTAGTTATGCAGACTCAATAGCATATCAACCATCAAATGTATCTAAAACAGAAGATAAGTTCGTTGCCATTAGGTTACAGAAAAAGAAGCCTTGAGAGTTAAATGTAAAGAAAATAAGTAGGAAGTACAAGACATACTACATCAGCTTCAGAAAAAAAGAGAAAAAGTAAAGTAAAAAAGAAATGAGTTAAATAAATGACACTTTTTAGAAAAGGATATTGGGTGAGCTTTAAGTAAATTCTAGGTGACTTCTTAAGTCACTAAATACTCACAAGATCTTTGGGGTCTATTCACGAAGCAGCCGAAGGATCTAGACGTAGCTAGCTTCGGCCCCAGCACCCCTTCGGTTCAGTAGAACTGAAGGGCTGCTGTAAAGGCTATTCACTATAGCCCGTACAGCTCCCGAAGTCAGCCGGGCAGCTCAGTCGAGCCGAAGGCATATGCCTAGGAGAAAGCCGAAGCTGGCCGAGCTTGACGTTTGAAATAGCCAATACCAAACTAGCTATTGCACCCGCCCTCTGCTGCAGTTCTCCATCAGGTCCCCACTAGTGATTGACAGCAGCAGAGGGCGGGTACAATAGCTAGTTTGCTATTGGCTATTGCAAATTCAAATAGCCAATAGGAATCTAGAATGCATTCCTATGGGGATTTCTTTTTTTGCTAGCTCCGCACAATCATTTTCTATTTTTATTTTTCTACTTTAACTATTTTTCTGTTCTGCTCGGTCACACAAAGAGGCCAAGCCGAATGCCGCTCAGCAGCATTCGGCTATTCATTCACTCACCATCTATAAGAATAGAACGAACAGCAGCGAGTAGCCTGACGGAGGTTCGGCTTAGATGTTGGATCGGCTGAGTCGAACTCCTTCTGCACTTCGGGTCGGCCGAACATGCTGGGCATGTTCGGCCGACCCAAAGGCACATGAAGCCACCCAATGTATGGCTGATTTCAGCCTATAAACTGCCCACTTCACTTCAGGTCGGTTCACTTCACTTCAGGTCAGTCTTTCACTCGGCTGCCTACGGCAGCTTAGTGAATAGACTCCTTTGCTTTTTTATTCGAATGTGGATGGTGGAGTCCAGATGTTGGACAATATACTTTACAAGACATCTCTGATACTGTCTAGGTGCATCTGGCATGATTAAGAGCATTAAGGTGAGCTCAAACCATTTAATAACATTCAAAAAGCAAAACAAGCCACATGTAATAAATGTAGACCTGTAGAAATAAACCTTTTTACAGATGAGTAAAGTTAAATCTTGTTTGCTTGATACTATTGTTACTCTAGATTACAAAATTCACTCATCTTAACTCCATATTGTCTTTTTACCTAAATTATAGACATGTACATTTTGTTTCGTTCTGAATGGATTTGTACGGATTTAATTACATTTGTACATTTGGATGCATCCAAATTTCCCAATTTGAACGTGTCAGAATGCGAATAAATCCGAACGTATATTTAAGGAGATTTGGATCTGTCCGAATTGAGTTCAAAATGAAACTAAATCGGACATGTGACTGTTCTCTGGCCAATCAGATTTTTTTTTTGGTGATGGGTTGCATTACAGATAAGGTCAAGTGAATTCATTCCGCAATGAAAATTCGGATTGTTCTGAAATGAAACTTCGGACGGATCCGAAATCCGAATAATGAACCAGATTGAATTTCAGATCCAAAGTCCAAAAAATGTAAGAAATAAAATCTAAATCGATACAAAACACATTTTTTGCTGGGTTACATGTCTACTAAATTATATATTTGGATTTGTACAGAGAAGATATTTTATTTGCAGCATGAAGAAACTAAAAGAAGCTCTAGCAGCTAATTCCTCAATCCCTCACCACTTCAATCGGGCAAAAGATTAAATAGGCAGCCTGATCTGCTTCTAGCTTGTTGACTTTAAATGGACCATTTAGTGCCATGCACTATTACATAATACATACTGTATGTGTTTATACTGTAATAAAAGAGTGCTTAAACCCTAACAATGATCATGTTTTATGTGCTCCCTTTTGGTCTTTTAAATATACAGTTGAAAGTTTTTTGTCATATATGTTTCTATAAGTGCAAAAAATACCTGTTGATCTGGCAGATATTCAGTGCAGTACTGTGTCCTGCACACTCTGCAGTGTTATCTCAAGTTCAGCCCTGCCCAATGCACTTTGGTGAACTAAAGAACAGCCCCCAAAGTTATGTGTTCTGTAGTCCCAATACATTTCCTGCAATGGTGTTATCCCTACACCATGTGCCTGTGATTTGACAGTGGAGGGGCAGCAGCAAGCTCATCCCTCTGTTCATACTGCTTTCTCCAGCCTGTCAGCTGGCTCCTTGTCATCACATTGCACGCAACTCATCGGACTGGCTCCTAGTACTGTCCCTACCTCACCAGCTCTAAATTCAACTGCACAGGGTGTTACAAATGGATAGTATGCAGTCAAATTCAGGGTTTGACACTAGTTGCACAACGCATGAAACACATGAAATAAAATAATTTATTAATGAATATATAGCTGTTGTAAAGTGTGCTGGCTTTGTGCTATATGCAGAGTGAAAATAATTTACCCGAATCTCCTTAGTTACTGAATAAAAAATCGCCACATTTAAAACAAGTTTTTACATATACTGTATATCTTTATTCACATCCTGTATGTTATTTTCATGGAAAGTACTGGCACACAATTATTATTGTTAGAGTGTATCTGGTTTGGCACTTCAGTTAAGTGTTTGACATTATGTAGGGTAATATGTAAGTTATGTGCTTCATAAAGCCATACTGCAGCACAATAATGTTATGCAAATTGAGGGGGTTAATTTATGTATGAAAAAGAACATCTTTCTTTACATCGAAACATAGCTTAAAGCGACCCAGTTGCAAAAGTTAAGCTGGTAAAAAGGCTTGCATGTAAATGAAGACTGTAAATACTTGCTGCTCTGTTGATGAGGAATGGTTCCTCAAAGTCGCAGCAAACTTTGGGGGATCATTCCTTATCAATGGAGCACTGTTTGGTGATGCAGGCAACAGGAGAGATATTTACAATCTCCTTTAAAGTCAAGACAGTTGAATGTTTATGACAGGGCCACTTTAAAGTTCACTAGAATTGAGCTCCTACTGCTCTTCTGTTATCCACTTCTGTTATGGCAGTAAGATAATGTTTTTACAGTATTCATGTAACTGGATCGCCTTCACCTTTGCTACTAAGTTTTGTCCTCCGAGATCCCCTAGCTTACTGTCTATAGGAGGAAATGAAAATACCCAAATATGCTGAACATCAATAATTTTACATATTCTGTAATAGTATTCTCACACTACACCAGAATTAGGGTAGGGTCTGCTAGTAATTGATATATATGAGAACTTATATTGATGTATAGAACCGTAAAGAATGATATAAATATAATTACAGAAGCAGCAATGAGCACTAAGTTCAGCATCACCAGGATTAGTGTCATGGGAGGAGTAAAGCTAGTGTAATATATAAATGACACGTCTGTATCACCACTACTCATTCCGCCAATCCGCCTCATGAAACTGAAGCTAGTTTTAGAACTCATCTCTTTACTAGGCCAACATACAGTTTAGTGGAGAGAGAACTAGTTCATAGTGTCCATTAGTTCATCTAAAGAGGACTTTCCAGCAGATTGGAAACACTATGGGGTCTATTCACAAAGCAGCCGAAGGATCTAGCCGTAGCTTCGGCCGATCCTTCGGCTAGCTTCGGCCCCAGGACCCCACAATTCACAATAGCCCGTACAGCTCCCGAACTTAGCCGAGTGGCTCAGTCGAGCTGAAGGCATATGCTGAAAGCCGAAGCTGGCCGAGCAACCGGCTATTCACAATAGCCCGTACAGCTCCCGAACTTAGCCGAGCGGCTCAGTCGAGCTGAAGGCATATGCTGAAAGCCGAAGCTGGCCGAGCGACCGGCCATTGGCTGGCCAACAGCCTGCTTCTGACAGTAAGATCACGGCTGGCTCCGGCCACTTGCAGAGAGATCAGCGTCCCTGTTTACCAGCTAGCCAGGGACCATGATCTCCAGTTAGCAAACTCTCCCGTGCGCTCCGAGAGTCTCCTGCTCCCGGCCGCCCAGGAGAGAAACACTGCTTTTTCTTTTTTTTTCTTTATTCTGACACGGAGCCGTGTCAGAATAGAAAAAAATTAAATACTTTTTGCCCATAGGAATGCATTGCTAGATTCCTATTGGCTATTTCAATTTGCAATAGCCAGTAGTAAACTAGCATTGCACCCGCCCCCTGCTGCAGTTCTCCATCAGGTCCATCAGCAGAGGGCGGGTGCAATGCTAGTTTACTATTGGTTATTGCAAATTGAAATAGTCAATAGGAATCTCGGCTCCGTGTCAGAATAAAGAAAAAAAAAGAAAAAGCAGTGTTTCTCTCCTGGGCGGCCGGGAGATGGCTTCGGGTCGGCCGAACATGCTCAGCATGTTCGGCCGACCCGAAGTGCAGAATGATTTCGACTCAGCCGATCAAACATCTGGATCGGCTGAGCCGAACCTCCGTCAGGCTACTCGCTGCTGTTTGGTCTATTCTTATGGATGCCGAACAGCAGCGAGTGAATAGCTGGCTATTCACTCACTGCTGTTTGGCATCTATAAGAATAGACTGAACAGCAGCGAGTAGCCTGCCGGAGGTGCGGTTTAGCCGATCCAGATGAGTCGAACTCCACCTGCACTTCGGGTCGGCCGAACATGCTGAGCATGTTTGGCTGACCCGAAGCCACACGAAGCCACCCGATGTACGGCTGATTTCAGCCGATATACGGCTCACTTCAGGTCTGTTCACTTCACTTCAGGTCGGTCTTTCACTCGGCTGCCTACGGCAGCTTAGTGAATAGACCCCTTTGTTTTTTTATGCGAATGTGGATGCTGGAGTCCAGATATCTCTGATACTGTCTAGGTGCATCTGGCATGATTAAATGCATTAAGGTGAGCTCAAACCATTTAATAACATTCAGCTCAGCGGCATTTTGCTATTCACTCACTGCTGTTCACTCACTGCTGGTCGGCATCTATAAGAACAGACCGAACAGCAGCGAGTAGCCTGCCGGAGGTTAGGCTTAGCCAATCCAGATGTTGGATCGGCTGAGTCGAACTCCTCCTGCACTTCGGGTCGGCCGAACATGCTGGGCATGTTCGGCCGACCCAAAGGCACACGAAGCCACCCAATGTACGGCTGATTTCAGCCTATAAACTGCCCACTTCACTTCAGGTCGGTTCACTTCAGGTCAGTCTTTCACTCGGCTGCCTACGGCAGCTTAGTGAATAGACTCCTTTGCTTCACTTCGCTTTAGGTCGGTCATTCACTCGGCTGCCTACGGCAGCTTAGTGAATGGACCCCTATGTGCTTCCTTCCCTGTGCCTTCTTGAAGTTTTAATTTGGAGTTTATTTTACATTCTCTTCTTGAATGCAAATACTGTTTTCCATGCTTCTGACTGACAAGTAACTTTAAATGTACTGTATGTAAAAGACAAATGTTTAGAGCCTTAGATCATATTTGCTGACACTCATAAACTGTACTAGCATATTTCCCACTCTGTGGAATAATATGGATCAATCTGGGAGTAAAACATGTTCTAATATCCATAGTAGTTTGCTGCTGATAATGAACTTTAGTCATTTGGACACTGCGTTCCCCAAGAGTCCACTTCAGGCTCACGCCATTATAATTATGTTTTAGCATTTGAGAAGCTACTTGCTTTTTGAAAATCCTGCATAAACCTGTTAGGCAGGAGGTTTTTTTTCATAATATAGGTTAGTATATGAAGACTGCAAAACTGGTACTACAAAACAATAAAATAATGAAAAATATGTAATAGTTTCTGGCTTGGGTTTGGGAGGCTTGGGTTTGCTGCCGAGTTAGGTTTGCATCAAACTTTGCATGTTCGCCGTTCACCCAAAGGGAGAACTTATGGGCAAGTTCTCCCAGGCACCAGGAGCGTACCCACCCTCCTGCACATAAGCCTTCTTCCAAGCTGGTTGTTAGGAAATCAGTATCCACTGGCATCCCAACAAACTGAGTCATCCTGCCTGACTCATTCAGCTATCAGCTGGGGATTCCGTCTTACAGCTTAAGGTAAACAATAAGTTAAAAAAAAAGATGTGGGGTTCCCCAAATATTCAATTTTATCAGAATCTGGAAGTCCCCTTTAAGAATAAAGCAAGCCCCCGCATGCTGCCCACCCGTCCCCAACGCGAATGAGTAAGGGGTGCCTTTACTCAATCACCCAAAAAAATATTAAGTGTAAATAAACACACATTTTTGACAAGTCCTTTATTAAAATTAAAAGGTAAAAAAAAAGTCCCATGATTCACATCCATCATTAATCACGTTGTCTAGCAATACAATCCTCATCAATCACAGTGAACAATGCCAGCTGACCGATGAACGAAAAAAACCCACTGAATACGCAAAACATCTGCACCTGATGGGAGACTAGAGCCAATTGACCACAAATGGGCAAATACATTTTTAATCAATGGTGTTACCACATATACCCACTCCTTTGGTTACATTTAGCTGAGAGTGGGTGGGGCCTGATAGGGAAATGTGACAGTTCCCTATCAGGTCCTCCTCCTTTGTGGTTGGCAGCAAGCTGTGGGTTTATCCTACCATAGTGAATTCTACCATGTATACAACGAATCAGATATGTTGTAGCTTTCATCCTTTTACCATGTTTGTCTTTATATATTAAAATGCAATGTCCATTAAAATTAAAATGTCCATATCTGCTAGTTACTTAATTTCTTTTGAAAGTTATGACACATCAGTTCTTATCATCACCTGCCTGAGCAATATCAGGTCTTGCCATATCTTTATTTGTACACGGCATGTTAAATATCTCATAAAAAATAACACAGGTAAATGGGTATAAATCATTTTTTTTTTAAATGTGGGCCTCATTATTTATGACTTTTAGACACATATGCCCTATATTTTAACATAGACCTTATCCATTATCTGGGCTATGATGGGGTCCTAGGTTTCATTCTTTGGCATCTTACAAATGCTGAAAGTGTTCACCGCACTGCACAGATGCTGCAGGCAGCGTTAGGAAGAAAAAAATCACTACCAAAAAGAAAGAGGAATTTTTGACACAGGATACAAAGTCATTTCTATCTAAAAATTCCCTACTCTTTCCAAGGCTAAAAAAATGTTTTGGCTTTAGATGCACTTTAGGGCGAAAACAGGACTGAAGACCAGCAACTTGTTTCTTTCTGTCAAATTCCAGAGAATTAGTGAGCACCAGAAACTGTGGCACTTGACAATTTAATTATAGTAGGGCTCCTGAAAGGGGCCGTGCTTAATATTTACATGGAGCTGCTGAGCCCCTGTAGAGCCTGGACTAAGGATTCAAGGTACTCCAACTTGAAGGCTAGAAATGGGTCTCAAGGTTCAAACTTTTGGGAATACCCACTTACAATAAACATTTTCATAAAAATAAATGTTATAATTGTAGAGGGGTGAAAAAAACAACAACTTGTTTTAATATTGAACTTGACCTGATAGTGAGGGGGAGCAAACTTAAGAAGAGGTCTAAAATACATTTTCACAGTAAACATTTCCTGACATCTGATGCAATAGCTCCATGGGCATTTAAAAAAAAATAATTTTTGAGGGACGTTTTCCTGAATTACTATTCTGAAGACAAGAGTGTTCCAATACACATGGCTGATATAATCACCTCACAGGGAAGAAGAAGATTAAGAAGGGGACAATAAAGTATGCTTTCTTAAATATTTCAATAAGCACATAGAAATCTATGCACGCGCATTTACAAAGGAAACACGAGCATTCGTAAATATGTTTGTGGGCAAAACCGCCTCAAACTCACATATCTGCGCGTGGTGCAGCATGCGCATGAAAAAATACGGCAAGCGGACAGTGGCGTAAGAGGTCTAAAAAGAGTGTTTATCATATAAATGTCTATGGGAAACGTATACAAATGATAGGAACACATTGGTATTATTACAATCTAACAGAAACTTGACAAACCACAAATCTGTGAAAAGTATGATTTAGAAATCTTTACTTTGCATAGCACTGATGGGTGGCAGTCTGGAAGCCAAGAGTGCATGCAAGCACCATGTTTCAGACAACCTCAACCTCCAAAAACACAAATAAGTGAGCCGAACGCTGTTCGGCTATTCACTTCAGGCTGGTACGGCTGATTTCAGTCATATATCAGCTGAAATCAGCCGTACATAGGGTGGCTTCGGGTCGGGCGAACATGCTCAGCATGTTCGGCGGACCCGAAGTGCAGGAGGAGTTCGACTTAGCCGATCCAACATCGGGACCGGCTGAGCCGAACCTCCCACAGGCTACTCGCTGCTGTTCAGTCTATTCTTATAGATGCCGAACAGCAGTGAGTGAATCGGCTGTTCTGCTTGGTCCCTCTGTGGTACGGAACAGAACAGAAAAAAATAGAAAACAATTGTGCGGAGCTAGCAGTGACTGTTCTGCTGCCGTCAAAAAGAGAAAAAGAACAAAAAAAGATTTTCTCCATAGGAATGCATTGCTGCTGTCAATCACTAGAGGGGACCTGATGGAGAACTGCAGGTCCCCTCTGCTGATTGACAGCAGCAGTGGGCGGGTGCAATAGCTAGTTTGCTATTGGCTAACGAAGCATTGGCCTTCGGCTCGCCTGAGCCGCTCGGCCGACTTCGGGAGCTGTACGAGCTATAGTGAATAGCCCGTACATCAGCCCTTCGGTTCTACTTAACCGAAGGGGTCCTGAGGCTGAAGCTAGCCGAAGGATCAGCCGGCTGCTTCGTGAATAGACCCCATAGATTTTTTTCTCACTAAATCCACACTACATTGAGTTTTTGAAGGATGCATTGCCTGTGAAAGGATACATGTTGTATTTCTTGGTATATTCAGTAACTCTTTACCTGGAGCAAACACATTCTGTGCAAATAGTTATTGAACTTATTAAGGCAAAGTATAAAGTGAGTAACCAATGGTAGCAAATCAATAAATATCTTTCATTGATTGAGTGGATTACCATAGAATACAACATGTTGCCCTTCTCCACATCCCTTTTTTAAATGCTTATAAATGCTCTCCCATCCTCTGGAACTCTTTACCCCAACCTGTCCATCAATCTCCCACTCTGACTGCCTTTAGGCAATCCCTTAAGACTCATCTCTCCATGGAAGTTTATCCCACATCAACCTAATCACTGAACCATCACATTCTCAAAAAATTCATCCCTACACAGCTACCTCCTCATCACTTGCCCCCCCCTTTTAGATTGTAAGCCCACCTTACCAGAGCCCTCCTTACCATTGTGTCTTGAATTGTATTGTATTGTAATGTGTTCCTTATATTGTAAAGCACTGCACAAACTGCTGGGGCTATATAAATCCTGTGTAAAAATAATAATAATAAATGTATGACATTATGGTGTTTTAACAAGGTATACTAAATTAACAGTTGAAGTATACAATATACTGGAACATTAGAAAAACCAGACTAAGCTTACAAAATGCCAATGACACTAACACTAATAATTAGCAAAAATTACCAGCAAAACATAAGTTGAATGAGGGATGACCATAGAATGGTGTAAAATATATTTTGACTATAAAGAAATACTACCTAAAAATGTCAAAATAACTGGGCTGATTTACTAAATTAATTGAGAATACTAACCTCCCCGGCGGTATTCCAGAGTGTGGCTCGGGGTTGGTTTTCAGTACCAACAGCGGTAACCCAGAGCCACACTCGGAATTGCACAAATGTGTCACTTACGGTGTCCTCTGCTGTACGCAGCCGGCATCTGACTTTTAGTTTCGTTTTCAGCGTCACAGCGGCGGAAAATTCAAAAGTGAAAACATGCAATAAAAAAACAATGTACCTCTTTGGCTTGCTAAAATCCTCCATAATCATACCGCCAGGGAGGTTAACTGATAACAATTGCGTGTGAATATTCACTTCAATTATCCAGTCATGTGAAAATCATCTGTACATGATTGGGTGTTCAAAATGAACAAGAATCTGCTTTTCAGATGACTGAATAATTCAAGTGATAATTCACACAATTTTTCAAGTGAAGATTCCCAGCTTCAACCACAATTAGCTCATGCTTGCTACTAATGTGCTAAACAGATGCTCTGTGTACCATTTCTACCAAACTTAGATGACAAATATACATACATGGTTATCTGGAGTTGATCCTAGGATCAGCCTCATAAAGCTCTGATTATTTCAGCTCAAGAGGAGCTGTTCTAGTGCAGCAGACTGCTTTACCTTTTGTATATATGGGCACTGCTAAATGCCAGCTGATACATGTGGATAACCCTTGTTTTATATGCTTGCTTCAATTGTGTTTATTTGCGCAGCAGTGGCACAGATTGTGGGGTTCAACCTAAAGCATGTTGGACAAACATTCATGTTTTCATACCACAGGTGCAGCATTAAAATAGACCTTTACCCCCTTTCACTAAAAATCTAATCAGCATGCAGCTCTGCACACTGCTATGATATCATCTTACATTCATTAGTTAAACAAACATATTTTTCTTTTACTTACAATGATTGTTTTTCCACTTCCTGGTCCTCCTGGGCATTAGTGATGTAATGTGCCCAATCGTTGCAACTGGGGAAGGTTACATCAAGGTTACATCAGCAGTGCAGCTGAGAAATCTCATCTGTAATTTCATAAGATCTCAGGGAAAGGTATTTTCCTCCCCTGTGATGATGTGCATGCTCACATGACCTAGTTACATGTTCCAGAGTTTCAGTCAGTAAAGAGAGATAAAGTAATCTGCCCTTAGTAAAAATGGCCACTGTGAGAAGAATGGGGAGGAAAAGGAAATAAGGTATACAAAGAATAAAAAGCCTGCTATCTATATGTATGTGTTTGTAGATTGTCATTACTAAACATTTCTAAAGGTGCATTTGTTCTCGGTAATGCCGTTATACGGTAGATTTGTTTTTAGCTTTTCTCCTACAGTTTTAAAACGGGATCCACCTTTGGTAGTGAATAATTTTAAGTTGACAGTAATACTATATGCAAAAATAAAATACTAATATTAATCATTTAACTATAAATAGTTTATAAAATATTAAAAACGTTTATAAAAATACTTTCTTAGCATGGTCTACAGTGGGCTGCTAAAAAGCCCAATATACATCTTTTTTTTTTTACCAAGTTGTCTGACCCTGCCAACAAAACAAGAGGCCATAAATCTTAGTCAAACAATCACAGCTTGGAGCAGCTAAGTAGTCCTGACGTCCCCATTCCTTCTGAGAAAAAAGCAAATTCCTAATTTCTTGTAATGTGAGCTCTCTAGAGTATGGCTATGTCAACGTATTAGACTTTTTACTTGGGTGTATTGATTCTGGTCTACACCAATGTGGTCCATAATGCTGCTTAATGTTATTGATGAGCCATCAGTCACGTAGGGAGGCATGGTACTCACATGGCTCCCTGAACCGCAGAAACATTTTGGTAAAGAGATGAAGAAACTGAAAAGGGGATGCAAACTAAAAGGATAATTTCAGAGAGCAAATTGTTAATGAAAGCTTGATGCTACATTGTAGGAATAGGATGATGGTTTATGAAATAATTATGAATGCTGGGCAGCAATACAATGACTGAGCTCTCTATACTTCTGACCCGAAGACACCTCTGCATTAAATGGCTTACTTACCATGATTTGTGACCGAGTAGCTCACCTAGTAAAAAGAGTACATACCTACTGCATTATTGAGAATGTACCAAACCGTAAATATCATTAATGTTGGACGCTGCACTCAATGGATAGCCACACAAATGCATCAATGAGGATTTTACATCAACTGATCATTAGGTAGAAGTCACTTTTAAGTTTAATAGTACATAATCCTGATATCATTTGTAAATAATATAGCATGGTGGTTTAGTGCCTAGAGGATGTTACCTCACAACGCTGAGGTCATGGGTGCAATCCCTGTTACAGTCACAATATATAGGGTGTGTCTGTACTTATGTGGAATTCCTCCTACAGTCAAAAAATAATAGGTAGATTTATTGTCTTTCACCCAATTTAACCCCATTTTGTCCATGAAAAGGACATTTCTTTTGGGAGCATTGATGATTTATTGTTCTTTTGACACAATGCAGAATATGTGATTGTTAGATAAACTGATGAAATAAAAATAAATGTTAACAGAAAACTAAACAGCAATTTAACAGCAATACTTATAAGCACAACTGTACATATGGTACCAAATCCAGCCATGTTTTTGAAGAGTGTGCATTTTCATAGGTTAAAGCCTCTGGGACAAGCAGAGGGAAGGATGATTAGGGACATGGAAGTAGGCATAATTTGTTTTTCCACAGAAGCCGATCTCTACTGCTTAAGTTATGTGGAGTTAGTCTGAGAGCCCAGGACTTGCTGTGCATATAATGTGTACTTTTTTGTTAACAATTGTCACAAGAGTTCACAAGCTGCAATTGTTAACAACTTTGGGCTAAATAGGCCAATAAAATGAGGCCTTCAGGGATGTGGAGACGACATGATAGAAACCTTAATTATTTACAGCTAAAAAACATGACTGTTTTACATAAATCAAGAAAAATAGGTTTGGAGGTAGGGTACAAAATAAAATATAATAAAATAATGAATCTGTGATTGTGCATTGGTACTATAGTACTGTAGATGTGGTGTTAAAATATTAAATAGCCCAAAATGGTACACTTTTTTCATGGCATATAGCTAAATTAGAAATTTCAGTTAAAAAAAAAAGAAACCAATGAAAAGGTTAATAATAACACACACACACACACACATAGCTTTACAGACTTAATCAATACATCACAAAAGAATTTACAAATTATAATTGATTTGTCTGCTTGGGAAGGATGCAAGGCTGAGCAGACCCTGGAGACAAGAATTTGCAAAGTCTCACAGATATTTTATTTCTATAAAATATCTGTAAGACTTTGCAAATTCTTGTCTTCAGGGTTAGCATTAGCATAGCAATTATGATATACTACTGGACAATGGCTTCCAGTTTTAACTTTCAAGGTCTCCCAGCAGTAAAGTCTTAATATATTACAGGTAGTACACAATGAGCATATAGAATACAACATAGCATGAGTGCCCCTTTTGTAGGGGCAAGGGGGGGGGGGGGAC
>NW_017306428.1:923375-968297 GCF_000935625.1 Nanorana parkeri
GGGGGGGGGAACACTTTCCCTTCCCACGAAACTGAGATTTCTCAATTTGTTGCCTTGGCAGATCTGGCACATATCTTATGAAAATCACAGGATACAGTCACTCTGATGGCACAAGGGAAGACATTTGAATTTTATTTTATTGTAATGTACCCATTTCATTCAGGTCTTATAACAGCACTCCCCTGTGGATGTATTTTAATAAAACACAATTTCACTGTCATTTGCTGCCAGCTAGGCATCTCTTTGGAATGTATTTTCCCTGTTCCCTGCCTTTGGTGCAGTTGGTGGTTGCACTGCGCTTTCCTTGCAGTGCAGCTCATTTATGACTTCCCGCTTACCACAGGGTTAAAATGAACAGAATGAAGATGCCTGCTGACAAGCTACGTATAGTTTGTCATGTTGCACTATGATTCTAGTGGGAACATTTTGCTTTCCTTCCACTCAGGAAAATGTCATGAAGATATCATTGGAAAATAGTGCAGTATAAATGCTTGTAAACAAGTTAATCTGCGCTTCTGGAGCACATTTGCACATTTTTTCCCCTAGCGCTTTGCTTTTTTCGATCGCAGTATAAATGCTTGCTTGGATGAGGGTTTTCATACATTGCTGCTCCTGCTGTTCTTCTTTATCTCTAAAAAACTGTAGAATTGTTTCTAATGCATTTAATTTAAATAACAAGCAAAAACATAATTAATCAGAAATACATATTTGTTTAGTTGGATTTGATTGTAAGGTGGGCATGGCTTTACCACTAATTGTTAGTGAAATTGTTGCACCTAAGCATAGCTGCAAAGTATTAAAACCCATTTTTTCTATTTACCATCTTGTCTTGAATTGTATTGTCATTGTAATGTCTTTCTTATATTGTAAAGCACTGCACAAACTGTTGGCGCTATATAAATCCTGTATAATGATAATAATAACTTGTTTTCACATATGACACTAGAAGGTATCTTTCTCAAGCATGTCAAACTCAAGAGTTTTGCCACCTGAGCAGAAACAGTGCAAGTAAAGTGTAGTTTGAGGAAGGCCAAAAGAAGGGAATAGAATGGCAGAATCGGTGCTGGGGGATCAAATGAACAGAAAGGACACAATTCATAAAACAGAAGGGAGAAATATCAAGTCAGTCAAGTCAGGTATCAGTAAAAAGAATAATTGGCAGAATTCTGAAAGGATGCAAGATCTGGCCAAGTGAAGTCAGTCCATATGAGAACAAGCAAGATTGGCCAGTAAATTACCCATTAGAACCTGGATGCTTATGCATGTTGACATACATAGGGGTCTATTCACAAAGCTGCCGAAGGATCTAGCCGTAGCTTCTGCCGATCCTTCGGCCAGCTTCGGCCCCAGGACCCAACCAGGGACACTGATCTCCGAACAGCTAACTCTCCCTGGCGCTCCGGGAGTCTCCTGCTCCCGGCCGCCAAGGAGAGAAACACTGCTGTTTCTTTTTTTTCTTTATTCTGACACGGAGCGATGTCATAATAGAAAAAAAAAATGTTTTTCCCATTGAAATACATTGCTACATTCCTATTGGCTATTTCAATGTGCAATAGCCAATAGTAAACTAGCATTTTACCCGCCCTCTGCTGCAGTTCTCCATCAGGTCCATCAGCAGAGGGCGGGTACAATGCTAGTTTACTATTGGCTATTGCACATTGAAATAGCCAATAGTAATGGAGCAATGTATTTCAATGGGATTTTTTTTTCTATTCTGACATAGCTCCGTGTCAGAAGAAAGAAAAAAAAGAAACAGCAGTGTTTCTCTCCTGGGCGGCTGGGAGCGGGAGGCTTCCAGAGCGCCCGGGAGAGCTTTTTTTCCTTTTTTTTTGACGGCAGCAGAGCCCCCGGACAATAGGAAACTGTTGGGTGGAGCTAGCTGTTACTGCTAGCTCCGCGCAATCGTTTTCTACTTACTTTTTGTTATCTTTTAAAACTATTTTTCTGTTCCGCTCGGTCCCTCTGAAATCCGCCGTACCAGCCTGAAGTGAATAGCCGAATAGTGTTCGGCTCACTTGACTTCAGGTCGGTCATTCACTCGGCTGCCTACGGCAGCTTAGTGAATAGACCCCATAGAATATATGTTACATGCACATGTCGGGACCAGTGGACCAGCGAGAGGTAGATGAGTAAAGTAAAAATCTTGCATTCATTTTTCTGTTATGAATGGATGTTGGTTGGTCAAACTATAAACAACCTTTCAGTACTTTTAGGGACTCCACCATTGAATTCCCTTGCATTTCAAGCTCCACCTATGTTATCCCTCTTGCTACATTCTGCTTATTACAAAATAGAGGAAAATTCTGCCTGGAGAGTGATATCTAGAAAGAAAAAGGTTCAGAACTAAGTGGGGGAATTTCAGTGTCTTTAACCCCAAGAGATATATAAATTCAGTGGGTTATTCAGTCTTCTAGCAGTTGGCATATTGAATCTTAGGCATATTAAATCAAACAAAGAAAAAGCATCCATAAAGAGTATAAAAATATAATGTGTTGTACCAATCTTAGATGGAACTGTTTAGTTATTATCAAAATATAAATGCAGAATAAGAGAGGAACTTTATCTCTTGACAACATATAGTAAAAGTAAAGTTTATTTCAGTAACTTTTCTGTCTCTTAGGTTGCATTGAAAAAGCTTATAAAGCTCACCAGAAACCGAGATACATAACACGTAAAGTGTAGGAGCTTTAGCAATTAAACTATCAGAATCTATATTATTTGTAAGATTAATTTACAATGGACTGTTTTGAGTTACTGATTTTTGCAACAAACACTTTGCATAATTTATAAATAAGGCAAAACATTTTTTCTCTTGTGATGACTTAAACATTAGACATGCGCTATTCGTTTCGTTATGAATTGAAATTCATATGAATTTTGTGTGCATTCAAAGTTTTTTCAGAATGTCATTCGGAATGAGCTTAAGAATAAAAAAAAACAGCATGGAATTCCCTCCCAATTCATACCAGACCCTTTAGCTCTGATAGGAATTTTAGGGGGGATCCCAATTCCAAAAAAGCAAATAAAAATGCAATGGGGTCCACTAAAATCCCCTACCGGACCCTTGATCCGAGCAGCAGCCTGGAAAAGAAGGAAAGAGGGGGACAAGTGTGCAGCCGCCCTCCTGCACAATACCAGGCCACATGCCTTCGACATGGACAGGGTGCATTGCAAGGGGAAGACACCCTGAAAAAGCACCTTGTCCCCATGTCGATGAGGACAAGAGCCTCTTCCCCACAACCTTGGCCAGGTGGTCGCGGGGGTCTGAGGGCAGGGGGGCTTTTCTGAATCTGGGTGTCCCCTTTTATAAAGATTCACGTCAATCACGATGGACGACAGTCACGAGTTGCCGGAAGGGAAAATACTCGACACCCGCCGACCCAACCGTTCCTGATGAACTCTCAACGCACAATGACCTGCTCTGACCTGAATGTCTACAAAGGGCCGGAGCGTGTTGTGACGTCACGGGACTTGTTCCACCCATTTGTTGACATGGGAGCTCCCAAATGTTAACAAAGGGGTTAAACAAGTCTCATGACATCATGAGTTGCTTCGCCCCTTTGTTAACATTCAGGAGCAGAGCTCCTGAATGGTATTCGGGGAACCCAAATGTTATGATCGGTCATGTTGGAGGACAGCGGGTATTTTTTTTTTCGGAGAGTGGCCGGCCATTGTCCATTGTGATTGACGTGGATGTACATCACTGGACGATGTGATTGATCTTTGGATTACATCCTTTTTATGGGGGGGTTTAATAAAGGAATTTTTCTTCAAGTAAAGGACTTCATATACGGTGTTGTGTTTATTTACAATTTTACTGTTTTACTGTTTGGTAAATGAGTAGGGGGTAACAACTACCCTTTACTCATTCGAGAGGGGGGGCGGCATCTGGGTGCCCCTTTTAATAATGGGCACCCAGATGCAGATAATTGCCCTGCCCACAGACCCCCACAACTACCAGGCCAGGGTTGTGGGGAAGAGGCCATCATCGACATGGGGACAAGGTGCTTTTCCAGGGGGATCCTTATGTCGAGGGTATGTGGCCTGGTATGGTGGAGGGGGGTGCTTGACGCCCTATCCCCCCCCCCCCGCTTTCCTGCTCTTCCAGGCTGCTGTTCAGATCAAGGGTCTGGTAAGAGATTTTATGGCGAATATCACTCATTCGGTTTCTTTTGCCGTTGAGGTCACCCCAAAATTCCTTCCAGATCTAAAAGGTCTGGTATGGATTGTGGGGACCCCACGCTGTTTTTTTTAATATTGTTTCTGTGAACTGTCAAAAGTCAAAAATAAAAATTTCACTTTTTTTAATGTCGCTTTGCTGCAATGAAAATGTGTTCATAATTATCTACCGCATCTGAAATTAACAAAAATGTCAGATCCGGATGAATCGGAGTAACCTGAATCCCGAAAAACAAATTTTTTGCCAGCGCACAGGACTAGTAAACACAAGTAAAAGTCATACAGAAATATGTCTACAGCATTAGGCTAATGATTAGACATGTGCACTGCCAAAAAATTCGTTTAGTTTCGTTTCGTTTTAAATTCGGATTTGTGTTATTTCGTTTTTCGGGATTCGGGTGTGAAAGTCAATTCGGATTTGGAATTCGGACGAAATTCGGTAGCGGCAGGTCGAACGTTTGTTTCGTTTTCTGTTCTTATTCGTTTCTTATTCGTTTCTTATTCGTTTCGTTCATTCGTGACATTTGAGGGGGAAAAAATATTTTTCTCCTTCTCTAATGTCACTTTGCTCCAACGAACAAAACGAATAAGAAACGAATAAGAACAGAAAACGAAACGAACGTTCAAACTACCACTACCGAATTTCGGAAATGGAAATTCGGATTCGTTTGCATTCGTTATGTCTGTAATTCGGAATTCGGATACATCCGAATGTCCGAATTTATGAAAATTTGTCCGAATTTCGATTCGGAACGAAACGAATCGCACATGTCTACTAATGATTGATGTCTTAATGCTCCACTATTTGCTGTCGCTGTCATTACATTTCACACAACCTTCCCAGTGATCTATTAAAAAAAATACTAATATGGTGTTTTCTCTCATAGAAATGCATAACATTTATTTTTTACTTTCTTATTGCTATGACCTTGTAAGAAGTCTTTGCAACAACCATGTTGACATTAGCATATGACAGCTTATGAAAAGGCTTGATCAGAATTTGCTGGCCACTTAGAGTACATTAGGTCATGTCTATTAGAAAAAGCAGATCAATCTGTATTTTATATCCACAGATATGGAGCTAAAATCTGACTTACTAATAAAAATTTAAGTAGCAGTACATGGTCATGGGATATATTATATTTTTTGAATCCTAAAGAAATAATACATTGAAAAAGAACCTTTGTTAGCGAAAACCATCAATTGTAACATACTGTAGCACCCGTGACTCTAATATGTCCAGTTATACACAAATAGTAACTTGATTTTAACTTACTAGCAATAAAGTACTTAAAGTGTTTTTAAACACTAGCAATTATGACTTTTTTTATTTAGTCCCATTTTGTCTGTTAAATATACTATTAAAAGCATTTGTTATATCTATTTGATAAGTTCAAAAATATCTGTTTATCTTACCAAAACTCTTGTCAGCTCATAAACTCCTGTGCTCGCTGCCTGAGCTGAATATTATCAGTTACATTGTTTTCAGGTATCTCTGAGTACTACAGAATGATGCCCTTCCTATTTTATGGAGAATAGGAAAGGAACTGGGTTCCGTAGTCCTCTCTTGTTTTTCGTTATCTTGATACAGAAAGGTGGACATTGTTACTCTAGGACAGAAAGTGTACTACTGGAAGAATCACCAGGTGAAAATAAAGGAAAAAAACTTGAAAAAAGAAACGAATACAGGAGCTTAATCTAAGGACTGGTAAGCTGCAATAAACACTGCCTGTCAAAAAAAGTCACACACTTTAATATTTTGTTAGACCGCCTTTAGGTTTAATTACGGGTTGTAGATCTTGTAGTGAAGATGGGAGATTTGGGCCACTGTCTAAAGTCTTCTCCAGCACTTCCCAAAGGTTCTCAATGGGGTTAAAGTCTGGACTCTGTGGTGGCCAATTCATATGTTAAAATGGTCTGCTCCCTTAACCACTCTTTCACAATATGAGCTTGATGAATGCTAGCAATGTCATCTTGGAATATGCCAGTGCCATCAATTAAGAAAAAATCCTTGGATGGAAAAACCTGGTAATTCAGTATATTCAGGTAGGGAGCTGATCTAATTTTTTGGGCACATAACATTGCCAAACCTAGACTTATTATCCAATGGAAGGCTCTTACTAGACATGTGCACTTGCCAAAAATTAGTTTTGTTTAGTTTTGATTCGGATTTTACTTTATTTAGTTTTTCGGGATTCGGGTCCGAAATTGAATTTATTTCGGGATTCGGATTCCGAAAAATTAGTTAGCAGTAGGAATTGGAAATTCATATTCGTTTGCATACATTATATCTGTAATTTGGAATTTCGTCCGAATTTCGATTCGGAACAAAACAAATCGCACATGTCTAGCTCTTACCTATTTACTTAGCAAAAATCCAGGTGGTGACTATTTTTTGGACAGGTAGCGTATTAAATTGCTGTGTTTAGATACGCTTTAAGTATACAAGTATATTTTTTTTGCTATGTTTGTTGTTGTGCTCATAAAATAGTTTCACCTTTTTTTATAATCAATTTCTATTTCTGGATGTGCTTATTCCTCTCCACTCCGCGCAGCTTCCACGTTTACTGCTCTTTTTAAATAAGTGCTGACAATAATGATGCTTTTAGACACAGGGAGGTTCAATAAATATAAATGACTTGGAGAAAATGGCTGTAAAATACTTGGAGCCAGATTTTGTAAAATCAGCTCTTGTATTAACATATGTTTAAACATCTGTGATCATATCATATTTACTGCTGTGTTTTATACAAAGCCTGCTATGATTTCGGCAGCACTGTCATTGTGATGCCAATGCTTACATAATGATGGAAAAGCACAACTCAGCAGTACATGACATAATGTTGCTCCTTTTGCAGTATACATTAATTGTATACAAACATAAATGCATCCAATATTTTCCAGTGCCAGAGTAATGACAGTTATCACTGTTCTAAAGCCATCTGGGTCATTGTTGTTATATTAATATCTGATATTAAATGCGTCTGTTCTGCTCGCTGTGCCTGACACCCGCGCTGTTATATGATTACTGAGCTGTAATCACGTCATTACACCTTCTTTTCACCAGATGTCCTCATGAATCCTAAGCAGTTACTGAGAGACAGCATCAGGATAGGGTTAGTTTGAAGATGAGCACACAGAAAATACCAATGTCAATTCGCTATAATTGATCGTAATCTGTTTAGTAATTTGTAAGTTCAGTGATTACTTATTGGTTAAAAAAAAAAAATCTTTCTAAATTGTCTACTACAGAGAAAGGCACAGAGTACTAAGCAAATTATAGTAACCTGCATATGCCATTGTTCTGCCTTGAGGAAAAGTGAGATCTGATTCGCTGCTATATATTACTGCACTGTGTATATCATATATGCTCTTTCTAGGCAAATAAATATATATTTTTTTATAATCCATATAGAGTAATCAAAGTAAATAACTATTCTTTGATGACCCTTAAGTCAGAAATCTCCTGCAGGAAAACTAAAATAAAATAAATACGATTTTAGAATTGTAAATTGATTCATTGGCAAATTAAAAAAACAAAAACCCTCATATCTCCATTTCTGGAAAAATAAAAAAGTACACATTGGTTCTAATTTGCTAAAGTAAATCAGATATGTGGTTACATCAATGTACCCCCAAACATACCAATGTATACTCTCACAGCATTTATTATACACATATGATGTTCACAGAGATGTATACAACTATGATAGCATATACAAGACTAATTCCCTAACAAATGTGATCTGGTAAGCAGCACAGCTCCAGTGTCTGAATGTGGACCAGCTAAGCGGTAGCATTCCTACAATAAACATAGGATTTTCTCTTGTGTTTTGGACTTGACATATGTTAGCTATTTTGCAGTTGCATTTTTTACATGAGCAATGCTGCATACTGTGCATACTGATATTGTCCAATGCAAAAAAAAAATACTGAAAGCTGGAAAGCCATAGTGCACACAGGGGTACCACAGTGCACAGGCCTATATATGCATGCTTTAGCCATGGCAAGTGGGCACACATAGTGGTATATTCACTAAGCTGCCGTAGGCAGCCGAGTGAACGACTATAAGCCGAACCTCCGGCAGGCTACTCGCTGCTGTTCGATCTATTCTTATAGCTGCCGAACAGCAGTGAGTTAATAGCCGAATGCCGCTGAGTGGCATTTGGCTCGGCTGTTCTGCTTGGTCACTCTGTGGGACAGAGCAGAACAGAAAAATAGTTTAAAAAGTAGAAAAAAGAAAATAGAAAATGATTGTGCAGAGCTAGCATTGACAGCTAGCTCCGCCCAACTGTTTTCTATTGGCCGGGCGGTTCTGCTGCCGTCAAAAAAAAAAGAAAAGAAAAATTTTCGCCATTGGAATGCATTGCTAGATTCCTATTGGCTCTTTCAATTTACAATAGCCAATAGCAAACTAGCTATTGCACCCACCCTCTCGTCCGAACTAACATTCAAAGGAAAATCAGCCATTTCGGACATCGGATGCATCCAAATCTCCAAATAAAAGAAATAACGAATTTAAACACATATTAATTTTTGATAATGAAAATTCGGATGAATCTGAATTTTTGTCTGAATGCCATTAAGAATTAAATAATGTTGTTAAACTTGAAAATAAAAAAAACAGTGTGGGTTCCCACCCAATTCATACCAGACACTTTAGCACCTTGTCCCCATGTTGATGAGGACAAGGGCCTCTTCTCCACAACCCTGGCCCAGTGGTTGTGGGGGTCTGTGGGCAGGGGGGCCCACAGGGGGGCACCCTGCCCACATTGACCTGGAGATTGTGTCTCCAGGTCAATCCAGCGATGTAGATGCTCACTGCCACGTCCAAACCCGATGAACTCTTGCCACTACTTATAACTTTGTTTACATTTCATTAGGGGACTGGGAGCTATCACGAATTGTAAGCAAAGCTCTGACTCCACAGATAGTATTTGAGACCTCTGCATAGAGAATGCTGCTTCTACACAGAGAGCAAGGTTTCTTCTGTGCAATATGTTGTCAGGGCCATTTCTACTCAGGCCGTGGCTACTTTCTCAAGGAAACAAGCTGTGATACTTTGCACACTTTTTGTTTTGATGTACCTGGAATGCATTTAGCTGAAAGTTAAAATTGCTAAGTACACATTGTTGCACCTGTTGATCCTCCCAGAAATGTTCAGCGTTCCTAATTTCCTGTGATTTCTGCCAGGGATGCACTGTTATCAGTTATAGTTACAGTAATTTGCTCTCAGCTTTTACTGAGGGTTACAGAGCCCCTACTCTACTGTATATGTTATGGAAAAGAGTAGATGGGGAAGCTATTGTAGTCCTTTCATAGGTTGTGTATGGTAAGTGAGCATTGTCATACCTAGGATAGGAAGTGTGTAACTGACAGGATAACCAGAAGAAAATAAAGGGAAAAAGCCTGAAGAAAAGGAGAAAACAAATGTAGCCATCACATGCAAATACTGGTAAGCTGAAATATCTAAAATGTTTGTTCTTGGGTTTAGATACACTTTAATAGCTGATAAGGAAGGGAGGGAGAGGGAAAGAGTCACTATTTTAAATTATTTACTAAATGTCAGCTTAAGTTATTGAGCTTTACAAACTAGTACACATTAGCTTTAATGCATATGCTAAGGGGTAAGTATAGGGATTAGCTTGGGGTTAAGTTCAACTGTGGGTTTAACCCAAACAGCCTGTGCATAGTTTGGTGAACAATCGAAAAAAACTAGCCATATTTAGTCAGTTCGGACATCACAACGAACACATTTTTGTAAACAAACATCAATTGGGTATCTTTCTTTTTGTGGATGTAGCACTAGTGGTTTGTTTACATTCAGCAGTCAGCTGGGGACCTGTCATTTTACATCAGAAGTGTGATAACTGAATATTGTTAGGCAGTGGGTCATCATGACAGCAGGCCATCAAGACTGAAAAGGTTCTACACCACTGGACAACATGATTGATGTTGGATTTACATCAAGGGGACATTTTTCAAAAATAACAAAACAAACTTTGCCCTGTTTGCTCATCCCTAGTTAAGTAGAACATATATGTTCTTTTATAGCTGGAGACCAATGCTAACTACCAAGAACAAACATTGCTTGTATATTATATAATTGATTATGAATTGACAATATTACTTTATTGTAATTTGATACTCCTGATTGTATGTGGTTGAAGTTCATTTAAGACGCCAATCTGTAAAGTTAAATTGACCTAGACAAGAGAATATAGCACATCAATCGTCATTTAACAGGAGGCATTTAGTATCGCTGACTGGAGAAAGGAGGCATAATTTAACATAGTTTGATGTTATAAAGAATACGAAGCTCATTTGCATCGAATTAGTTCATCATGACAGATCAGCACATAATTGTACATTTTAGGCTCAAACAAGACAGCCATAAATATTGAACATTTAAGTGGGTCTCATACTCTTTGTATTTGTAGGGAGGGTAAAATGCTTGTGCATTCTTTTACAGCATATTTTAAATTCTGTGCGATCAATATTATTTTATAAACTGTGCAAGCAATTTTGATCTGAAATCTGAAAAATTAACCCCACAATGCTTGTGTTTTTTGCTTACATACCGTAATGCATACCGTAAATGGATTTGTTTCTAACAGAAAATACATTCCCTAGTTAATATATCATAGTAAACATGTCTTCTTCATGACTGCACAACTAGGCTTACAAATGAGAACTTTATAATAATAATAATAATAATAATAATAATGAAAAAAAGAAGCTATATACAAATAGATACTGCAGGGTGCCACAGAAGCCCCTAGAACTTGAGGATGCTACAGTATATTGTTTTTATAAATTGGGCAACTGAGGACAACCTTTAGCACACCCCACAATGTAGTCCTGGCTGCCATAGAAAAGATAATTGTAATCCTATATTGCACTATGGGTTGTGGTAAGGTTGTCCTCCACTCCAGAATTTTCATACTGTTAATGCCTGTGCATCATTTTAGGGTCAGCTGTAAGGAGCCTGAACAATGCCTGTGCATCATTTTAGGGTCAGCTGTAAGGAGCCAGGTGGCAGGTGTAGTTTAATTAAAGGAAATGTATAATGAAAGAAATATGTTGAAACCATCACAGATGAAAATAACACAGGGTGCAATAACATAGTGTAGCACAATATTTAATGTAAAAAAATGAAATCAATTAAAGTGCACTCACAATCTTGTGAAAGCAGGCAGGCTCAATATTTCCTTCAGGAAAGCTAGTTACCTGACAGTCATGCAACATGTGACATTTGTTCATTGCTTTATAAGCCACTTATTTACTTTGACTGACTTTGACTGCTGCAAGAAAGGTACAGCCAGTACTGCTTTAGGTGGGTCCATGCTTGCCCACAATAATTACTTGGTGCATTTCAGACTTGTTGCTGCTTACAAAGATCTATAAAACATTATGGGTGAATGTACAACCATCATACTTTTCATAAATAATTTTATTGCATTACGACATTGTACACATGAAGAGCTTCAATCCTTTTATGAGTTTCATCCTAATCGCCATGAAATAGTAAACTAGCATTGTACCCGCCCCCTGCTGATGGACCTGATGGGGAACTGCAGCAGAGGGCGGGTACAATGCTAGTTTACTATTGGCTATTGCAAATTGAAATAGCCAATAGTAATGTAAAGGGGAAGAAAAGGGGGGCAAAAGACATGGAAGAAAAAGAAGACAGTTAAAAATAAACAAAAAAGTGTGGAAAAAGAGGGGGGGGAGGAAGAACAGAGGGAGAGAGAAAGGGAAGAATAGGAGAGAGAGAGAGAGAAAGGGAAAAATAGAAGAGAGAAAGAAATGGAAAGAAATAAAGAAGAAGAGAGGGAAGGTCAGTAGGAAATGGAAAGTGAAAAGGGGAAGGAGAGGGATAGCAAAAAGGAAGAGGAAAAGAAAGAAAGGAAGGAAGGGGAGGAAAGAGGTGAAAAGGGGGAGGAAAGAGGTGAAAAGGGGAAGGAAAGGGAGCAGGGACATTCATAATTTAAAGCTTGAGGTACTCTTGTATCCAAAGTGAAAATCCAATATATTTCTCTTTTTTTAATATTCTATCCACCCCTATATATCCACTATATCCACCACACATTGGTTTATCGATTCTTTACACAATTTGTACCTCCTGTGAATCATTAATAGCATTATGTATGTAATATCATATTAATGATCCCTCACTCTGTCACAAAGTATTCAACTGGTCTTGATCACATGTTGCACATGGCCAACATTACACATCAGAACATACAGTATATCACAAATCTAGTTTTGCAGTTTTGGAGCTGTTTTATCTTATACTCTTTATTTATAACAAATGATGTTACAATTCCAATTTCTCAGTATAAACAGCAAATAGAAATGTTGTGTCTCCACAAAAAACCCAGTACTGTGAAGCCAGGAGGTTTTCTTTGGTTTACTCTAAAATAGACTTGGATACAATTGTTGTGCCAATGTGAGGGCCATTTTAGCTTAATGTACTCCTTTTATGATATATGATGTATCTGTTGTCTCTATACAGTACAATTCTCTGACCCAGCTGGCTGCTAGACTGGATCCTGAAGCCTTGCTCCCGCTCTGCTCCGGGGATGGAATGTCCTTCAGCATCCTCACTTACAATACACTGTAATGGACGTGATGACTCAAGGGACCTTAGACCGCTGGAGCAAAGAGGGACCAGTCCAGCAGCCAACTGGGTCCAAGATCATACGAGAATATGTTTGTTATTTTAGCTCCCTAGACAAATTAAGTACTTAACCCTTGCAGTGCAAGGGAAGCCCCACTGCAAGAGTTACGATTTCTAATGCCTGGAGTTCTTCTTTAAGAATTATTTCTCATGCATGTATATATACTTTCATTTTCCCTTGTGCCTCTTGCTCTATGATTAGGCCCCAGCAGGAGGTGAAATGTGTCATAGAGGAGGTCATGGGTGAGGTGTCCACAGTTGCTGTTGGATGAATATAGTTGTTTTGAGAGATTAAATGGATTTTCAGTGTGCAGGTTCACATTTTTTTCAAGTTTCCTTACCTACCAGATCTAAACAAAAAAATATTTAAGATGTATACAAATGCAGCAATTCATCGCAACTAATACGATTTTAGTTAACTACATTTAGAGCCATGAAAAATGTATTCTGATTGACTGTTCTTGGCTACTGCACAAAACACATTATCACTGATCTTCTCCTGCCTTACTGAATGTCTGTAGTATGTGTTTGTTTTAAATGCAGATGAAAAGGATATATCAACCTTTATTTGCACAGACATGATGGCAAAAAATGAGCAATAAAACTTTACAGGTATCTACATTTTACACATTTTTTTCTTTTAACCACTTCTGAAATTTGATTCATTGTTCTTCTAAGAAACCATTTTCACTTTTGAACGTTTTCCCCTTTTTTGGGGCCCAAAATCAGAATAAATGAACCACTTAAACCTCTGAGTCCTAGTGGGTTGAAGTATAAATCTAAACAACAATGAAGATCTTGAAACTAAAAGCAAAAATGGGCCATCTTGTATACATCCCTGTTGTCATTTTTCAGGTTATGATGTTACATTTATAAATCATCCATTGCTAAAAAGTTTGCCACCTAGTAGATTTTAGAAGAATGGATGTAGGTGTTTCCAGTGACTGGAGTTTAGTAAATAATATAGTGATTTATCCATAGATTTGCACTGGAGTCAGTTTTATTTTCAGCTAAGCTGCCATGCCTTCCTAAAAATCCCTTCAGATGGCTTCTAACCATTAAAAGTGTTTACAGAACAGCTTAAACAGCAGATGTCATTTTACTGTTGGGGGTTTGGATTAAATTGTGATGTAAACCCCAATAGAAAGATTACACTCATTAAAAAGAATCTCTCACCCAGCAAACTTGGACTTCTTTCAAATCCTGCTCTACTTCCTTTGTTTGGTCATGCCAGATAGGTTTTTATTTACTTCTACAGCACAAAACACAACGGCTGCTAAATAATATCCTTGCAACTTTGTCACCAGCAGCAAACAGGAATCTGGTCATTTACAGTATGTGCCGAATTCTTGGCACAACAACACTATTTGCTTAAAAGCTGCATAGACTGGGATTGACAAATCCCCCCTATCACATGTTCCAGTGGAGAAGGAAGGAAAAAAACCTATTATTTTATTCTTTCTAAAATCAGATCCCAACTAATTAAACTGTCAGCATGCAAAAGGAATTTTGTTTATAAATATTACATTTATAGTTGCCTGCACAGACTGGACAATATTTTAACTAGCTTTATCTATTTGACTGTCTATCTACATTTATTAGTCCATATAGAGCCTGTGATTTTTGTAGTCATAGACTACTTTCTCAAACAAACTGTATATAGAAAGCAAGAATGTTCGGAGGAGGAAGGCCCCTATGCCCCACCCCACACATAAATTGAATAACAACTAAGAGGGCTATACACTAAAGAGCCGAAGGATCCAGCCGCTGATCACTTCGGCTGCTGGAGCCCTTCAGTTCAGTCAAACCGAGCTGTACGGGCTATTCAGAATAGCCCGTACAGCAGCCGAAGGCAGCCGAGCGGCTCAGCCCACCCGAACGCATATGCTTCGGCTTGGCTGAGCCGTAGTGACAGCTGAAGTGGGAAGAAGGTCGGCCTAAGCCAACCGTTCTCCCTGCAGATGACAACTGCTGGGTGGAGCCGGCCATAATGTCATGGCTGGCTCTGCCCAGTTGTTGTCCTCCAATGACAGCCAAGTGTCTTCGAATGGCACTGAGTTGTCATTAAATTACAACAGCTGGGCTTGTGGGGAAGAGGCCCTTATCCGCATCGGTAGACATGTGCGATTCGTTTTGTTCCGAATCGAAATTCGGACGAAATTTCGTAGATTCGGAGCATCCAAATTTCCGAAATATAACATATTCAAAATCATCTGAAAGCATCCGAATCCAAAATTTCGAATCCAAAATTTCAGATCCGCAACGAATTTCGTCCAAATCCTGTGCGTGCACTGTTAACATTTAAACGGATAAAAACAAATTAAAAAAAGGATTTTAATGTCCCTTTAATAGTAAAGACTGGAGCACAGCAAGCAGAAATGACAAATGTGCCAATTCTGCTACCCCACCTCAAGTTGAATTTTCGGGAATTCGTCCGAATTCCGAATCCGACACGAATTCCGAATCAGATCCGCATACCAATCCGATTCCCGAAACGAAACACATATAGGATCCGAATTCCAAAAATGAAATAAACGGAATCCGAAACTAAACGAAAAGAAACAAAACACATTTTTAGCCGTTGCACATGTCTACCCATCGCCACTGGGACAAGGTGCTTTTTCAGGGGGTACCTTCGAAAAGCACCCTCCTAGTGCAAGTATGGCTGATTTTAGCCAATGTATTCACTCTGGCTCGGTTTTTCATTCAGCTGCGTTCGGCAGCTTTTTGAATAACCCTAAGACTCCAGCATAAAGTTGGAGAATAAAGCAATGGAAACAATAGGAGGACCCTCAATTAAAAACAACAATGCTTTATTAACATTCTTTAAAACAGGTAAATCATACAGTATATACAAATTCAATCAGGCTCTCCTAGCCTGTTTTAAAATACACCATATGATCAGGTCACAACAATAGAGTCAAGAACTGTGGAACCAGCACATGATAATATTCCAAAGAAATTCAAACTTTATTCCACACGCATCTGTACGAAGCACAACCGCTATCCACACACTGTGGCCATACACTGTGCGAATTTTGAGCCAGTTCTTGAGGAACTGGCTGAAATTAGCATAGTGGGTACCACTTTTGGCACCCTTTTGGTCGGCATCCCTTGATACGCTGATAGAAGGAGGTGGTTTGAAAATTTTCATGTGAACAGAGTTGGCAGCCAATTCCAGCTCTGTTCAGGTATTCTGGCAGTGGCCGTGTATAGCCAGCTTAAGGGAGAGCTAATGTTAGAGGCACAGGAGGAGTCTTCAAGATCATAATGTATCTGGCCACTGCTTTCCCTAATTTTCTCTTTTCAGCAAACAGTATTTGTTTAGCTAGAATAAATAATGCTGAGAGTATTTAGTGTCTAAATGTGTAGAGTGTACCTGTTTCTTCTCCTGCCTCCGTAGACTGACCTTGACCATCTAACACCAAAACACCCTCCATTCAGGGAACAGGCACTCTATGCTATACTGCAGTAGGATGAGTCAGGCCAAACTTTGTAAGCACCACTTATACATTCAATGAGATATTCTACTTATACATTCAGTGGGATATTTACCTCTATGTCCCCCCTTCACTGGTCATTGTTTTAAAATTACATTCTGTGCAACTGAAATTCTGCACGATGTACTACTGCAAGTAAAACAGGGAAAAGCTAAAGGTTCACTTTATCTTAGCTCTCCCCAGTAGAAAATACTTACTTTCCTTAGGCTCACCCTCATGTACCACTCCATACCTGGAAGTACTGGTATTTAAGTTGGCTCTTACCCCTGAGCAGAGCAGATAATATGAGACTTTATTACCTATTTTGGCATTCATAGGAAGAAAGACTGATGATGGTAATGACAGCAATGGTCAGGCCTCTTACTGCACACAGACAAAGCTTGGCCTGCCTTCTATTCACCCTTTCAGTGCATGCATGTACCACTTGCCACTGCAATTCTTGCTTTGAAGGTGTGGAGTGCCATTGTGACCTATTGATTTGTCATATCTGTTTCATGGGGAAAAGCCAGTGCTTAAATCTGATATGCTTTTAATCAATTCAGCAAGACAGTGCAAAATGCCATTATTACGGAAAAGTGGCCTAAAAAAAGCCCAGGGAAACATTACACAATCTTTTAAGAAGGACACCTGAAACTAGACTGTCACAAAGAGATGAAGGACATATGTCAGATGGCGTGCTCAATCCTTGCTTGCGCGCCTGTTTTAATAGGTTAAATATATCCAAGTCTTGGGATGTGTATATATTGCATTCACAATTATTTTACCATTCTTAAGACAGAATTAATAGATATATATGAGGCTTAAGTTGAAGGGGTTTATTTACAAAATGAATTGTTTTACAAAAGCTGTTCACTTTGCAAAGATAATGTTAATAAAAAGTGTGAACCCGTGATCTCTTTGAATAATAGTCATGTGCAAGGGACATAACAAAACTGCTAGCACATGATGGCTTGATTAAAGTGAAAAAAACCTTCACCATATTTATCTGTGGCAGTTATTTAGACGGCATTCATTTTAATGGCTATACATTTGTTCATAAAGCTTAAATGAAGGACACTAAGGCATCTATTCACTAAGCTGCCGTATGCAGCCGAGTGAATGACCAACCTAAAGTGAAGTGAGCCGAACGCCGTTCGACTATTCACTTCAGGCTGGTACGGCTGATTTCAGAGGGACCGAGCACAACAGAACAATAGTTAAAAAAGTACAAACAAAAAAATAGAAAATGATTGTGCGGAGCTAGCAATGACAGCTAGCTCCACCCAATAGTTTTTTATTGGCCGGTGGTTCTGCTGCCGTAAAAAATACAGGGAAAAAACTCTCCCGGGCGCTCTGGGAGTCTCCTGCTCCCGGCCGCCCAGGAGAGAAACACTGCTTTTTCTTTCTTTTTCTTTATTCTGACACCGAGCCGTGTCAGAATAGAAAAATAATAAATAATTTAAACTCCTATTGGCTATTTCAATTTGCAATAGCCAATAGTAAACTAGCATTGCACCAGCCCTCTGCTGCAGTTCTCCATCAGGTCCATTGGCAGAGGGCGGGTGCAATGCTAGTTTACTATTGGTTATTGCAAATTGTAATAGCCAATAGGAATCTAGCAATGCATTACTATGTGCAAAATTTTTCTTTTTTTTCTATTCTGACACGGCTCCGTGTCAGAATGTTCTACTGAACCGAAGGGATCCTGGGGCCGAAGCTAGCCGAAGGATCGGCCGAAGCTACGGCTAGATCCTTCGCCTGCTTCGTGAATAGACCCCTAATTTGTGGTTGAGCCTTTTGTGAAATAGTACATTCCAAAAATTTGTGATAGGGATTCCTAAATGCTGACATTGTAATTGGAAAAGGATGACTGTAAAATGATACACAATAATGTACGTATCATAATCAAGGTACATAATATGAGGGCAACCTATAAAATGCTTTTCTAAAACACTTCATAGTATAAGAAAATATTGTTGAACAAAGGGCCATACAGGAAGTAAAACACAACCCTTACTTACAAAGTACATTAATCAGTAATGTTGCAAGTAAGTAAACCTAGCTAAGTCTTGCCAGTAATGTTTATGCACAGACAGCCCTACCTATGTTACGGGCCCGTAAGTTGTACAGTAAACCAGTTCTGATTAAAGGAGAGCTATGGGGTTAAGGCTTTTCCCCATAGTTCTCCTTAGGGTAACGGGACACAAACTAGCATCCTCCCGTCACCCTAGGCTCAGTATACCGAAAGCTGTAGCTCGCGGTATACTGAGCTGCCGCAGCTGAAGCGGATCCCGACAGTTGTGCAGGGATCCGCCCAGCTGCGTGACTGACAGCTGACTCTGCCTATCTAGAGGCCGAGCCAGCTGTACCCACCCCCTCCCCCGTCCGTTCCACCAGTCAGCGCTGGCGGATTGGAGCGGGGGGAATCCAGCCCCTCCCCTGTCACGGCAGAGAGCCGTGACAGGATCGAGAGGTGAGCGAACGCCGGTATGTGTTCGCTCACCTCCCGATCTACTGAGCCGACCTGTGACAGTTTCATTGTCACAGGTCGGCTAGAACTATGAGGTGAGTGAAAAGCACTCATCTCATAGTTCTCCTTTAAAGCTTTATTGATTAGTTTATTGTAGCCACACTGCAACATACTTCTAAAGTGCCTAGCCGGAATTGACAGAGTGCCAGTCTTGGCCTTCTCAAGCACATCTCTGTAACTGTTTGAATATAAATATGAATTATTGTTGTTGTTAACAAATAAAGAATTAATTTAGTTACAGTAGAACAATGGTCTGTCTTAAAAAAATATGTGCTTCCTCCCGTAATTATAAGTACATCTGCACTTACACATTTTTTTCCTATTTTCCCTACAAAATCACACAAAAAGGGGTCTATTCACAAAGCTAGCCGAAGGATGAGCCGTAGCTTTAGCTGATCCTTCGGCTAGCTTCGGTTGCAGGAGCCCTTCAGTTCAGTCGAACCGAAGGGCTGCTGTACGGGCTATTCACTAAAACCCTTACAGCTTCCGAAGGCGGATGAGCGGCTCAGCCAAGCCGAAGGGAGGGCGACAGCCGAAGCAGAGCAAACGGCCAGCCAAAGGCATCACAAATGACAGCTGGGCGGGGCTAGCCATGATCTCACGACTGGCTCCGCCCAGTTGTAATGACAGATCAGCGTCCACAAATTACCTGGGGAAGCTGAACTGCCATTAAACAATGACAACTGGGTGGAGCCTAGTTGTCATTCATTGGCTGGGACCAACTAGAAGACTCTAGTAGGTGTCGGCCAATATGAAACAGTTGGGTGGAGCTATCTGTCACTGCTAGCTACCGCCTTTTTTTTTCTTATTATTTTTTTCTTTTTAAAAAAATCTTAATATTTTTTTAGATTTAACATCTATTTACATTTTGAAAATCTTTTTTTCAACTTTTTTCAATGATTTCCTATTCTGCTCGATATCACGGAGGTACCGAGTAGAATAGCCGAGCCAAATGCAGCTCGGCGGCATTCGGCTATTCACTTATTGCCGTTCGGCCCCTAGATAGGCTGAGTCGAAGTCCTTCTGCACTTCGGCCTAGCCGAACATGCATAGCATGTTCGGCTGACTGAAGTGCAGCCAAAGGCAGCCGATGTAGGGAGATTTCAGCCGATGTACAGCTGAAATCAACTGCACTGAGCCGTAGTGAATAGCCGATCATTGTTCGGCTCACTTCAACTACAGCTTGGTTATTCACACGGCTACCTCCTAAAGACAAAGATTGTCTGAGATGGGGAGGCCTAAAAGCCTGGGGACTAGCAATGTGAAAACCCTGGGGCCTGGTGGCAGGAGGTCCAGTGGCTACTACTGCTAAAGACAAAGATCAGTAACTTCTACCTCAAGTAATGCAGCGTCAGGCGTTCAACCTGAAAGAGTAACTATACGCTGAAAAACAATGGAGTCTACATCTGCCTGGATGATCCTAACCATTCTCCTCTATCCCTGAAGTTCTTCAATAAAAGTTTCAAGCATAATAACTAGTTTCTCACAGTCGATCACCAGAAAGTGCGGGTAAGTTCTGATGGGCAAAGCGAGTGAATGTGTCCCTAGACAAGAAGGAATCGGAGCTGCCGTAACCCATAGCAACTGACCCTAATACTCAAGGTGTGCTGGGGTGCTGATCCATAATAGAGGTTTCTTATAGAGGAAAGGCAGGGAGACCTGTTATTTCATGTCACTGTAGATCACACCTTCAGAGCCACCGGTAGTGTTACACTGTGCTGTGATAGCGCTGACCGAAGAAGGGGGATGCAACACAAACAAAAAATCTTGTCAGAAATGTTACAAGCTGACAACTTCCTGTGCTCTGTGCCTGTGTTGCACTCTTGCCAGTTAGCAGCCTACCCAGCTCCCTTTCTGGGCTGCAGAACACCTCCCTGTAATGTCCTAGAGTAACAATGCTGTATCAATAATCATCATTGACTGGTTGAAAACACCTGCTGTTTTGGAGGTTTTTCCTGAGGAATTCAGAAGGAGCAAAGTGGGACACACAGACACAGGTATGGATGGAAAGAAAATAGAATTAATAGGGAGCAATGCAGACTGAGAGGGAAAGGTGGAACACAGAAGGGGACCATTTTAGGATGCAGAGCAGTACATGAATGAGGCTGGAATTTCCTGCAATACTTTCAAAGAGGGCCTGAGAATTGATACCCCAAATATCAGATTGTTAGCAGCAAGGTACGGGTAGAAGCAAGGTTGCATGTTGGGCTACTATAACATCTATATAAGAAAAAAAGTGTTCGACAGATAGGTTGTTCTGGATGTGTGACTTTAAAGATGATATATTTAAAGAGCTATGGTCTGTTCCGCACATTTATTGCAGGTAAAAGTATGTATATATTGGGACTGCCATATTTTAGGCAGCTTCATATTACATAGAGATTTGTTGCTGATCTCCATTTCCTCACTGCCAACAAAGTCTTCAGAGATTTTAGCCAAATATCAATAAATACATAAAGTACTACAGAGGAAGAGTATTACAGGTATCACATCTCATATGAGTAATAGACCAAGAACTCTGGGCTGTTTCCAAGCTGCAGTGAGCAACATGCAGTGAGCGAGGTCTTACTTTTTATACAAGAACATAACAGAGGTAACGATTTTATGTATTTCACTACATCTAAAGTAGCACTGTGTATATAGATTATGCTAGTAGATTAACAGTTTTTTTTCTGCAAGGTGTACTTTAACATCAAAAGAGTCTTACATTATGTTCAGTGGTTGCTGTGATAATAGTGGACATAAGACCTATTTATTCAAGCTCAGGCACCTCAGTCACAGACAAGGGTAGGTATTACACTTACAAACATATGTTATAGTGCCAGACTAATCTGTAATCAAATAGTGATCTTCAAATGACATTTCTTGGTGAATCATAAACCAGCTGCAAAAATACATCTGACATTTCCACAGAGAATAGATTATTTTACAATCAAAAGTGTAGGGCCAGTAATCAGAATACTGCTAGAGGGGAAGAGGAGATTTGTGTTTGTAATATTGAATTATCTTTCACTAACGTTGAATATTAGTTTTTGAACTGGTTCTGAAGAATTCATTATTTTTACATATTGTTTTCCTTTGCTCTGTAGAGGCCTACATATAAAACCCTCGGAAACCTACAGTTTGACTTTTTTATTGAATAATTTTATTTAAATGGAAATAGATTTATTATCCCCTGTCTTATAGACAAATTTACAGTAACGTTATTTAAATTTCAGTTTTTAGATCGCTCTATATTACTTTCCACTGAAGAATGGAAGTAAAACAATATGAAGGACATGAAATTATTTATGTATCACCAGAAACATAGATAAACAATTTGAATCCTGTGTTTATTTAATTAAGCAAAGAATATTGGTATAATATAATTGCAGCACAGGGAGCCACATTTAATAATATGTCTGAAATAAAAACTATTTGTATTGTTTCATAAGCAAACAACAGAATGCAAGCTGTTCGGCTATTCACTTCAGCCATGCACAGCTGATTTCTGCCGTACATCGGCTAAAATCAGCCATACAGCGGCTGCCTTTGGCTGCACTTGGGTTAGCTGAAGTGCAGAAGGAGTTCGACTCAGCCAATTCAACATTGGCATCGGCTGAGCTCACTCGCTGCCGTTCGCCCCATTCTCATAGGGGCCAAACGGCAGTGAGTGAATTGCTCAATGCCGCCAAGCGGCATTCGGCTCGGCTATTCTGCTCGCTACCTCAGAGGTAGCGAGCAGAATAGAAAAAGATGTAAATAAATGAGAAAAAAGTTTAAAAAGTGTTTTTAAAAATGTCAAAAAATACGAAAATTAAAACAAGTGAAGAAAATAATAAAAACATTTTAAAGAAAATAAAAAAAATAAAAAAACAAAAACGACGCACGCCAACCCGTCGCATAATGTCGAATCTGACAGATGCCGGCAAAATATAAACAATTGGGTGGAGCTAGCTCGCCCAACTGATTACTATTGGCCAGCCCCTGTCAGAGTCTTCTAGCAGGTTTCTGGCCAAAAAAAGCAACTGGGCGGAGCTGGCCGTGATATCATGGTTGTTCACCCAGTCACCCAGTTGTTATTGTTTAATGACAGATCAGCATCCCCAGGTCATTTGGGGATGCTGATCTGTCATTAGAACTGTGCGGAGCCAGCCGTGAGATCATGGCTGGCTCCGCCTAGCTGTCATTTGCATGAATAACGGTCGACACTTCAGCCGACTTTTCTCCACGCTTCGGGTGTCACTACGGCTCAGCCGAGCATGTGCCTTCGGCTCGGCTGAGCCACTCAGCTGCCTTCAGCTGCTGTACGGCCTATTGTGAATACCCCATACACCAGCCCTTCGGTTTGACTGAAGTGAACCGAAGGATCAGCTGAAGCTATGGCTGGATGCTTCAGCTCTATAGTGAATAACCCTCTAAATATTTGTGGCCAGGGTCTGTTTAGAGGCACTGATTGATTATAACCAACAGATACACGTCATCACCACCTCTCTAGGCAAGCCCCAACCCACTCTATCCCAAACTAAAATGTAAAAAAAGCTTGGGGTATAGATACAATTAATCTTGTTCTGGGAAGCGCTGAATACTGAAAAATAGCCTGGATGGGAAGGGGGTTTAACACCGCGGATGTCAACAGGTTAAAATAATACAAAATAAAATGTATGCCAGTGGCACAATTTAAGGCGGTACACTCTAAAAATGCTATTCACCAACTCTCTTCAATATCACACTACTTAAGGGCACCTACAGATCAGGTTATAAGGCTTACCAGAATTCTGGCTGTACTTGGCACATCAAGCGCTATCTTTCAAATCTCACCTAAAAGGAATTTATGGTTTTAATATACTATCTGGTGGAAAAACTATGGTGCTAGCCTTTATAAGGAGGGTAGAGATATCAATTTCAAAAGCAGCACCACATGTCTTAAATGAACCCCTTACCCTTTTATTCCTCCTTGCAAAAAGTATAGCTATAGTTAGCTCATAGTGCATTACAGATGTTTTTGGATTTTAACTGAATGGCATGCTGCAGTTGTAAGTACTGAAAAAAGTTTGTATTTGCTGTGCAAATAGGTTCTGTAACTTCGTAACTTCTAGAAACTCCAGACCCCCAGTTCCTCAAATCTTTTAGCTTTTGAGAAAAACAGAATAACGAAGCAGGAATACGTTTTTTATACCAGAGAGGTTTTTTTTAAAGAAACCCATATTTTTCTATTGGAAAAATATTGAAAATATTTATCCCAAGATATTTCCTCCCTCGAAACAAGAGAGGATATTGTTATCTTCGGTCTGATAACCTATTAATATGCATGTACCAGAATTGTCAGGGTGTGTGTGGTGGGAAACTAGAATGTAAGTGCAGGTATTGGCTGCTGTCCAGTTACATAGTTTGCTTGACCTTTTTAGAAAACACATCACAAAATATGCTGTTAAAATTCTTGAAATATGTTAGTGCAATCCATGCAAGGAATTTATTTTAATAAAATACTATAGCTTTGACACCCATATAATTTCCACTAAATTAGTTCTTTTATGTACTGATGATGGCTTGCACCATGCATAGATTTCATTTTCAATCTGCTTAAAAGAAGCAGATTATTTACATTGATGAAGTCTGCTAATTAAGTGGAAATGTATTTTAAGGTGTGCACTATTTTGATTTGTTCTGCAATCCTCATATTGGCAACCATTATAAGAACAATGGGTGACAGTACAATTTTCTTCCAATGAAATAAATGTCCTGAGTATCTGACATGAAAATTAATAGGTGAAATTGCTTTATGTTAGTTTTATCAGACATTCACCCTTTCCTTGCTATCCATTCTAAAACTACCCACAGCAAATTATTAGCCATAGAGTTTCTTATGGAAGTTGTAAAAAAGTTAATCTGACAGGTGAACTTTTGGGCACATTCACCTAACTGCCAAATGCAAGCCCTCATAATGCAATGCCTTATGGAAAGATTGTGTAGTATGGCCAATAATAGGGGTTGTCAAATGTCCCTCTTGTTTAAAATGAAGCCTACCAAAGATGCTTAAATAATATTTATGGAGTTATAGATTAATTAATGTATTTTTCATCCGCCCATTGTACATTTATGGAGTTATGGAGTTATATTTATGGAGTTATAGATTAATTAATGTATTTTTTTGTCCGCCCATTGTAAATAAGCAGACAAACGGCAACCTCCTATCAGAGGGTTCATGTAAATGTACGTCTGGACCATCACAGCAACTGCTGACACTGTAAATGGAGGAGAGATCAGCAATTTCCCACTGCTGATCTCTCCTCCGATGCTTGAAGGCAGAAGTGATGTGCATTACAACACTAACACCTTTAGTTGTCTTTTCTCTGGCTGCTATAGCCAAAGAAGAAACAGGTGAAGCAGATCTCTGCTTAATCAGCTTCTTTGGGGGTCCATGGTGACATTAGGGACGTACGGCTGCATAGCCCCATAGAGAAGCCCCATAGAGAAGGACGGGGGCTGCGTACTAATCACATGCAGCACCTGTCCTTCCCGGCAGCTGCTTGGTACTGCCCCGCACGCAGCACGGAGCTGTACGTGCAGGCCGATTCATGTGTGAATGGGGCCTAAGGGTTTTGTTTTTTCTTGTGTGTCCCTCTTTCACCGAGGTTTTCTTCTGTGTCATTATTGTTAGAATTGTTTTCATCATCTGTTGACTGTTGCTTTTTGTTTACCAATGTAATTTGTCTTTGATCCTCAATAAAATGTTAAAATAAAAAATTTGCCTTGTCTCTTCCTCAAGTTGCTTACAAACGTCCAGCCACCGTGATATATGTCTGGCTTTTGTCTCTGAAATATAGCTCTGTAATTCTTTTTTTAAATTTTTCATAACAATTACCTCATCTCTGAAATACAGCATGGTTTTGAAGTGTTTTTGTGCATGTGTTAAGATTATATTAAGGAAAACTACTGCCACTGTTTGGCAATTGTTATGAATTTAAATAATTTTGCTTTTTTTAAGGGTAAACCTTTTGATAGTTTTTAGTTCTGTTCTGTCTACTACTTTAACCTCTCAACTCTTGTCTATTACTGCTAGATAAAAAAAAATCAAATATCTCACAGCAAAATTACCTAAATATACCTTTTTTTTAACCAGGTAAAATCATCGACCAAATATGGGTGATCCAGTTTTATGTAAGCCATGGCATAATGAAAAAGTAAAAAAACTATTATTACACATACAAATTATGTGATGCCCGAATATGCTGTCACTGATGCTTTCCTGGAGAATCGCACTGTTCTGTATGACACAACCACTTATAGCTTAAAGGCATCTCTGAAGCAAGTAACTTGAAGAACTTGTGTTTTTCCAGTGTAACCCTTGAAGTAATTTAACATGAGGATGGTATTAATAGTTTAGATATAGCATAATTTGACACTGAGCTGTCAGCACCTGTGAGGATAAGGAGTGGCAAGGCAAGTATACAAAGGGTTAATTTAGTGTTGGGGCATAGTTTAGTGGTTATGATAGTATTAGGGGATGGAGAGTTTAAGTGATATTTTATGGTTAAGGCTAAGCTTAGGTTTTAGAGGGGATGGTTCGGTGTTAAGGGCTCACTGTAAGATTTACATAAGTCTTAGGGTCAGGGTTAGGCTTAAGTATCAGGGTCAGTCTAAGGGGGTTTTTCACAAAGCTGCCGAAGGCAGCCGAGTGAATAACCGAGCTGAAGTGAGCGGAACGCAGTTCGGCTATTTGCTTCGGCCCTGTACGGCTGATTTAAGCCCTACATCGGCTAAAATCAGTTGTACATCGGCTGGCTTTGGCTGCCTTCGGTCACCCAAACATGCTCTGCATGTTCCGCTGAGCCGAGGTGCAGAAACAGTTCGACTCCAACATCTGGATCGCCTGAGCTGAAGCTCCAGCAGTTCACTCACTGCCGTTCGCCCTATTCTCATAGGGGTCGAATGGCAGTGAGTGAATTGCCGAATGCCTCTGAGATAGCGACCACAAAAAAATGTGAACAAAATTAAAAAAATTGAAAATGTTTAAAAATTATTTAAATGAATGTGAAAATTAGAAAAATAAATAAAAATGTTATAAAAATAATAAAAAATGTAAAGAAAAGAAAAAAAAATACAGCGTGGGGTCCCCCTCCCAAACCATACCAAACCCTTAAGGTCTGGTAGGAAAGTTAGGAGGGACCCCTATTTAAAGAAAAAAAAAAGCGTGGGGTTCCCTCTAAAAGTCATACCAGGCCCTTCATTTCTGGTAGGAATTTTAAGGAGGAACCCCACCCCCAAAAATGGGGGGGAAATGTGAGGTCCCCATAAAATTCCCAACAAGACCCTTGATCCGAGCACAGGCCTGGCAAGAAAGGGGGGGAGAAGGGAGCGTCACCCCCTTCCCTGCCATACCAGACTATATGCCCTCGGCTCAGCACGGGGATAAGGGCCTCTTCCCCACAAGCCCCGGGGCATTGGTTGTGGGGGCTTATTCATATCGGGGTACCGAAACCCCAGGGGTAAAGAAAATTTTTAAAAAAGAGGCCAGACTTTAATCAAAAATCCCTGAATTGAAATAAAAACACAACAAAGGATTTTTGACAAGTCCTTTATTAAAAAAACAAAAACGTAAAAAATGGATCCACCGACATATCATAAGGTCAATCACGATGTCCAGCTTTGTCCACGATGACGACGACTCGGCAAAACAATGAAGCTGACAGATGCTGGCAATATATAAACAATTGGGTAGAGCTAGAAGTGACATCACCGCTAGTCAAGCCTAACTGTTTACATTTGGCCGACACCTGCCGGATTCTTCCGGCAGGTCCCGGACAAATGAACAACCAGCTTCACCCAGTTTTCATGTAATGGCAGCCCAGTGTCCTCAAAAAACTTGAGGACGCTGGGCGGAGCCAGCAGTGACATCAGGGTCGGCTCTGCCCAGTTGTTGGTGTTTAATGACGGACCAGTGTTCCCAGGTCATTAAAGGATGTTGATCTGCCATTACAGTGCAAGAACTGTGCTCTGCTCAGCTGTTGTCATTTACAGGGCGGGCGGTCTGCTCCGGCTGAGCTGTTCACCTGGCTTCACCTGCCTTCGGCTGCTGTACGGGCTGTTGTGAATAACCCGTAGAGCAGCCCTTCAGTTTGACTGAACTGAAGGGCTCTGGCGGCTGAAGTGAAGGATCAACCAAGGCTACAGCTGGATCCTTCGGCTCATTAGTGAATAACCCTCTAAGTGTTAAGGGTACATTGAATGAGTTATGGGTTAAACATTAAGCTTTGGGGGATTAAGAGTTATAGCTTTAATTAGACTTAGGTGATGGGTTAATGGGAGACAGTAATGGCATTGGGTCAATTTTTTTTTAGTTGTTTTATATATAATCACAGCAGAAGTTGCTTTCTTTCAAGCATGAAATCTCTCAATTCATTTGAGTATAAATTTCAGTCTGCGTTGCTGAGCTGTATAACGGCAGGAATTGTACAGCAAAGGAGTTATTTGAAATGACATAAAAAGGGTCTGAAGCTTTTTCTGCTGTCTGGAAATAAGAGATGTCTTATGCAATATTTTGTTTACCTGACTAAAAAAATCAAAGCAAAAGAAAAAGTAAAGTTTTGGGGGGGTGTTTAATTGTTAGTGATCGTTTGCAATACATGGACAGTTAGGGGCTCTGCATGATGTACGCTGGTTCTTGGCACTTGAGAATGCCATACACAAAAACTACATATCTGTGTTGAGCTATGGTAGGAAGTTAGATTTGGGGGACAAACTGTTTTCATAAATCAGCATGTTAATTTTCATTTAAGAAAGTAGTGTTCTTACAAATGTTAATTTGACAAGTATGCTGATGTTATAATTACATCCCTTATAACCACATGCATATATCTCTGAAATACCCACCTTTGATAGCTATCTGTGTGCTGCCATTTTGGATTCCTCTAGGCTGTTTACATAGTGCTGTGTGACTGCCAGACATGTAGCTGGCAAAAAATTAGTTTCCGTTAATTTTGTTTCTGATTTTTTGTTATTTCGTTTTGGGGATTCAGGTCGGAAAGTCAATTAATTCCTGATTTGTAAATATCATCAATATGGGGACAAGGTGCTTTGCCATGGGGTCCCACCTGGCAAAGCACCCTCCCCATGTTGAGGCCATGTGGTCTGGTATAGTGCAGGAGGGGGGCTGCACGCTTATCACTCCCCTCTCCTGCTCTGCCAGGCTGCTGCTCGGATCAAGGGTCTGGTGAAAAAACTTTTTGGCATTTGGGTCCCCTTTAAAATCCCTACCAGACCTTAAGAGTCTGGTATGAATTGAGGAGGGGACACCACACTGTTTTACATATTTTAACGTTTAAGAACATAAATTCATTCTGAATGATATTCGGAGAAAATTATTTTTATGCATCTGAAATTTTCGTTATTAAAAATTCGGATACGTTTGGATTCATTATTTTTCCATTCAGAAATTTGGATGCATCAGAATGTCCTAATATGCAGAAATCCATCCAAATTTCAACTTGGTAATAAACAAATCACACATGTCTAGTGACTGCCCTACTGGCAGTCAACTACTACAATCAGTTAGAGATACAGTGCTACAGTGTGGGAAATAAATAAATTAATTGTATTAATTTTAGAAGCTTCAATTGGGACTAATCAGCTAGAGCAGGTGAAAGAAATTAGCATTTTGGGGAGGACTTATACACCACTGATTCTCTGTAAATAATGTAGTTCCAGGGTAATGTAATTTGTAACCTTGTACTATAGACAAATAAATGTAATTTTTGTATTTTCATGACACCCAGCGTCATGAACTTGGTGGGTCAGAGGATGACTTTGTTTTTTTTATTTTGCGTCAGCAAGTGATACGGGATCTGGTAACAATGACTAAAATTAAGTGCTAGAGGAAAAGTTATCGACAGAACATGTGTCATTTTTGCTGTGTTTCCAATGTCATTTAAAGGTTTCATCCTGCAGAAGAAAGATTGAAAGGAAGACTGTCCCAGGGGACAAACTTTTAAGGCAAAATAGAAAAAAAAATGCAGATAAATATAGCAGACTAGCTTTGCATATCTGCATCCTTCCTAATAAATCACACATTACACACATAATCAATAACCAGTTAAGCTGCAGCTCCTTATCAAATTGAGCTGTCAGATTCTGTCCACTCAAATAGAAGTAAAAAAAAAGTTATATTGTATTAAAATGTCAAGATGTAAAAGAAAAAAAGAAACACTAACAAAACTGCAAAAAAAACTTCTTTAGAAAGCGTCTGAAGAATTATTGAGTACATGTTCAAATAAGCCAAAATTCACTAGGACAAAATGCTGTTACTTCAGATACATGTACTCTGGACAAGCGATTAAGCCTACCCTTGTTCTTACATACTTGTTACTGTACAGCTCACAGGGAGATGACAAATCTAGAATATTATACACTGCAGAATAAAACTGTTACATTTGTTTTTTCAACAGGTATATCACCTCCTAAATCAGGATCATCACTTACTGAATCAAAGCCATCACCTTTAAACAGGCTTGATCCCCCTTGGGGATTAAACGCTGTGCGTTCTGAGACAGATTTATCAGCTCTTGAATCTGATACTTCACCTTGTAAATCATGTAAATATCACTAGCGCTGTGTGTTGAACAGCTGTACAGTAGATAAATGTAACAAATTACTTGCTAGAGTTGACACACCATTTAAACAATTATGTTAAGAAATAGCCCCAACGTATCACTCATCCTTTTAAACAGAAAGTGTCAAGTGCTTAGTGACAGTAAGGTGTTGTACTCTAGGAGACTCTGTATTCAGATCACAAGTGCAGTTTTTCTGCTCTTAAATAAAAAAAATACAACTCTAATTTCAATATAAATAATTTTCATATAAATAGATTAGTTTACTTAGGATTCATTAGTGTAAGAAATGTGACTAAACCTCATTTAAATTGTACTTTAAAAGTTGTTATTAATAATTAATAATAACATTATTAAATCTGCATATGCAAAATTTTGATTTGACAAATTATTATTATTATTTGTAAATCCAACATGTAAGTAAACAATTTATTATTGTTTCAAATTAGTCTGCAATAGACCCAATCTGTATCTAATCTTTCCGTAAATATAAGTTAACACAGATAGTATTGGACAACTAGGTGTCAAATGGCCAATATAGCCCATGCTGTCATACTATGGTCATATTATCAATCATTCTTACTTTTACACTGCTTTCTTTGCCGCACTGTCGTCTGAATGGTCACCTTTGGCACAAAAATTTACAGGGCTATTCACTAAAAGGGTGAAGCGTTTGGAGAAGGGAGGAGAAGGGATCAATCTAGGCCAAAGTAGCTGATTTGGGAAGTGTGCTGAATTGGAGAATTTTTCCAAATCAGCTATGTTGTCCTAAATTGTTCACTTCTCCTGCCTTCTCCAAACTCTTCACCCTTTTAGTGAATAGCCTGTAAGACACTTGTAAAGGTGCACGTGGTCTTTTGGGTATTAGGTTAAGTTGGTCACCCAAATTCCCTTAATATTAATTCATTAATAAGCAGTGTATAGTCAGTGAGAATTTAGTGAAATCACAAGCTCCAACACTGTGAACTGGGTATATTCTTATTTTTGTGTACCTCTGAAAAGTCTGATGTAGCTACGTACAAATCCTTTTTGTGAGGTTAGCAATCCTACTGTTGTGCTATACAAGCTAATCTTACTCTCATCTGTCATGTAACACTCACTTTCTCTCTCCTGGTTCCATGTAAACATGAAAAACATGAAGACTATCTTTATTTTCAAGAAACAAAAGTATGATTTGTCTTACAGCATTGTGTAAAAAATGTGGTTTTAGAACAAAGCTTTGATACTGTTGAGTGTTCCTTTTGAATTGTAATTGCAACAGACTTTCAAAAACATCTGTGTTTTGTGTCCTCCAGGGCTCTTGTCTCTAAGGAAGGCTGAGGATTCACAGTGTAGGGAGATGTTCCACCTGAGAAATCAGTTTCTGCAGGAGAGCTGCCAGGATGATGTAAGCCCAGCAATTTATTTTACTTTACTTCGTACATAAAACATAAAACATTTTTTTATTTATACCGGATCTATACTATGGGGCTAGATATCTCACACTGTAACTGCAAGGCTATTAATCTATAATGTTACTTGCCAGACCTGTCTTAAGCAGTAATGGGTAAACTCACCCCTTCTACTGTGTGACAGACAACAGCTATCAAAGTGTTCCAGCCAATAGGGATAGACTACAAGAACCTGTCCCAGCCTGTACAGGTACTACTACAATGAGATTTTTGAATTATACAGGTGGTGCACCATTGAGTTCTGCTTAGAGACCAGGCATGTCTGTGTAATTCATTGTTTCTTGTGCACATTACCCATGTGCATTTTGAGGGTGTGCCCTTCATTTCTAAAGGGTCTTCAAGCATGTGAAACACATTAAAAAACACATGACTTACCTGGCTCTGTAGTGACACATCTGTGTGGCGCATTTATATGAAGTACTAAAGCAAAATTGACATTTGCAAAATAAAATAAATACAAGTTGTTGTTAAATGGCAGTTTGCTGCTTTATTCTCTTTGTAAACAAAGCAACTTACCCAAAATTAGGGTCTGACGTTAATTGTAACAGGCACCCCAGAAAAAAGAATTGTGTGAGGATCCCCCTAAAAATCCATACCACACCCTTATCCTTGTTTCCCATGTTGACAAGGACAAAGGCCCCATTCCTACATCTTGTGTGAGATGAGGATGTGGAGATCAGTGAGGGCAGCTTATAGGAATCTGGAAGCCCCCTTTAAGATAGATATCCCCCCCACATGAATTAGTAAGAATGAGAAAGGAGCCCTGATTAATGATTACAATAATATTACAAATTATTTCCCATGATGTCCAAAAAATAATGTCTCATGTTAATACTCTCACCATGACAGAATCCCAAGACCAGCTGCTTAATGTTAACAAACAGGGATCCCGAGTGATATCAATGACCAAATATGGCCAGGCTGCACAGCGGCCTTGGTTGCTAGGACATTGGGAGATGTTTGAATCCTAGCAACCAATGACTTTCTGTGGCCTAACCATATTTGGAAACTGACATCATCCAAGGATGCCTGCAGGCTTGATTACAATTTGAAACAAGCCAGCAGGTAGCGGGATAGTGGTTGCCAGGATGTCAGCAGCAACCAAGTATCCTAGCAACCTATGCTGCTGTGTGGTCGCTTGACATTTATGGGTGGTAGCAATACCACCACTAAATTAATGACTTCCTGATGCAGTAGCAGTCAGAGGCTCAGGTAGTGGAACAAGGCCAATTTGCTTGCCAGTTTGCAAAGTGCAAATAACCAGAGTTTGCGGCAAACCCTGCATCAACGCGTACTGGAACCCTATTCCTTGTTGAAATCAGTTATTGCTAGTGCAGCTTTAGACACTAGGTGGCCTTATAACATGTGAACCTCATTATTGCCATGTCACATTCTGAACTGTGGTAAAGCTCTGTACTGTCTAATGAACGTTGATATCTAACTTAGGCTATAGGTCAGCTGTATGCTCTCCTACAGATACTCCATGGATAAGCAAAATATTTATGCTGAATGGATTGCTCAGATTGATATCTTGATGTTACATTACTTGCTGCCTGTAATACCTTTCAGTGGCTGTCAGACACCTATATTTTTATGCTGGTTCTGTATGTTTCATTGTGTTTGTTGTTGGTGAAAGAAAAACCTTAAAACACTCGAAAATAAAAGCTGATTAAAAAAAAAAAAACATGAGTCTAACACACTGCAGAGTATACAACTATAGACACTTTGCTGAGGAACCATAGATAATAGATGAGTGCAGGCACAACAATACAAAAAATGCATCTGCGCACATTGCAGGATGTGCATTTCAATGGAATGCATTAGTTTGAGGACATCATAAATCAAAAAAATGATATCATTGCTCAGGTAAGTAAGAAAAAACAAGGCCTACTTCAAAAAAAGTATTTATTCCTGTTGTGACAATAGTGAGGTGTGATGAACCTCAAACTGTGTGGGAAGGAGGGGGGAGTAAGTTACAAGTCGGTCAGATTAAAGTCTCCAGTCTGTATTACACATTAATGGAAGACAGCACATTTGACAAAAAAATAGTTTCACTCATATTCCATAAATCCTACTTTAATGGAGTTACCTTCCTATAAGGTGGTTACATTAATCTAGAGAAATCACACACATCATACTCTTTTTACATCATATTTGGTATCTAACAAATTATAAATCATTTTGCTAAATAATATGCTGGTTTTCAAGTTATGATACCTTGCCATATAGAAAAATCGATGTACTCCGAATTGCTGCCATTAAGGGTATGTCTGCATTGTAAAATACTCCAGAACACCTACAACACACCCCTCAGACCTTTTGATTGTTGAGGCAGTATGTACCACCCTGTCAGGGGTACAGGAAAAGGTAGCTGCACTAGAAGCTAGCAACTCTTATTTTACCATAGGAACTATTAAACATTACTGAGGGCCAGTGACTCTTGCAATATCGTTTTGGACCAGGGGCATTTTCTCTATTTGTGTAGGTGGAAAGAATTAATGCCCATCAGGAGTACTCCTTCACATCAGGAGCCCCATCCCCTTCACACCAGGACCCTTCACACCTCATCCCCCTTCACATCATATTCCCCCTTTACTTTATAAGCCTCCTTCCATTCAGGAGTCTGCCTTCACTTCAGAAGTCCCCCTTCACATCAGGAGCCCCTTTCACATTAGGAGTCCCTTCACATCAGAACCAGTCCTTTACATCAGGAGTCCACTTCACATCAGGAGTTCCCCCTTCACATCATGGGTTTCCCCTTCATATGAGAGTCCTCTCTTAACATCAGTATTTACCTTCTTCACACAGGAGTCCACTATCACATTAGAGTCCCCCTTCACATCAGAGTTGCTCCTTCACCTCAGAAGCCTCCGTCTCCCATCAGGAGCTCTCCTTCACATCCAAAGACCCATTCATATCAGGAGTTACCCCTTCACCTCAGCTGTTTCCCTGACGTTACTAGTTGCTAGAACACAGATGGAGGTTAAGCAGGCAGGTGAACTGGTGAAATAGTTCAAGCATTAAGCAAACAGCTTGGGTTTGGATTGCACTTGGATTGAAACTACAGGCAGCCCCTACTGACTCAAATTACCATGGCATTAGTGAAACCGACAGTTTCTTAAAGGTCAGATTCACAAAAGTGGATTCCATGAACTGTCCAGAGTAAAATATGTGGTGGTGGCTACCGTGTGTGTTTAAAAGGTTATGCTATGAGCTGAGTTGAGCTATAAGTGAGAAGTTACTATAGTAACATTAGTAAATTAACTCATGTGACCCAAAAGAGAACTAAAACAAAGGTTTGACTTTATTTTTAGCTGCTCAGCTCATCTGCCTCTGTGGCAGTCACTCTTAGTCTGCTGGTACTTGGATTGCTGTCCTGCAACCTGGAGAATCTCTGTACAGGGTGGGACAGCTGAATGTCACACACATGATTTTCATCATGATCTTTGGACATGTGTGATTCTTTTAGTTCTGAATTGAAATTCAGATTATTTTTTTGGAAATTCGGATGCATCTAAATTTCTGAACGAAAAAAATAATGAATCCAAGCGTACCTGAATTTTTTTCGGAATGTATTCAGAATGACCTTATGTTGTTAAACGTCACCGTAAAAAAAAAGCCTGGGGTTCCCTCCCCAATTGATACCAGACCCCAATGTAAAAAAAAATGTTTTAAATTGAGATACATTGTAAACTTGCTGTAAATGGGGTAAAAAGTTAAATCATGAAATCTCTTGAATTACATTCACTCACAGCACATAACATGTATAACATTAGTATGCAGCTACTGTGCTGTAATGCCATTAATGTATACAAAAACAATATTCGTCTCCAGCCTGGGTGCTACAAAATATAACGTCATGGACATGAGCATCATTTTCAAGCAAAATATTTGTTCAATTTCTGAGCAATTCAATTTCAATAAAGTAGGCCAACTCCTATTTAACACAGTAAACTGTATTAATTATAATGTGTTTATTAGTACTAATTAGATGCACAGCCATCCAGCTTTTAAGTACAACTAAAGGTTCCTCTAAAAGAATCTGCCCACAAGCCAAATGCCATTACTATGTGATGCACACAACTCAAGAAGTTAACATAAAACATCCTTTACCTTCCCTAACTGAGCCAAAAATCCCTTTATTTGTGCCTCACATGCCACCCGCACCCTCGCATATTCCTAAAGTACATCTAAAGGCTCTGATATGATATATATGTATGTATGTATATTTATATATATATAAATAAATGAATGAATCTAAACAGTCCCGCATCCAGTTACTATGTGATATAACAGCCTCATTAGGTAAACAAAAGCTATCTTTACCTTTCCTGACTGAGCCAAATCCTCCTCCTTTTGTGTCTCACACATTCCCTGACACTGCTGATCACAGTGGGAGGTTTCAGCAACAGAGCCAGTGCTGCCAATCCAGAAAGCAATGGGCATGAATAGGTGTGACCTGGTGCTGAATGACAACTTAAAGAAGAACTATGGGGTTAGGGCTTTTCCCCATAGTTCTCCTTAGGGTAATGGAAGGACACAAACTAGCATCCTCCCGTCACCCTAAGCTCAGTATACCACAAACTACAGCTTGCGGTATACTGAGACACTGCAGCTGAAGCGGCTCCCGACAATTATGTCTGGATCCGCCCAGCTGCATGAGTGACAGCTGCCGCTGCCTATCTAGAGGCATGAGGATTGGAGCGGGGAGGGGGGAATTCAGCCCCTCCCCTGTCACGGCAGGGAGCCGTGACAGGATCGAGAAGTGAGCATACGTGAGCGTATGTGTTCGCTCACATCCCGATCTACTGAGCCAACCTGTGACAGTCTCATTGTCACAGGTCGGCTAGAACTATGCGGTGAGTGAAAAGCACTCACCTCATAGTTCTCCTTTAACAACTTGTGAATCATCAGTGACAATGCTTATAGCCAAGGCATTGCAAAACATTTTCATCCTGCAGACAGGCACAGCCTACATGAGAGTGGCAACTCTGCTCTAAATTCAGGAGCAGTGTAGCATCATTGCCACATCATCATAGGAGGCTGCATTAGGTGAACTTTTCTGGCAAAGTGAACAGGTGTTTGTGGGGCTTTGCAGAGGTCTGAGAGAAAACTATTTGTGCAGATATACTTATAATTAGGTGCTGCAGCACATATATATTTTTAATAGGAGGCCATAGTTCTACATTAACACCCCAAGGAACAAAGGCTTGGTCATGACTAAAGCACCTTTTGTCCCTGTTTTTGTGGAAAAGTTCTTCCACTTTTTTTCCATTACCCATAATGCATGCAATACAAGTAAATCATTAGAGATGTGCCAGTAAAGTAAAAACAATTATTACTAAAAAGTATCAAGTACCTCGAAAAGACAGGGAAATCTGTTGCAACGCAATTGACATATTGAAAACCTTTTCACGCTTGCTGCTATCAGTCAGAAAGCTTTTGAATGCACTAAATCCTTAATCAGTATAGCCTAAGACCCCAATGACTGTGTGTAGAAGTGTTAGTCCAGATAAATCCTTGAAGGTTTCAGAGATTTGAAGATCGCTGGCACTTCCCTATGTTTTGCCTGCCCTTTGTCCTCTCCTCCATGATGTCATTATTGAAGTTTTACGCTCACTATGCAAGCAGCAAGTTGACATTGACAGTTCCAGCGCTTTCACATCGACTCTGGAGAATTCTCAGCTTTGAAGCTATTTGGCCTTGAGCAGAAAATTCTTTCTTTTTCTCCAAAGCTCACACTAGCTCGTAATCTCTGAGAAAGACCTTTTCAGATTTAGAGCAGCCTTGGGTGATGTCTTAAAAAATAAGTAACTGCAATCTCTTTTCAGATTTAAAATAAGATGCAAAACTGCAAGGTACTTATTACAGCATGACATGCATATCATAAAATGACATGCCAGACATTTAAAAAAAAGATGCGTGTATATTTTTATGCTGACCTCAATAAACAGGTCTTACAGCACTGGAGTCTTTTTTCCCTTTAAAACATACTGGCAGGTTAATTGGTTTCTGACCAAATTGGCCCTTAGCATGACCCTATTGCTAGATGACAATAGTTAAACCAGCAGACTGTTAAGTGGGCAGCATGTTAAATAGTTGCTCTCTTGGAGAGCTCCAGGCACTGCTGCTTTCTGACATTTCCAGATGTGTTGAAAAACGTGTCCCCGGCTGGGCAGTGTGTCTTTCTTTCCAATAACCACTACATCACTACTGTGCACTACTGTGTACGATAGTGATGTAGGAGTCGTATGTAGGAGTCAAAGGGTGGAATCACATAGGGAGGTATGGAAGGGGGAGGGGGGCTCAGCTATTTGAAACTCCCAGAAGTGTGTTAATGAGGCTGCACAGCTGGAACAGGGCAAAAGGTAGGAGACCTGGGTCGCCAGCAGAGCCGTAGCTAGCTTCTTTTATGCCCGAAGCAAGAACAAAAAAACATGCCCCCCCAACAGGCGTTGATGTCACCCAGCACCGCGCATGTGCGGCATCATGTAATGTCATGTGAAATGAATGGAAAGTACAGAGGCTTCCCATTCATTCAGAAAATAATTTCTATCAACCAGTTTCTGAATGGGGAGAAGCCTCTGTAGTGAGTGCTACGATCCACTAATAAACTCATGAATGAACAGGGAGCACTTCCTGTTCATTCATAACTGGGCACACATAGTACTATGTGTGCCCACTTATTTACAAACACTGGAATGATTAGCTGATCGCTCCAGTGTTTGCTCTGCGCAAAGAGGATCAGAACATATCACTGATATGTTCCAATCCTCCGCCGCTCGGCCACACACAGTGGGGCCGCACAGCCTGCAGCTTCTCCTCGGATCCCCGCTGCCTCTGCCCATACAGATGGGGAGAGCAGCGGGATCCAGAGGAGAAGCTGCAGTCTGTGCTGCCCCACTTCTCAGTGCCATGCTGAGCCCTGGCTGCACCCCCCTACACCTGTGCCCAAGGCGAGAGTCTCAGTTGCCTTGCCTTTGCTATGGCCCTGGTCCCCAGAGAGGTAATTCTAATGCTTCTTACAAAAAATCTTTATTTAATATGTTTAATGTGACTTACAGGATTAGTTTAAGGAACGCAGTGGTGTCACTTCGCTTCCTGCAGCCTATGGACTGTGAAAGAGCAGCAGGAATTCCCTTTGTTTACTCTCCTGCCTCCTTTATTCCTCTGCTCACATGGTTGTCTCCTCCTGACAGCATGTTCCCTGTCAGCACTTGTGCATGCAGTATACCTGATTGGTTCCATGTGCTGCCCCTCCCTCTTCAAAGCCTGTGTACTGCAAGAGTACAAGACCAAATCTGAAAATTAGGGTCAGAATAAGCAACCCTTTACTGGTTGAGCCAACTTTAAACACCGCTAGTATTGCTACCTTAGTTCTTTCTTCTTATTCTTGTCTTAATGCCTGCTCTCCAGGGATCATGTTAAGGGTAAGAATGCCCAAACTGTGGGCCAATAAGAGTCTGCAGCATTGTATAGTGCTGGTGCAGATGCAGTGTTACTTTATTGCTCACTTAATTTCAGAAGCCCCACAGAAATAATTCCATGGACCTGTCAACTGCGATGGCCATTTCCTGTAGCTGCCTACATGTTGCTAATGAACTATGTAATCTGCAGTAGCAACCACTATATAGGGAAGGTTTGTTAGCTTTATTATGGCATCAGAAACATCAATACCTACATTTCCTTGAAATTGACATTTTTTTTCCTACTGTGGTTGCATTTATTCTTTACAACTGCTCATTAAATCAGATATGCATTGGTTGTTTTCAATGTTGTGTTTGTACTTACTTTTCATTTGTATTGTATTTAATTCACATTAAGGCTTTTCAAACACTGAAGGCTGATTTACAGAAGGAGTAGAGAATGTTCACTTAACTTAGAGAACAAGTGAAGCTGTGTTCTCTTCAATAATTCAATCATGTGCAAGCAAAATTCCTGTTTTTTTTAATTTCTCTTGTGGATGATTTGATATTCAAAGTGTAAACAGCTTCACCTCACTCACATAGCTAACTTGTGTGTAAATGACATTGCTCCTGGCAAACATGTATAGAGACTTGCCGCAGGTGCACAGCCTTCTCCCATCCAGGCATACACACACATATGACGTACTCTGCTGTGTATTTTATTGAACCGCAACAAGTTTTATTGGTGCCAGATGGGTCAGACATTCTCCCCCTCTTCAGATGTGAAATCGCTCCTTACACATTTCACCCAATGAACTTAATAATAGGGGACCTTAAAGTGACATTAAAGTCAAATTTTGTTTTCCTCTTCCCAATCCTGTTGTAGGGACTTACCTTAAATGATGGCTCTTGATTCGATCATCTTTATCCTTTAAGTAGTTTTCAGGGGTGCCTCCAGCACTGGTGCTGGTCTCTAATCCAGCGATGACTGCTGTGTCCCATAGAGTCTGTCCGGTGTGCACGCTCATAGCTGCGTGCATTGACTTCTATTAAATCTCTCCTCTTCTCCCCGCCGATGATCTCCACTGCGCATGCACCTGCTTAGATTGTTCTACACAGCGGTTCGGGGAAGCTGAAGGTTGCAGACGGGATCGAGCGGCGGTGACAGAGGTAAGTATGTACGTCTTTTGGTAACTTTTTAATTTTTTTCATGTTTTTGCATATATCTACTGTAAAATATGTAAAAAAATAAGACTTTAATTCTACTTTAATTACAGGAGACCCCCTATTTCTAAGCCCATTTGGTGAAATGTGTCAGAGATGGATTCATGCCTGACAAGGAAGAGAATGTCCATCTGACCTATCTGGCACCAGTAAAGCTTGTACAGGTAAGTGAACAGTAATATATTTATGTTACAGTATCTATTAAAAAAAGTAAAAGGGGGGGGTGTGGCTTGGCTATGGCGGCGTGAAGACGTGTTTTGCTCGAGCTCTGCAACTATCTGGGACTTAACAGTTGATCTAATCATCCTACACCACTGCTTTTGATGTCGACAAAGACTAAAACACGTACCGGCAACACCGAGCGGCCTCCGACATCCCTGCAGCGATACCTCACTGCCCCCGCCGCCTCGACGCGCAGCTCCTCCAAATCTGCCATGGCCCAAGCGACTCAAGGTAAGGACCCGGGGCCTTCCACCACGCGTGCATGCAGCGGAGCCTCGGCCTCGATTACACCTCAGCCCCCTGGCAGCCCCGCATCGCCGTGGACAGAAACTTTACCACCTACAGAAACTCTACCTCCTACCCTCAGCTTGATCGAGGAACCGGTGTTCCCACTCTCTCCCTCCCCACCGTCACCCACGGGAGCCGCACGATCCCTCTCCACCAGCGAGATCTCCGACATACTACTATCTCTCCCCACGAGGCAGGACATGGCCGTCATGGTCACAAATATGGAGACCACCCTGAAGCGGGAAATAGCCGGCATCCACGCAACAGTCACCCATCTGGAAGCCAAAGTCTCAACCCTGTCCACAGATCAATCCCACCTGACCCACCGACTGGACCACCTGGAAGCGAGACAGGCCTCTCATGACCGGCAAATCTCCTCCCTGCTTCTAGCCCACGATGACCTAGAAAACAGGTCCCGGCGGAACAACGTTAAACTCCGGGGGCTCCCGGAGGCCACCGGAGCGGCGGACCTCCGACCAACGGTGATCGCCATACTCAACGCGGCCTTGAACAAGGCCCCGGACTCACCCCTGGAAATCGATAGGGTGCACCGTGTGGGAGGCCCCCGACCGGAAGGCGACACAAGGCCCCGTGATATTCTTTGTCGCATTCATTTTTTTATGGAAAAGGAGGCTGTCCTACGCAAGGCCTGGCAGAAGGGCACCATACACTTTGGCGGCGCAGAGGTCACCATCCTCCCGGACTTGTCCCGGCGCACGCTCCAGATGAGGAGACTGCTACAACCCCTTCTCTCTGAGATCCGACGGGCCGGAGGCCTTTACACCTGGGGCTATCCCTTCAGCCTTAACGTCCGCCGGAATGGACGCAACTTCATCCTGCGCCACCCGGCCCAACTCAGTGACCTCTTCTCTTTTCTGGAGGTGCCGCCGGTAGAGATCCCGGATTGGCTGGGCCCGGACCTGGATTTTGAGAATCGCCCTCTGCCCCAAAGACGACGCCGACGCAGTCTCTCCGCAGGTAGACCTAGGACATCGCGCGCGGCACCATCTTCTAATGAGCCCTGAACTCCTGATCTGAACACTGGCCCCTGGAATACCCTGGAGTCACACACCGAGACTGCACTTACCTGTCCTGCTGCCGAGGTCACAGCACCTTCTCCTTTGGACCGATCCTGCTGATAATACTGTCCGGACCTTTGAGACCACCCGTTGGGCAAGGACTTCCATATCCCTTTGGACCGGGATCCCACTGAAGTCACCACGACTCGTACGGGGGCAGGCTATACATTCAAGGACGCCCTCTCATCTACCAGAAGCCTTTGGCTCGACCATGCAACCCGGTTCGGACGTCCGATCATATCCTTGAGTTACTGAATGGCACAGAAACATTTCTGGTCCTCAGCCCTCCAGGGGGGTCGATCTCATCGCATCTAACAGCAACACCGGTCTGAGGATCCCCCCATTCCCCCGCCCAAACCTCATTACCTCCCCGACCCTCCGCCAAGCTGAGAACTCACTGACCATTGACCCCTCTGGACGGCTCAGTATAGTATACCCACCACCCTCATGCAGGACGTGGTCACTCTTTGAAATGCACTGCACTGCATTGTTTCTTTTGCTGTTAACCTTTGTGTTCCCATTTATAGCTGACTCGTGCTTCTTACTTTGTGCTCTAGGGTATGGCTCCTATGGGTTCCTTGGTTCAGGACCTATGAAACGGTCAACCATCAAAGAACTGGGACCACATCCCTGCCGGGCGCCCTTCATGGAGGCCGACCGCCACCCAACAGAATCCCTCACGGCTACTAGAGGTATTGCTCCGCTCCTTCGCCAGGCAGGGACCGGCTCCGGGCCTCCATGGACGGCTTCACGGTATTTGGGGGGTGGCCCCCTCCGCTGTTGTTCACTGGTTTAGCCATGTTTACGTGTAGTTATTGTTGCCACATTGTTTCTCTAGACACATCCACGGATGATATCACATTCTGGAAGAGGGCCCGTATAGGACCCTTCCCCTCAGATATCCCCAGTTGCCTAGATAGTTGCACCTCGACCTCTCCAGACCCTTATATACTTAGGGTCTTCCCTTTACTTGGGCCTCGATACCCGTAGCCCACCACTGTATCCCACATAGGATTTCGGCTCTACCCCGACCCCCACGGTTCCTTAACTCTTCCTGGGGGTCGGTGGAGACCCGATCAGCTGGTTACCCAGCCCCTTCATAGCAGTACCAACCGTTGCTTAGCAACTGTTGTTTGTTTGTTTGTGTCTTCCCCCTTTCCCTACACTACTCCCTTCCCCGCCCAGCTTACGTCTCCCTCTACCCACCTAAACTCCTAGGAACCTCCCTCACCCTCCCTGCCCATCCCCCCTCCCTATCCGTCCTATCTTTCTGCCTACCCTTCCTTCTCTCCTGGTCCCTCGGATTGCTTTTCTTCTCCCTCTCCCTTCCTCCCTCCCCCGTCATCTTTGCTCTCTGGGGATGTCACGTCTCAGGGTACTCTCCCTCAACACCAAGGGTTGGAACATTCCGGAAAAGCGCACCATGATCCTCCGAGACCCCCACCGCCAACGAATTGATGTAGCACTGTTTCAGGAAACCCACTTTAAAACTGACCAGGTCCCCCGTCTAGGCAACAGGCGATATACAACTGTATATCACAGTACCTCTCCAGACAAGCGCTCTAGGGGGGTGAGCATAGTCCTCTCCCAATCACTACCCTGGCTCCTGATAGATCAACTTTCCGGGGATGAGGGACGTATGCTGTATATTAAAGGCACGGTGGGAACCCAGACCGTTACCATAGCCAATCTCTATCTGCCTAACAACGACCATATAACCTTCCTGACCCGAGCCCTGTCCCGCCTGGATGACTTTCGGGAAGGCCTCCTTATCCTCGGAGGGGACTTTAATTTTGTCCTGGATCCGAGCCTGGATTCCTCTGCCTCCTCCTCCCATCTCTCATTCAACAAACTGAAACGTATCAAGAAATGCCTATTTGACCACCAATTGGTAGACGCCTGGCGTATTCAGCACCCATCCACGCAAGACCATACCTTCTTCTCCCATCTACACCAGCGCTATATCCGTATTGATTTTCTCATGGTACACCACAGCCAACTCCCTCGGGTCCACTCCACCGACATCGGGAACATTACTCTTCAGACCATGCCCCTGTCCTCCTCACGTACTCCTTGGATGGCCCCCCCTGGCCCATAGCAGTGGAGACTGAATGAGTCGTTACTGCAAGACCCTGGCATCTCAGCCTCCATCGAACGGGACCTCCGTCTCTTCTTTGAGGAAAATACCACTCCCGACATATCCCCCTATGTGATCTGGGAGGCGCACAAGGCGACAATACGGGGCACGCTTATTGCACATGGCGCGTGCCTTAAGAGACAGCGGCTGACCCAGATCACGGCACTCTTGACCCAGATCCACCATCTAGAAACGCGCCACAAGTCCGCGGTAGACAGAACCCTGGAGACACAACTGCGCTCACTACGAGAGCAGCTCCAAACCTACTGCCTCACAAAAGTTAAAGCTTCCCTCACTAAGTGTAGGCGAACGTTTTATGAATACGGTAATCAATGTGGCAAGTATCTAGCTAGGGCACTTCGCAAACAACACGCCCGGACCTTCATTCCATCCGTCACCCTCTCAACGGGCCACAAATCCACATCGCCAATAGACATAGCCACGGCCTTCAGCGACTACTACTCCTCACTATACAATCTATCGCCCAACACATCCCCCGAAACCACACGCACCCGAGCCTCGCGCATGGCGGCTTATATAGCTGACTCTGGCATGCCCGCCCTGGACCCATCCGTTCTCTCCCTTCTGGAATCCCCGATCACCCCCTCAGAGCTTGAATGCGCCATCAAATCTACCCAATCCGGTAAAGCTCCTGGTCC
>NW_017306428.1:970685-971805 GCF_000935625.1 Nanorana parkeri
TCCCTGATACGCCACCTCATCAACGCCGCCCGGGCATGCATTCCGGCCTTATGGCGGAAACCTGAACCCCCAACAGTTAACCAATGGCTAGACAGGATACACGAGATTTATCTCATGGAGGATCTCACGAGTTCCCTTAACAACACCCCTGCTAAATTCAGAGCCACTTGGTTTTACTGAATCGACTTTCTCTCCTCCCCGGCCTATACGGAGCTGCGTCAGGGCCCTGGCGCTTGATACCCTCTACCAACCTGAACCCTAGTCTAGACCTCCCTTCCAACTTCCCAATGGCATGTGTACCCACCCCATCTTTGACCCCCCCTGTATACCTGCCTAACATACCCGGACCCCACCAAACTGCTCCATACTACTTAACAAGCAGTTAACATATCTCCGCACCACTCCCTGAGCACAGTGACATGCTGAAGACCCTGGTCCGCCGACCCCCTCCCCCTCACCTGTCCCATACCCTCGAGGGATTGTCAGTAACCCCCAGGTGGGACGGTATCTCTGTAACTAATGGACCTGGACGGATCACCAACTCCCCCCCCTACCCCTCTCTTCCCCAGTCCTGGCCATTGGCTGGGACATAAGTTTATCTGTGTACACAGTGTACTGATTGTGTTCGATATACTCTCGTGGCCCTTGGGGGCAAATGTTGTGTATTGTGCTTTTTTGTTGCTTACTTGTTTTGTATGTGAAAAAAAGAAAAATTTTGTTTGAAATAAAGAATTTATAAAAAAAAAAAAAAGTTAAAGGCTGCCTGTCCTGTGGTGAATCAGTCAACAAAATACATGTTGGTTGATTTAGTGATAGAGTAGAGCATGCTCACTTAAATTATTGATTTAGGTGAAGCTGTGTTTGCATTAATCATCCAATTATGTGCCAGCAAGATTCTTTCTTTTTTACAACTTCTCTTGCACTTGACTTGATATTCAAAGTACACACACCTTTACAAGTAGACTAAGCTAAGTGAACATTCCCATTGTTCAATGATTAGTCTCTGCCCCTGTGTTTCCTTTGTCTGCAAATAGAGATTACTTTTAAAAGAGTAGAGATCAAAGCTTAACTTTAGTGTGTATATATATATATATATATTGTAGGAAAGTCACTGGTCTTT
>NW_017306428.1:977482-983807 GCF_000935625.1 Nanorana parkeri
TACTATGTTAATGTGCTTTTTAACTGGTATTTTACCTTTATTTATAGTTGTCGACCTGAGTGGATTCCTGTTTTTCCCTTATCTGAACCGTTTCAAGCTCCACCTATGGTTTAAATTGCATTTGCACACTGCACCCCTTTTTTCTGCTAACTTTATTAGCAGCTATAGAAATAGGGGAATTGAGAATGTGGGAGCGTGGTGCACTAAACTGTATCGCTGCCAGGGTGCATCAGTCAGCACCCATAGTACAGCTTCTGCCCGGATCGCTGCTATGGTGCTAATAATGTGTAAGAGCGAAAACGATGCACACATGCATGCGCAATAGCGTGCACACACCTGTTCTTGGCGCCAGGCGGGCTATTTAAGGATGGCTCCTGCACCTTGCTGAGAGATCTTCAGTTGTACTCTGCATTCATGAACCTGATCCAGATACCTTTTTGACCCAACTTGATTCCTGACTCTGCCTGCTTGCTGCCTGCCTTGTGACCTCGGCTTGTCTCCTGACCATCCTTCTGTCTTCTGATTTGGTACCATTCTGCTCGCAAGTGTATGACCCGGCCTGCTCTTGACATCACTTCTGCCTCCTGCTTCTGTACAAAGCTGACTGCACATTACTGATCTGGCTTGTTCCTGACTTTGCTTCAGCTCATCACACCAGTGCTGTCTAATCTGCTATCAACCACCAGCTACCTCTGGCATCCAGTTGTCAGCACCATCATCTCCGGTGTGTCAAGCACTCATATCAGCCACAGGCACTCGTGCCCCTCTCTGTCTCTGTCCCCTCTCTGTCTGTACAACTGCTGTCTCATCTCCAGTGGGGCTCAGACGAGAGCTGCAAGGGCAGGCCTTCCTCATCACTTCAAGCTCACACCAAGGTACGTGACAACCGCACTAGTATGCATTGGGGTACTGAAAACAAGGGCAACTTTGCCTGTGTCAGCAACAAGTTTTTACTGCTGCCTCCAACCCCCCCCCCCAAAATAAAAGACCCTAGCAAAATTGAAATAAAACATACCTCACTAAAAATATAAAACCTGAAAAACAAAACAAAAACCCTAGAAGAATAAACCCCAAACAATAATTTGAAAACAATAAAACCCAAACCTATATATCTCTCCCTTAAAACAATCTGTCAGCTGTCCCTATTTACTCCAAGTCTCCACACGCACACTGACAAAAGGCTGGGAATGCTTACTTTTATAGGTAGGGTGCCTGACACATAAGAAAACCCACTAAAAGCCAATAAGTGCATGATCGGTGGTTGGTTTATCAAACCGCAAATGAGTTGAGTTTGGGTTTAACTCATGGTTGAACCTAACTTGAAGCTCATCTCTGATCTATGCTAAAAACCCACCTTGTGGCGAGAAGGATGAGTCTGCTCTGATTAGACTGCAGCTGAACAAACACGGCAAGGTAGTTGGAGATACCAAAGATGTCTGCCTTAAGAATCATAAAATAATTAAATCCTACATTTTGGGAATCATATGCAGAAAGACTATCAGATTTCTTAAAAGCATACAAAATAGATGATCCTGAATAGAAAAGAGCAGCGCTGCTCACAGTCTGTGGGCTAAAACCTTTGCAATTATACGCACAATTACTGCTCCTATTAGTCCCAAATCCAACACCTATGAGGAATAACTAACAATGTTAAACCAAAACGTAATGAGAGTGTGCTATATTGGTACAAGATATTAGTTATATCTAAGATGTTGGCCCAGGGATGATACATTCATGTGTCTGTAGTCTTCCCGGGGATGTCTGTACACATGTTGCCTCACACAGGTCAATCCCGTGCTGCCTCTCACATTGTAAGCTGACTGAAATTTACAATATAGAATCTGAATGAGTGATGACAGAAGGGGTGACTGATAAAAACAAATGCTTCCTCCTCCCTACACCAGTCTGGTATTATTGTTTTATTATGTCTCTCATTAGCTTAGACTGACTCTCAATGACCATTCATGTTTTTATTTAAAAAAACCTAAAAGTTTATTTTTAAATGGTAATGCTGTATATTGGAAATTATATTGCACATATAGTTAAGATTTAATTGACAATATTTTCTTTAGGAATTTTGTTAAACACTTTAGATCTGAATGATAAAAAAAGAAAATTAGAAATAAACTGTATTAAGAAGAATGCAGTGCGTTCATTCTGACAACAAATTCACAAGGATGGGTGTGCTAATTAGTACTTTCCATGTTGCAGCTGGTGCCTGCTGTAGATAGGGAGTGATATACCCAAAATCCCAGTGGGTGCTGGTGTGGTAACTACTGAATGAAAAACGTCAACGCTTCTGTATTCCTTTTCCTCCCCCTTTCATCCCTTCCTCTATCCCCAGTGCTTCATGGCATAAATAAAGATGATTATACTATACATCTTGATTTTACATCCTCACACATTTATGAACACATTTGACAGTACTTTACATTAAGTGGCACTAATTAAACTCTGTACAGAAGACTTGCAAATCATGAGGAAACAAATTTTAAAAATTGAAGTGTAAACTAATTAGTGGATCGGGTAGCCAAGCAGACTGCACCATAGTTTGTGTTGTGATCTTTTTTTAATCAGTTTAATGTAAGATCACCAATCCCCTGAAGATATGCTTATAAAACTACTTGATTGCATCTCTTTTACACCTACATGCTATGTATCTTTAAAGATAAATCCACCTTTGAGAACTTTTTTAGGCTGTGCTTTGGGTATTTGTTGGATTTCCTTATGAATGGCTAGAGTTGTAAAAATCTTTTTATCTTAGTTTTAAGAAAAATCTATTACTTCATGGGAATGTTTAATGTAAAATGGTTGCAAATCTACAACATGCTACATTTGACGTACCAAACGAGAGGAAGACAGATACAGCATATGTTTTGACAAAATTGTGGTCAAGAAAACATTTAAAAACACACTGCTTGATCAAAGCATCTTAATATGAAGTTGTCCTCTTGCTAAAATGCAATAAAAGTGCTATTTTACTTCAAGAAATACTTTAGTAAACTAAAAAATAGGAAGAAGTTCTGAGTTCATACTGACACTGTCCTTCCTTCTGTAGGGTGGTTACTTTTGTTCCCCATGGTCCCTGCGAGCGTTGTAAAGTATCCAAGCTCACTCCTGTGATAAATTGATAAATCATGTGCACTGCACTACTGCTCATAAACGTGCATAAACTTCCAAACAATGTGTACATTTTCAAAAAACATAAATTTTCATACATATTAATAATAATCAATATGACAATATTCCATAATAGTCCTTAGTAAATTCGTATAAAGTGCTTTTGTGCACAATTTATCAATGTATTTATTTATAGCACAGCAGCTGATACTATTTAGTGTTATCAGTGGATTTACTTTAGACTATAATCTCAATACAAATTAGGCCCCATTCACACTAAGCAACATACCTTTTGCAGCGGATCCGCGCAGCCGGGAAAGCGTGACTTTTGGGGCGACGTTCCAGCAACGGTAGCGCGACCTTCACCGTCGGGGTCCATAAAAAAATAAAAAAACGTGCAAAATCCGCCGAAAAAAGGGTCCTGCTAAAACAACAGTGACGGGCGACATGGAGCTAAGGCAGCTCCATTGAATAGCATTGGCCAGCGACTTCTCGCGATATTGCGCTGCAAAAATGCGCGGTAAATCGCTTAGTGGGAATGGGGCCTTAGAAAAAGTAAACATGAGATTGTATTCCATTATGGTAGTGAGCTTGGAGATATAGCTACTTTATAACACACACAGGGACCATGAAGAACAAAAGTAGCCACCCTCCAGAAGGAAGGACAGTGTCACCATGAATTCAGAGATGATTTGAGGATCTACAGCTGAGTGATACACAAATAATCTGCATTTTTGTTAATAGTTTAAGGTACTTGAACGCATTTTTAAGGTATAACTCCTGAGTATAGTGTCACTTTAAGGCTTTGATTGTCACACTGGATTTCAAATTGCATTCAATTTGTTACTTTTTTATAGACAATACAAGTATACATTTTCGTTGATATTGAGGTTAAATGCAGGAACTGTATGGTTTTTTTTTTCCCCCCGGGAATCCAGTTTTTCCAAAACTGTGTCCAGCTTCAAAAAATATGTTTTTAGAAATAATAATGAGGAAAAAAATGTTTCTAACTTTTTTTGTTCTAGTTTTAGCTGATGCACACCCAAAAAATGTAAGAACTTATATTTAAGAACTTGGGCATACCTTGTGTGTGTGCTCAGGATTCTGCTCCCCAAAGCCTGCTCTTTCGGTGTACTAAAAAAAAAATAATAATAATTTAAATATGTAGAGCTGCATTTTTTTAATGCAAAATTTAGAAAATACTTTATTTAATTTGTAAGTAATATTGCTATGCTTTGTAGCAGAAAAATTGCAGATTATAATTTGCTGCTTTTATCTAAATTAAGACTAGGTGGGTTATTCACAAAGCTGCCGAAGGTAGCCGAGTGAATAACCCAGCCCAAGTGAAAGTGAGCCGAGTGCTGTTCGTCTATTCACTTCAGTCTTGTACGGCCTATTTCAGCCATGCATTGTTGGCTGAGCTGAGCCGAACTGCAGAAGGACTTCGACTCGGCCGATCCAACATCTGGATCGACTGAGCTGAAGCTCTGGCAGCTCACTCGCTGTGAGTGAATAGCCAAATGCCAGTGAGCGGCATTCGGCTTGCCTTTTCTGCCCGGTACCTCCAAGGTACCGAGCAGAATAGAAAATACGTGAAAATATATTTTTTTTAAAGTTGAAAAATAATTTAATGTAAAAAAAATAGGAACATTCTAAAATAAATACAAATATTTTAAAGAAAAGATATGCATATTCATATAGTTTCCAGATTGAGTAACCAAAGCTTTACATCAAAACCAGAGAAAAGGCAAATGTACATTCAGAAAATGCAGGGGTCTAGCTATTTGGAACATAAGTGATGTCAGCAAAAAAGGTCAATCAGAAACAGAGTAAATAGTTACACCTACAAGCTAACTATCTCAAACATTCAAGGTCATAAAGATAATGCTGGTTTATGCCTGCAGATCATAAAGAGAAATCTGTAGTGCACTGTATAAAGCCAATGCTAAGGCAGTTAGATTCTGGAGAGATGTATGCAGTATAGAAGGGCCTAGGAAAAAAGGGCAAAGGATGGCCATGTCAGAGGGCAAAGCAACAAATTCACTTAAATGTTGGTCCCCACAGGTTATACACACTTTCACTTTGCTCCCTCCATTTTTATCCTTCAGAAAGGAATAAAATATGCTCCTTCTGGATATGAAGGAGCAAGTGACATATTCTCTCTGGTTTAGTGTGGCAGCGGTGGTGCTTTGAATTGGCCTCAGGCAGCCAACGTTGCTTCACGTGGGGCAGGGAGCCATTCCTCAGCTTTCTGTAAACTCTGACTTACATTGCTTTCAATTACAGAAATTTCCCTTACTAGCTAGCCAGCAAAAAAATATATATAAATTACACTTTCTAACTATTAGGGTTTTAGTTGCAGATCGTTTGCAAAATATGTGGAAGCCACACTGCCTTGTCAAGGTACCTCTGCTTAGTGTGGTCCTAACTCTAATGAGAGCCTCCATCTTGGAGCATATATAGCAAAGGATATATTAAGTGTGAGTACACAAGCTGGCGGGTAAATGTGCTGGGGATTTTTTATTGTTGTACTGTGTAAAGCTCTTTCGTGTGCACCTTAGTTTAAAAGCTAGTTATGAATTGATGAGTCAAGTTGCCATTTGCTTCACTGGTGACATTGCTTTCAGGCTTCATTCACACAATAGTCACTGTCATTACTCTTGAGTCACAAAGAACTTACAGCAGAGCAGAAGAAGTGGGGGAGAAAGCCTGACGCATACAAAGTATGCTCAAGGCCTTTAGTCTAGGTTTCATTTTTTATTATTGAGTTGACATAATTATAGCTTCAGCACCTGTAAAGCACAATACAGCCAGTTTGCAACAACTAGTAATGTTGGGTAAATCTACACAATGGAACATGATTAACTGTGTAAACTGTGTAACTGCGTATCATCTTAAATAAGAGCAATACTTTTAAAATGCAACATAGGCTGTTTGCAACAGATGTCTGGTAATGACATACAACATTGTACACTGCAACACACAAAGACCCCCAAAAACTGTTCTATAAACGTGACAATTGAAAATATAACGTCTGTAAATTATAAGTCTGTTAAAACACAACTTACTAAAATTAGCGTGCTGGCTGTGTCAACTGTAAAGCACAATAAATCTATTTGTAATAATTGTCTGGTAATGTTATTTAAAGGAGAACTATGGGAGGGGGGGGGGGGCTTTTCCCCATAGCCCTCCTTAGGGTACGGCC
>NW_017306428.1:983887-998103 GCF_000935625.1 Nanorana parkeri
GTACCCGCCCCTCCCCCGTCCGTTCCGCCAGTCAGGCCTGGCGGATCGGGGAGGGGGGAATCCAGCCCCTCCCCTATCACAAAATTCTTTATTGGGGGGGAAACTCACGCTTTTTTTTTTTTTCATCTTCTGCAGACTGTAAAAAAAAATTCATTTTTTTTTCCTAATGTCATTTTGCTGCAACAAAATTCGTTATTTTTTTTTTCCCTAATGTCATTTTTTTTTTTACAGTCTGCAGAAGATGAAAAAAATAAAAGCGTGAGGTTCCCCCAGTGCGTGGGGTTCCCCCCAAAATCCAATTTCTCTGGAAAGGTTATCCTCCAAGTCCCATATACAGTACTTACCTTACCTGTGCTCCCTCATATCCTCTTTTGTGACAGTGTGTGGGCCCAGCAATATAGTCTGGGAACCTAATCAGTCCCTCATTCTGACCTTATAATAATCCACTTCTGCATAGGACATAGATTATGATACAGAAGCTATATTTACTTACTGTAAATGCTCAGGTAACCCACAATTAATACTTCAGTGTTTAGTACAAAGTTGAACCACCTGAGAATTTTTTGTATATTGTCTTATTTAACCTACCAAAAACAAAATAGGTACTTTACCAAAAACAAACAAACAAAAAAAAACCAATAGAACATGTTTGTGGTATGACGTTCCATGTGTGTTAAAAGCAGTTGTAATTTGACACACAGAACCTTTTAAATGTAGCTGTTCAACTTGGTCAACTACTTGTGTCTAAATATTAATATTTGAATTCCATTATCAGCCCTAACGCACGATAGTAAAGTACATGTATAACTATAAATCATATTGTATGTAAATGTATCATTCTAGTAATAGCAGTTCTTTTTGAATGGATGCCGTAATGGAAAAGTTTCTCTTTTATATTGATTGCCAGCTCAGTTAATCATTTTCAAATCCGTTGCAGTTTTTAGGATGTGTTTACTTTGCTGCAGTTCTGTTTATTATGTTTCAAATTATCAACAGCATATTACATATGCGGATTGTTTATTTAATGGCACAAAGATTTAGGAAGTCAATCACCTCCTAGTAAAATTGCAGACCTCTGGGTATTCAGGCCACATTTAAATAACAAAACCACAGAAGATTTGGTTTCTTGTCTCCTGGCAATATAAATGAGGATGTTGAATTTGCAGGAAACAAATAGGAAACAGATATAAATAAGCATTATAACAAATTATTACAATTCTAGAGATCAGCAAGATCACAATAAATAATAACAAAAATACGACCTCTAAAGCAAGCTAATTATCTGTAAATGGCATCTGGTGTGTCGTCTTTGAAGGTTTTTTTTTATTTTTGTATGGTATAGCCAGTAGTAGTTAGTCACATTCCTCTGGACTTGTGCTGTAATGTTAAAGAGATTTCCCCACTTATCTAAGTAGGTAACTCATTTCTAATGAGTGCAGACTGCAGAGGCAATTGAGACTGTATTGAGACTGAAAGGAAACATCTTTTCTGGATAAGACACTTGACAGATGAACAGAATGCCAGCCATGGCTCCTTGTTGGACCTTTGTCTCAACACCATCTATTTTGAGTAGAATGATATCTTCTACATTATTATTATTATTATAGAGGATTTATATAGTGCCAACAGTTTGTGCAGCGCTTTTACATGCATAATCATGGCTTTGAAAAGGTATCACTAGTGTCTCTCATTGCAGATAACCTGTACATAGAGATGAGGGACAGAGAGCCTTGAACTCATTCAGAACAACACAAGATCAATGGCTCAGCTTTGTGAATGACACATGGGTCAGGAGAAAAATAAGAAAGAAAACCACAAGCTTTTAGTTATTAGTGATGGACCAAACACACCAGAGTTCGGTTCGAGTTCGAACTTTAGAACATGAAAAAAGTTTGAACTCGAACTTCGAACTCAATGAAAGTCTATGGGACCAGAACTCTGAAAATCAAATGTCCCCATTTTGAAGGCCATAAAAAGGGTATGGGGATCCGGGTACTGCCCTGGGGGATATGAATCAATGAGAAAAAAACTTTTAAAAATACCATTTTTAAGGAAGCAGTGATTTTAATACTGCCTGTAAAGTAACACATCTGTGCAATGTATAGAATCTGCTGCAGAAAAAGTGACATTTATAAAGAAAAATAAAGCGTGCGGTTCCCCCTCCCAATCAATACCAGAACCTCTAGATCTCGTAGGACAGTTAGTAAGGGACCCTATTTTAAAAAAAAGCGTGAAGTTCCCCCCAAAAGTCTGGTAGGAATTTTAAGGAGGAACCCCATCCCCAAAAATGGGGAAAATAAGACGTGGGGTCCCCCCTGAAATTCCCAACCAGACCCTTGATCCGAGCACAGGCCTGGCAGGGGAGGAAAAGGGCGGACGAGCAAGCGCCCCCCCCCTCCCTGCCATACCAGGCCACATGCCCTTGGCACTGGGAGGGTGCTTTTCCAGGGTTGCCCCCTGGAAAAACATCTTGTCCCCATTCCAATGGGGACAAGGGCCTCTTCCCCACAAGCCCTGGGGCATTGGTTGTGGGGTGCGGGCAGGGGGTCTTATGCACATTAGGGTACCCCTTTAATAAAGGGGCACCCAGATGCGGCCCGTCCTTGTGAATGAGTAAGGGGTACTTGTACACCTACCCATTCACTAAAAGGTTCAAATAAATTGTGAATAAAAACACCAGACTTTTGAAAAAATCCTTTAATTGGAAAAAACCCCAAAAAGACAAGTTTTTGGCTAGTCTTTTATTTAAACAACAAACAAACAAACAAAGAAATGGATCCACTGATGTAATTCAGCATGAATACCGACGTCCAGCATTGTCCACGACAACGATGACTCGACGAAAAAAAAAATAGAAATAATAATAATTTTTTAAAAACCTGATGCCCACCAGCCCATCAGCTCGCGACGAATTCCCGCCACAGAATGGCATTCTGACAGGTGCAGGGAAAATATAAACAATTTGGTGGAGCTAGCGAAATCCGCCCAACTGTTTAGATTTGTAAGGCACCTGACAGGTGAGCCATGATTTCGCAAAGTCATTATTAGTTTGCCCAATCATGGCTCTTCAGTGCACTGTGCAGAGATTGGGAGAAGTCTTGCACCTGACCTTTGGTCAGGTGCAAGGCTTTACCCAATCAGGGCTTCACAAGGCAACACACATTCTAGCGATGTTGGAGTTGACCCGAACATTGAGCCAATCACTATTAGTGATACACAGTTCTGTCACCTGCATATAATGCCTTTTTAAAATCTTTACCCCAGAAATAGCCGGAACGGTCTAAACCTGAGTTCTTCTAAACCCAGAAGGAGCTCCTCCAGAGCATGGAATGAATGCCATGGAACATGCTACTCATTTAGCTTTCCTGTCTGCAGCTCTAAGTAAGCAAAGGGGCAGGATGCAGTAATTTTATTGACCTTATATGGGTATATGCCTATATTTGGTAAATTATAGGTGGCCATATAAGGTAAAAAATATCAGCACAAACAAATTGCCTCTTGTTTACATGCAGCTGTGGAGTGGGGAATGCCTAGCCTGCAGCTGATTGTATACAAGAGCCTATGGCACTTTTTGTTTGGAGCAGCTCAGGTTTGGAAAAGGTTTGGTCCAAACCTGAGCTCATCCCTTCTCACTAACATTAACACAGCAGTTTTTGTATTTTCTGAGAATCCCCTGTAACATAGTTTTATTAACTAATAATTCTGTTAGTAGATCCATTTTCTCCATTTCCTGTATCACCTCAGACCATTTGTCCAAATTGTCCAGCAAAAGGGACAAGGCTGGGAAAAAACATATTACACTTACAATGGTCAACTTTTATTCATATGGGGTTTTTTTTTGTTTGTAAATTATACAAAACGTCTTGCTGTATATGTTTAAAAAGTGTTTATCTCAAATATAATTGTATTTGTTTGCCATAAGTTTAAGTCAAATTATATTTGCAGACTTAAAACTGAACGCCATGGAAATATTTAAATACAAAGGTTAAAAGGTATATACAGTATTCATATTATTTATATTAGATGTAAGGAGGTCTGAAACTTGACACACAGGTGTAACATAACTTCCCTGCAGTTTAGTGAATTGGAAGGAAGAATCAGTAACAGCTGAGTCTAACAACAACTCGCAGGGGAGACTAAAGTCACTAGTGAGAAACAATTATTGCATTTGAGTTGCTCTTCAACAGCTGAATTTTGAAAGCCACTAACTGTCATCTATTTTATTGGCTGGTGGGTTGCACATCTTGGGGATCACACATGTAGTATGTGTGTTTTGCTTGTCGCAGGATATGTGGTTTGGATAAAGCACATTACTTTCACAAAATGGTTTAGACCTGGCTGTGTGATGCTCCTATCTCTTTGGGTTATAGGATTGACCTGCTGGTGAAGCAGACAACAGACAAACAAGAGAAGCAAAATACAGAATGATCAAGCAAAAGTATAATCTAAAGAAAGGCTAAGATAAGGGCAGGCAAATGTAAGGCACACTCTTATCAAGACAGCATGACAAAGAAACACTAGCGGGTCTATTCACTAAGCTGCCAAGGGCAGCCGAGTGAACAACAAACCCCAAGTGAAGTGAGCCGAACACTGTTCGGCTATTCACTTCAGGCTGGTATGGCTGATTTCAGCCGTACGTCGGCTTGCTTCGGGTGGCTTTGGCTCGGCTGAACATGCTCAGCATGTTCGGTCGACCCGAAGTGGAGAAGGAGTTCGACTCAGCCGATCCAACATCTGATTTCAGGTTCTACTGAACCTAAGGGGTCCTGAGGCAGAAGCTAGCCGAAGGATCGGCCAAAGCTACGGCTAGATCCTTCGGCAGCTTCGTGAATAGACCCCTAGATATCAGTGCAACATTATAAACAGGTTAACGGAATAATATAGGGCAGAATATAAAGGTCTACAGATACAGGTCAGGGCATAGGTAGCCTCACAGGAACCAACAGAAACTTTTTCTTAAACAATTGAGTGCACTGAGCAGCCTTTTAAACAGTATTGTAGAAATGGTTAAAAATGCTGAAAATGTACCTTACCAAGTAGTCTTGCAGAGTGTTTATTTAGCTGGGGCCATCAGTGGAGCTTACCACACATCCAAAGAAGATGCTGAATACCTATGTTGTACAAATAAATGATATAACATATTTTAATCTTAAGGCTTCATCAGCAATACAGACATTAGGCTTCATGCTATGCGTCTCTAAAGATGATGATATAAATCATGACCATCAACTCCATATAATGACAGCATCGATGTTTTTGTGTATCACTATTGTCATTCTTAAGCTGCCAAACAAATATTTTTGGCACATCAGCCTAAAAGATTAAATACATACACATGACAGTATGCTTTACTTTTGTCTTACATCACTTTTGAGGAAAAAAAGAAAAATTATTCCCTTAAAAGCATGAAAATTGGATTGAATGGATATCTAAAGGATATTTGTTGGAAATACATTTATTTTGAAATATTAATAACAATAAAGGAAACAATATATACATAATATTGTTGAAAGGAAACACTTTCCAGTAGAAACAACAGATATAAAAATAATTGCATATATGGCCTGCTTTAGAATTGGGTGATCTAGGTTTCCATACAGCTGGCCTTAAACTACATGAATTGACAAGCAATTTGGTTGGCTTGACTGGCCATCCTGACTGTAGCAGGCAGCAGGGTCCTTGATGACCAGTGCAATTTCCACAGTTGTGATGCAGACCAATGAGCTAAGCAACCCTCCAAGAATAAAGTGAAGAAAAGAAAAGGAGAAATAAGTTGCTGGAACAATTTAAAATTATTATAGTGCTTCCCTTGCTGTCACGTAATAATCAAAAATTGTGAATGGATACATTCTTAAAATAGAATCTGCAGTCTTAATCTAACAGGAAGTGTTCCCGTTATCTACAAACACCAGCAAAGCTGTCTACTCAGTCATAAGTCTGAACAAGTCATCAAGCATTTGTCTAAATATGATGGTCTGGAAGACACTCTGGAACAGAATATTCCTCACTGTGAAGCACATGAGGCAGCTGGCAGAGGACTGGAGGGAGAATGACATCATTTCAGATTTTAGGGCTAATCATTTAACTGGATTAGCCCCAAAGTGCTGTGTCTAAAATCAGCTTCCCTGTCTCTTTATGCACTCCAGATGAAACACATTAGCAAAAATATGGCAAGGGACATTCACAATGCACTGTTCTACACTCTCAGCATTTTCCTGCAAATCTGCAATTAGTCTGAAGGGCCTTGGTAAATTAGGCCTCTTGATAAATGAAGCAGCACCTAGACAGGTTTCAGATTTATTGGATCTTAGATGTCCTGCTGTCCAGAAACCCCTGGCTGCATGGCAGTGGAAGGACGGGGAGAATGGAAAGACAAAAAAAAAACAAAAAACAATCAGCACAGAGCTGCATCATAAACGCAGCTGAGGGAAAGAATGCTCGAAGCTGCTGACTGATTAGTTTTCAAAGTTTTGCCAGAACTGCTTTAGGCATGAATTCAAAAGAGAAAAAAATGTGATAAAATATGAAGCCAAAAAATATTCTAAATGTTTCTAATAAAAGAAAATTGAAATATACTTTTACTAAACTGAATCAAGAAAGTCCCTGAGCAATGTAATCAAAGGACATATGCGTGAGTCACAGGGATTGAGTCACTCTGGCCTGGATTTCGATGTTTCCACAAACCTCTGTTCTCACCCTCAAGCAGTTTCTTAGCTCCAGCCTGAAGATATTCAGACATCTGAACATGACTAATAGCTCAGTTCGTCTGTGTGGGTCATTTAAGAATGCAGGATTAGGTGGCAGTATAATTACTGGTTTTGTGACTTCACATTGAGATCAGTGGTGAATTTCCGTCAGCATTGTGTTTCTTTCTGTAAGTGATATACGCTACATTTGTAGGAGCTAATGTAGTACTTAGGATATCTTACTTATACACTAAGTAAACTTTGTGAGTTCCGTCTAATAGATGCAAATGACACCCATGGTTAAATGCATCTCTTACTGCGATACATGGTCAGAAACAGGATTTAAAAAGTGCCCTTGCCTATTGCCATTTCATCAGAACCAGCTGAAGACACTGACCAAGCAGGGCTCTGTAACTTTAACATGTGGACACATTTACAGTGACTTATCTTGTTATTCCACTGTAGGAGATTCCTGTCATAAAACAGTAATTGCATCAAATATATACAGTTATATTGTGCATTACCAGCAAGGTAAACTCACCAATCTGTGCTCCCTTACTGCTTCCTGCTGCAGGAGACCATCCAGTCCAGTGTTGGTTCATGTCAAAGCTGACCTTGGTGGATGATGTCACTCCCCCTATATGACAGTGGCTGGCCACTCAGGACTAGGAACAGTCACATGTGGGAGGTCATATGCTCCCTCATAACTTAAGGGCCTGTTCACATGATTTTCAGGTCCTGATCAGCAGCCGAATCAGGTGCAGATCTGCAGACTCGGTGCTACTCAAGCAGTGCGTTTTTGATGCGTTTTCGGTCCGGATGATGACAGTTCATTTTTTTTTCAAGCCGTGGGGCTGTCAGTATGCAGATTCTTCCTCTGAGGTCACTTCCGCCCTCTCGTAACATCTACTTCCCTTTGCGTATGTATAGCTGGTGATCAGACATGTATCACATGTTTGCAGGCATGTTGATGGTGCTGGCTACAGCAATCTGCAGAGAATGAGCTCGCAGGAGACGTCGTTATTGGGTACACCCGATCTCGAGGCTCCAGGACTCCAAGGGTCAGTTCTGGAGTTTAAATGAGGATTTGCGAGCTCACCCGAATACATTTTTTTCCTTTACTCGTATGTCCATGGCAAGGTAATGGGCATGTTCAAAATGTTTGCAATTCATGTCGTTACCTCTACCCTAACCTGTCTGTCTATCTCCCACTCTGACTGCCTCTGACATCATAAACAGTGGAGCAAAAATAAAAAAAATTTGTTGCTTAGCTGCATTGCATTCTGTTCCGTTTTCGTTGTGTTTTTGCTGCGTTTGTGCGTTTCCTGACCATACAAAATGCGACATGCAGTATTTTTTCTGTCGTAACCTGAACGGACTGCGCACGTGAGAACTGGAGCCCATAAAACACATATGGATCCATTGGGATGCATATTTAGTGCAGGAGCGTACGGATCTAGTCAGCACAGAAAACGGACGTCGTGTGAACAGGCCCTAAAGCTTTGTTAGAGCAATGAAGTGAGTGTTCCAGCAGAGCAGGAAAGCAGAGAGGCAGAAGGGATCGGTGACCCTCATTCTGGGAAGGTGTGCTCTTAGGAGACATTGTCACTTTGCCCTCAATAGGTTAAGTGACAGTGTCTCTTTAATGGCTACTTGGAAGAGGACTTAAAACTGAACGCCATGCAAATATTTAAATACAAAGGTTAAAATACACATATGAGAGCTATTTTACCTGCCAAAGGATTTGCATGTCTATTCATTCAATTCACATCAAAATCAGAAGGAAATCACAAGTCAAGAGAGGGTCCGTTGACATGCAATTTCAACCTCCATTGACTTCTGTTCTGTTGCGTTTTTTTTTCTCATTTTGGCAACCTTTATTTTCATTAAAATGTCCTGTATGGATAGACACACTTATTTTTCTTTTCACTCCGTTCTGTTGCAATTACATCTGGTTTTGTTCTATTATGTTACGTTGTCCTGAAGAAAAGTAGAGCATTACGTACTACAATAGAATGCAACAGATCGCAGTGGTGTGAACTAGTCCCATTCAAGCCCATACATTTTTCGGTGCCCTTGCGCTAGCATCCTTTAAAGAACGGATTGCAACACAGTGCAATAGATCTGGTGTGAATGGGGCCTTAATGAAGTATGATTGAATACAGAGCAGCATTCACGTCTTTTATATTGGTCTGAAGTTCAGATTTAAGTGCTCCTACAATGATGGGCAGCAATGGCCAAAGAATTTACTGCTGGCTAGTACCATTCACTTTTAATAGAAGAACAGGGCTAATTCTGAACAGTAATGGAATATTTCTTACGCATGATTTTATCTAAGAGTGGGGGTAGCTTGAGATTTCCCAAAAAAATTTCAATGACAGCAACCTCATGTGTGTGCGCATTCTAAGGCAGCTTTTGGTTGTCATTTGCACAGTACTTCCAATACTCTTATGAATATCATGGTGAAAACATTGATCAATTATTTCTCCACCAGGATCACCAACACACGCTTCCAAAAACTGCTGATTGGAGGCAGGTGACTCAGTCTGCAACTGATCTTTCCATCAATGTTCATGGTCATATCTAGGGATGAGCTCTGCTTTGGTACAAACCCATGTTCAGAGCAAATTTTGCTCATTTGGAGATTTAGCAATTGGCAGAACAAAATGAGTGAGCTGAGCTGACCCTCCAGGTGCAGCTTGAAGTGAAACATTTAGCAGCGGCATTACTACTGCTGCTCAATGTGACAGCTGCTGGTGTCTTGAGAACATGTGAGTCATGTCTTTCTGGCCCATTTAGATGTCAACCCAAATATGAACATGACAAAATATGGTGTCCCTTTGTTTACATTCCGGACTGGGAGCTATCATTCAGCACTAGTCTCTGTCGGGTGCAGCCGTGTTAGTGAGTTTTTTTTTAAATAAATTCTTTATTTCAAATTTCCAATGTTTACGGATGTACCCGCATGGACACGCAGGTCCGGGTACGAACAGGACATACAAATCATTCAGTTTATGACAACGGTAAGGAGCGGCACATATATAAAAGGAACAACCTTCCATACCACATTAATCCTATCCGGGTATAGTGTGGCGTGGATGATTCGTGGGGAGCACCAACACGTGGGCAGTGAAGGCCCTTCAATGAGTCTAGTCCAGGTGATCCCGCGATTGGAACCCCGTCTGGCTGTACAGCAGTCGGGATACCCTAGGGTACCCACGCTAAACAATATTACTACCTTGCCTGTATTTATTCCCAGACGGTCCGCTGGGCATAAATGTGTGGCATAGACTTGGACCAATCATCCATGGGGGGGTGCGGCCCCTAATGACCTAACAATAGGATTGTTGCTATATAGCGATGGGGATAATGCCAAGGTTGGCCTTAGGAGGGTAGGGGTATGGGTAATAGTACTGGCAAGGTGGGGGGGGAGCACACAACAGGGGGGTAAGGGTAGGCAGAGGGTAGGAAGGGGATGATCTCAGTGTGTCATCGCTGGAATTCAGGACTCCATGATCTCTCGATACTCTGCAGAGGTAGTATAGACTATCCAGTACCAGGTGGTCGAGAATCTGGAGGAGGTGCCCTTGATGGTGCTGGTGAGGTCCTCCATGAGCCTGATGTCGTTAACTTTGGAGAACCAAAGTTGGACCGAGGGTGGAGTCTCCTGTTTCCAAAGTAATGGTATGCATGCTCGGGCCGCATTCAGCAAATGGATCAGAACCGATCGGGAGTAACTCTTAGGTGAGAAATGGTTATGGTGAAGGAGAAAGAATGCCGGTTCGTGGGGGACGTCGTGATCTGTGAATTTTTGGGTTATCGCTCGGACCCGGGACCAGAACGGGGTCACTCGGGGGCAGGACCAGAAGATGTGGAGCATATATGCAGGAGAGGAGTCACAGCGCCAGCACGTGTCTGGCACATCTCTGTACATCTTGTGAAGTTTATGAGGGGTTCTATACCATCGCGTATCGGTCCAGTGTCTATGCATGTCTGTTCGAAGGGTAAGAGGTAAGAGGCCGCACCAGTCTATCACTCGGGAGAGGTGAGACGCCACGTAGTAGAGGTGGAAGTCGGGTAGTGCTAGTCCTCCCGATGCCTTAGGACGTCGTAGGATTGGTAGCCGGATTCTGGGGACTTTGCCGGCCCAAATAAAATTGGACACCATCGCCTGTAAGGAACGGAAATATGCCCGTGGAATCCGTATTGGGAGGGCTTGGAAGGGGTATAGGAAGCGTGGGAGGATGTTTTGTTTAATGATGTTGCAACGACCAGTCCAAGAGAATGTAGAACGAGACCACCCTTGTAGGTCCGCCCTAACCGTCTGTAATAGTGGGGGGAAATTAAGACTGTAGGTTTCCGTTAGGTGTCGAGGCAGGTGGACCCCCAGATACTTGATTGATGTGGAAGACCACTGATAAGGAAAGTTCCGTGTGAGTCGTGCTAACAAGGGAGACGGAACAGTCAAATTAAGGGCCGTCGATTTCTGAGTGTTGATGTGGTAGTTAGATAACTCACCGTAGCTTTGTAGTACTGCGAGTAAGTTGGGTATCGTGGTGAGCGGCTCTGTTATGAAAAACAATAGGTCGTCGGCAAATGCCGCTACCTTGTGGGTGGTCCCCCCCACCGTCAAACCTCGGATGTCAGGGTGGGCCCTAATGGTTCGGAGCAGGGGCTCCAGAGTCAGGATAAAAATGAGTGGTGAGAGGGGGCACCCCTGCCTGGTCCCATTGGATATCGGGAAGGAGGCTGACAGCATACCGTTGACACAGACCCTAGCCGTCGGATGGGAATATAAGGCCAAAATCCATGCGAGCATGCCCGGACCCATCCCCACGTGCTCCAACGTGAGTCGAAGGAAAGACCCAGTCGAAAGCCTTTTCTGCGTCCGTGGAGACTATCAAACTTGGGATGGATTTCGACAGGGCCGAGTGTATCAAGTTGAGGGCCCGGGTGGTGTTGTCCCGGGCCTCCCTGGAAGGGACGAACCCGCTTGGTCAGGGTGGATCAAGTGGGGAATGTGCGGGAGCAGCCGCAAGGACAGGACCTTGGCCAATAGTTTTGTATCAACGTTTAGTAAGGATATCGGGTGCGGTAGCTTGGACAGACCGCGGGGTCCTTGTCTGGCTTGGGAATTACTACTATATTGGCCGACAAAGCATCTCCAGGCATGGGTGCTCCCTCCCTCACCGAGTTCCAGGCCTCCAGCATGGGGGTGGTTACAATTTCTGGAAAGGTTTTATAATATAAGAGGGTGAACCCGTCAGGGCCCGGGGCTTTACCTGTGTTGGTTTGTTTTATGGCTGCCTCAAGTTCTCTGGGCGAGATTGGAGATTCCAGGGATTCGCGTATCTCGGGGGTCAAGGTGAGCATGGTGGAAGCTTCCAGGTAGTTCCGAATGCGTCGTTGTCGCTTCGTCAAGGCCTGGGCATCCCACGGGCCGGGGAGATTATAGAGGTTATGGTAGTAATCCCGGAAGGCCGAGACTATGTCTTCCGATAGATGGCACATACTGCCCAAGGCTGATTTTATGACCGGGATGTATGTGCGAGAGCGTTGTTGCCTAAGGGCTTGCGCCAGGGAACGACTGCACTGGTTACCATACTCGTAGAAGTGGCGGCGGCATTTGGCTAGTGAAGCTTTCGTGTTGTCCATGTATAGGGAGCGTAGGGAATCCCGTAGTGTGCAGAGTTGGGCCAGAAGGGAAGGGTCCTGTCCTTGTTTGTACCTGAGTTCTAACGCGTGGATTTGTGTGAGGAGAGAGTGCTGTTGGCCCAGCCATTGTTTTTTGCGGCGCGCCCCTAGTTTAATCAAGGTGCCTCTTATGTATGCTTTGTGTGCCTCCCAAATGATGTATGGCGAGCAGTCCGGTGTGGAGTTGAGTGAAAAATAGGAGCGGAGGTCCCTTTCTATTTCTGGAGACAGCTCACTATCTTGTATAAGCGATTCATTGAGTCGCCATCGCCAGCTGCGGGGTCCCTGGGGATCCAGCGCCACTGATAGAAGGATCGGGGCGTGGTCCGAGTAAGTAATGTTGCCTATATCCGTGTGGGAGACCCTAGAGAGGTGGCTGTGGTGTATCAAGAAGAAGTCGATACGTGTATACGTATCATGGACCATAGAGTGGTAGGAATAGTCCCTGGTGTCGGATGATGAATGCGCCATATGTCGGATAGCTGGTGGGTGTGAAGGCATTTTTTGAGGCGTCTCAACGCCGCAAAGGGCATGTGGGAGGCCTGGTTGGTGGAGTCAGCTAATGGGTCTAGGTGTGGGTCCAGGTTAAAATCTCCCCCGATTACCAGGACACCCTCACGGAAATCATCCACCTGCAACAGAACCCGTTCTAGAAAAGCCAGCTGGCCCTGGTTGGGGGTGTAGATGTTCATGAAGGTCACCTTGCAATCACCCACCTTACCCTTGACCATCAAGAGGCGGCCTTCCTCTCCTGGGGACATGTCCAGTAGGAGCCAAGGGACCGAGCGATTGAGCAATATACTGACTCCCCGTGACTTTTTGTCAGGGGAAAGACTGTGATACGTTACCGGATAGTGGCTGTCACGAAGTGAAGGAGCTCGTCCCTCTGCGAAATGAGTCTCCTGGAGGAACTCCACCTGTATTTTTTGTCTGTGGAGGTCTGTGAGCACCATTCTCCGCTTTTCCGGTACATTGAGGCCTCTGACGTTGAGCGACAGGATCCTGAGGGAAGACATGCTGAAAGATCAAGGGAGGGGGATAGGAAGGTGGGGAAACAGCCCTAGGGAGCAGGTCAGATCAGAGCTCCGCGGGGCAGCAGGTAAAAGGTAGTTGTGATATTTAAGTTGGACGATATGTAGGATACATCTGTCCCAACCGTCGAGGAAGCGTCCGGGCCGGAGGGCAGGGAGAGGGCACCTGGCTTATCGATTGAGGGGGCTGGTGGGATAGGAATGTGGCCTCGGGAGACCTCTGGGGTTTCAGGCCAGCTGCTGGGAGGAGAATCCTGATTCCTGGGATAACGGGGCCAGAGTGAAATTCTTCGGTCCCTGTCCTCCATTCTCAGACCCCCCCGCCCCCGGCCGGTCACCCCCCGCATCAGTGATGGGGCAATCATTGGAGCCTAGGGCACTATGGCTGCTATAAACAGGTAGGAACATATTGCTTAATAAAAACAAGAACATTTTTTTTCCCCCCAAAACCAACACAAAGAGATAATAATCTAGGGATTGAGCAAACAGCTCGTGGCCAAACAGGAATACCGGGGCCCCAGTTTTTTCGGGAGGCCTGAAAACAGTGTAATGGCCAGCCATAGATCGAAGGCCGAAGTCAATCGGGATAAGTTCGGTAGAAAAGGATACACATGTAGGGCTTCCAAGGGCCGGTTGGTATGACCGAGGCCGCGGATGTGATTGAAGTGTGGCCACGTGTGGGGAGCGTCCACAGTCTGGGGATGTATCTGGCCCGATGGAGCTTCAATTCGGGAAGGCAGGCCATACGAGAGGGTGATGGTGGCAGACGGCGTCCAGCCTTTCAGGGCTCAGCGGTAACGGGAGG
>NW_017306428.1:998115-1014721 GCF_000935625.1 Nanorana parkeri
GAGGTCAAGCCAGTCAGGCAGTCTCAGCGGGGGGATCCGGTGTAACTCACATAGGCCTGGTACATCCGCCGGGGTCCGGACCGTGTAGGAGATTCCCTCCTTGCGGACGTGCAGGCGAATCGGGTATCCCCATCTGTAGGAGGCGCCGGCCTGGAGAATTACTGAGAGGAGAGGCCGAAGCAGGGCCCGGCGTCGTAGGGTGTTGCGTGAGAGGTCAGGCAGGATCTGTAGGGCCGCCCCATCGAATTCGACCGGTTTCTTTAGCCAGGCCTGGCGTAAGATTTCCTCCTTCATGGGGTAGATTTGAGTTGACGGTGGGCCTAGAGTGCGGTGCACCCTATGTAGGAGGATGGAGTCCGGGGCCACATCGGGGAGCAGGGAGCCGAAGATCGCCTGCACGCCTGGCTGCCTGGCTGATCAGGAAGAGGGCAGCGAGTCATTGCTTCCTTAATGGGACTTCCAGTATTGGTATTCAGTATCGAAGCGTTCCCAAAAAAAACTATCGGTACTCATAATCAATACCGAAAAAATGATAGTAGGCAGTGGTTCTTATAAAAATTATAGAAAATGTATGTGAGTTCTGGATATTTTGATAGCATATATTACAGCTATTGTGATTATGTGCTTCTCTATTGGTTTTGCACAAAGTCCTGCAAGCACTTTTCTCAGCACATGGCTACTGCTATTGCTGAACAATAGCTGCCAATCTAGTTCCATAGATGGGAACCGTCAATGGAGAAGTCTTAAACATGATGCTTATTTTTCACAGATGTGGCTGTTTCAATTTTTTTTGCACATTTCACATCTGTAGATAAAAATGTAGTCTGTAAATCATGTTTTGTATGTCAGATCTGTATTCAGCATCTACTCTTAATATTTCTGCCTTTTATTTTAATTCTGTTTAGTTTCTTGATCTCTGTGCAATATCATCTCTTTATCAAGGACAGATGACCAAATCTTCAGATGTTTTCTGAACTGCTTAGATTTGGCTGGACAGTGTTAGTAAAAATAATTTATTAACATACTCCTAAGGGGAATTAGCCAAAATAAATAGAATAATAAATGACCAAGGTAAATAATACCGATCATGCAAATAAATTATTAGAACAGGGCTGTTTGGCTGTTATTCTGCAGCCCAGATATGGCCATCCAAGGCTTTTGTTTTCCTAGGGCTCACACCATAATACAGTAGTATTTGTCAACCATAGGAATCTGATTGGTTAAAAAACCTGGGTCACAGTGGCGGAACTACCGCCGGTGCAGGCGGTGCGGATGCACCAGGGCCTCCGGCCTCTAGGGGGCCCAGCGCCGGATCGGTACCCACACTATATAAAATGTTGATACTTCCTTCTATGGGGAGGAAAAACAGCTAATACACTTAATATGCATATTTGTGGTGCAGCTTTTCTGATCTAGACTGCTAGAGATGGTATTATCATTGCTAAGATGAGGTAGTGGGCTTAGCAGAAAAGAATGTGATTTAGCAGGTAATGGAAATCCAGTGATTTGTGATTTTTTATTTTTTCTTGAAGTATGAGTGTATGAAAATAACCTCAATGTTTTCACCAGACAGGAAGCATACATCTCCAACAGCAACACATACTGTATATACAACTGTTTTCAGTAGAATAGGGAAATAATAGAAACTCCATCAGCTTTTTACTTGTGTCCCTGTTACACATTTTCTTCTCACTTCCTCTCTGGTAAAACTATTTTTACCATGACAGTAAGCAAGAGTATATCTTACTAATGGAGCCCTGGGTTGCAGTAAAAACCTGTCAGGAGTTTTAATCCTTCCCGACTCTATCTTGTTTTGGATAGAGTCGGGAAGGATTAAAACTCCTTCCCGACTCTATCCAACACTAACACAAATGTTTTGGCTGGACAAACAATTTAAATTTTTTATAAGAATTAGGAAAACATTAAATTCCTATAAAACATTCTGAAAATGTAACCTTATATTGGGGCATTATTATTATACAGGACTTATATAGCGCCAACAGTTTGTGCAGCGCTCAACAATATAAGGAAGACATTACAATCACAAAGTCAATTCAAGACAAGATGGTAAGGAGGGCCCTGCCCAGAGCATCATGCGAGATGACCCTCTCTGGCTAGTTCACTTCAACTTTCTCTCTGTAGCACCTGGGTAAACCAGAAAATCTACAGCTCCACATAGAAGGGAGCTAGAGGACGTTACTATTTTCTTTGTTTATAGTACAGTGCTTCCACTCAGTAGGGCCTTGGACTATGAATGCCTGAGTACACTGTCCCCAAACAGTTCACTTAATTTGATTTCTGCAATGGTGCAGATCCAGTACTTAAGTGTCTTTTCAAAGGCTTAAGTAGAACTCACATAAAAATAAGAAAGTAGCATAGCCCTAGTCACTTGCTTCTAGAACCTTTCAGGGCTGCCAGTCTCTGGGTGGAGTTAAACTTCAAGCAGCAAGCCGACTTTGCACAAAAACACAAGGTTCAAGGGTGTACTCTGTTCTTTTTCTCTGACTGCAGCCTCAAAACTGACTCTGTTCTTGCAGGTACACAGCTTCTTTCTTAAAGCACGCAGCTAGCATAGCCAGACCTACTAACCAGTGAAGGATCCTTCTAGAACTATCTTGCTTGTTAAAGCTTGGTCTAACTAAAGTTGCTACCTTTACTGAGAAAAAAATGCAATTCTATACGATATCTTTCCTCTTAGTAATATTGGTCACAAACATGGATGTTGCTAGTGATGAGCACCCACGATGTGCTCCACATCTCCTGCAGGATACCTGCAGGATACCAGGAAATCCTGATGCTACAACCACTACTTTCTTTTCTGCCACAAACAGACAATAGGAAGTGCAGAATTGAGGGTGTTGCTTGGGGAACGTATGTTTGTTCGGGGGTTTGCTTTAGACAAGGGAGTTGTTTTTGGGGGATATGTGTTTGAGGAAGAGAGGTGTTTTGCTGTAAGGGATATTTTCTAGGGGGTAGCTTAGGGGGGATTTTTACTGGGGCAGGGTTTGCTTGAGGGAAGGGAGGTTGCTTTTGGTAGATATTTTTGCTTGGTGTAGGGGGGATTTTTTTTGCAGTGATTTATGCTTGTGGTGAAGAGGACTTTTATTATTTTTAGTACATTATTCCCAGTTTTCTCTGGAGGACTATAGAACACCTGTCCCTAAGTAATGGAGATGAGGAGATGGCGATTTGTTTTGTAGTTTGAACACACTTTCCTGTCCTTAGGTGACAAAACTCTATAGATACAATACAGTGAGTGAGCATTGTCACACTAGTACAGGAAGTGTGTTACTGGCAGGATCACTAGGTAAATAAAAAAAACCTGAAAAAATAGGAAAAAAAAAAGCAGCCACCACATCTAAGGGCCGGTAAGCTGCAATATATTACATTTTGGTCCTTGGGTTTAGATACACTTTAATATCTTTGAACAGCACACATAAATAGGTAGCAGACTTAATGGTAATTAGTATGTTAGTCATCAAAAGTAGAGATGCACCAATACTTTTCGAGTACCAATGCCAATACTTGGCATTTTCATGAGAACTACCAGGGTTGCAGCTGGGACCTGGCTCTGGTGCTCCACCACTGTCCTGAAATCATTAGTCAATATTGTTTTAGAAAAACTGTCACATGACAATAAACAAAAATGTATCAGTACTCGTACTTGTAAGTACTTGGGCAAGTATCAGTACTTGTGCTCGCAAAACTGGTATCTGTGCATCCCTTTATATTTATAAAAACAAAAATCGTACATTTAAGCTTAGAGCTTGAAAAGTAACGGTTCTTGTACCAAGTACTGTACTTGGTATCGGTGCATCCCTAATCAAAAGCAAATCATTGTTGATTTCTGTTGTCAATTTGCAATTTAATTGCAGCTTTTATTATACGCAGGAAAAACTAATGTTGAACATAGAGAACGAAATGTTGTATCCTACATAGATTAATTGTATGTCTAAAAATATAAATGTTTTAAGACACAAGTTTGTTGAAGTCATATTGAATTTAGAAAACTTGCTATGTTCCCTTTAAACCAAGAAATAAGAAATAATAGTGGGTATTGGCCACTTTTTTTTATACATTTCTGACTGCCTTTTTTGTACTGCCTTCTATTCTGTCCTTGTTTTGCTAGTTAACCTAGCTTGCTGCTATATGGTTTGCATTTGAAGCATTAATAATGGAATAAGTACAAACAGAACAGCATGGCTCTATGTAACGTTAGGAAGAAAATCTTTATCATTGTGACATCTTGGATTATCCAAGTTTTTATCTTTGAAACAATCCCTTGCCTTTCCAACTTATTGCAGTGACATCTGCCAACTCCTCTGCGGATGTCAGCTGAATAATATCTCTTCCTACAGATGTTTTATCTCTTTCCCTTAACATTGTGCAAAGCAGTTGTCTTTTCCCTTCCAAATTGGATCTTCTCTTTTCTTACAAAACTTTCTCCAACAGCCCTGATGTATATGACAATGTCTGTACTATAGGTTAGCTGCAGCTTATCTTATAATTACAGTTTACTGGTTGTCGGTGCTTTTTTTCTCTTGAGAAATACTTTCTAACAGTTGTTTTCCAGTACAAGATTTTAGGACTTGCTTACTAACTGAAAAACACTCAAGTGCATGATGCAAATTCCTATTCATAAGTGAAACTTATGTATGGGCAGCCTACAAGGACCATTGGCTGCAATCTGCATCTACATACATGCATCATATATACTTAAGGAAAAAGCTGTGTACCAATCATTTGTTCTACACCTCACATGTCTAATATGTCTGTAGGGCCTTGTTATATCTCAATTAGGGTATGGGTGATGGGGTGTAATTGATTTATGTTTTGTGAGTTTTACCATAAGGATTTTTCTATTATGGATTCCTGGGGTGTTTACCTCTGATGCTGTTATATGAGGGATTTGTTTTAATGTAACTATCCACTCACAAACAAAATGTATCAGAAGCAGAATTAAAAACCTATAGGGGAACTAGATTGATCCTCAGTAGTTAAAGATTTACACCGGCTTGGTCTTCTTTGTCTGCTGTTTGAGCTTGTCTACCCATACCAGAAGTGAAATGGAATTGCAGAGCATCAAGATGATGGTACATCTGCTGCCAATTAAGCAATCATGGACTAGGTAATTTTCCTTCTCACCAATATCACCAATAAGATAACTTAAGTTAAAGTGACACTAAACTCAGGAGTTAAACCTTAAAAATGCATTCAAGTACCTTAATTATGAACAAAATTGTACCTTTTTTGTACATCACTCAGCTGTAGATCCTCAAATCATCTCTGAATTGGTGCTGACACTGTCCTTCCTTCTGGAGGGTGGCTACTTTTGTTTCCCATTATCCCATGCTCACTCCCGTTTTGGACTACAATCTCAATACAAATTAGTAAACTAAATGTGAGATTGTAGTCCATCATGGGAGCGAGCTTGGACCCACACACACACACACACACACACACACTTACACATACAATTTTACCTGTTAATGATTACCATAAAAACTATCAGTGGTTTTTATCTATGACAAGCCTGGAAGGAACATTCTCTATGTTATCCTGAGCAGCAAATCGGATTTAATTTTTTTGCATGGAATGGTGCAATAACTAGGGCTGCAACAACTAATCAATTGTATCGATAATAATCAATTATGAGAATAGTTGGCAACTATTCTCATTATCGCTTAGTTGGGGAGGAGAGAGAGAGAGATTTTTTTTTAATGCAACCAATCGATTAATTGAAAAAAATTATCAAGCAACTAATCGATTATGAAAATAATTGTTAGCTGCAGTCCAAGAAATAACAATCTCATTTGTTTCAAAATGCCATGTGCTTCAGGATCATGCACATTTTTCAGACTTGAAAAGTTCTGTACCACCATACACCACTTTCTTGAATACACAAAAGTAGGCTTACAGAATGTTTTACACATTAATTCTTTTTCAGATCCAGTCAAAGTCAACACCGTGAAACCATTCAGAAATAAAGACACCAAGGATAGTCACAATTACACTCACCCACACCTATAGATGGTAAGTAGACTGTTCTAGCTGTGACCTATGATACGTTCCAGACTTTGTAAGTTATGGAATTAATAAGGTTTAGTGGAAAAATAAAATTGCCGGATTTAAAGGTGTCGAGGATGTAGAAAGCCATGGTATTTATTTTAAAAGGGTCTTTTGAATGACATCAAAAGGATTAAGAGGTTTTCCTTATTTTACAGGGAGTTTAAAATGGGCATATTATTTTTACAATGCACAATCACACGTCTGTGAGTGCTAAGCTTGGGTTTTAGCTTAAAATGTACATTTTGTGGGAAGTGAAACATATATGTTGAAAAAAAAAGAATGGATGAGGTGTTAGTATATACACTTATACAGTACTCCATAAGGAGAAAATCATCTGCCTTTCCTGTGTTAGTTTTTTTACCTTGTAATGTGTAGAGCACTATTTTCTAGACTGTGGTAAGCCATTAGTCATTATACACCCCATTTATATGATTGACCTTCCAATTATATTCTGCTGTGTAAATATAGCATGCCACATAGGAAACATATCATTGCACTTGTTGTGCATATGACACATTTCCTTTTTTTATATACAGAAATTAGCCCATACGTTTCTGGGGGTAGGAAACATAGAGACAGAGAAAAATGATGGGAGAAAAAGACCAAGTGGTCCACTGAGTCTACTCCTTTTTTATTTTTAGACTTTTCATTTGAGTATATATCTATGTTTATCCCAAACATGTTTCAATTCACTTACTGACTCTCTGCCTCTACTGGAAATCTGTTCCAATCATTAACGACTCTTTCGGTAAAATAATACTTTGTAATGTCAGTTCAAAATTTTCCAACTGCTAGTTTGAAGTTAGTTCTTGGGTTTTTGCTGTTAGCTTCAAATTGAAAACATTGCTCTTCTGAACATCCTTCATACCCTTAATGTGATTAAAGGTTTTAGTCTTGCCCCTACTGTACATATTAGGTTTCTGCAGTTTCTCCTGATATGTTTTCTGCATTTTTGTTGCTGTCTCTTTACTCATTCTATCTTATCAAAATCTTTTTATAAGTGAAATAGTGAGAACTACAAACAGTATTCTAAATTAAGTCTAACTCAAGATTTATATAGGCTTGAAAAATTAGGACTAACTAAACATCTATATAGGTCTGTAAATTAGGTGTAACTAAAGATCCATGTAGGCTGGGAAACCCTTAGCAGTTTTTTGTGTTTCTGCAGGAATGGTTTCTAAAGTGGGGTATGATCTTATGGGGGTGATTTACTAACCTAAACACACGCACGCACCAGGTGTGTGTGATTTTCACACACCAAAACGTGTTTATCAACCAAAAAGTCTCTAAAAGCATATGTCCACTAATGCCATACATGGAAAAATCATGTGCATGATGCATATATAATGCTGCTTCACAGTTTAGACAAAAATGGTTAGCTCATGCATTTACATTCCTGCATTCATCAACGCAAGCAACACAACATAGAGCTAATTTACACAACATCACCTTGCAATTCATGCTTGGCTTTGCACAACACACCTGCTGGGTGTGTACACACTACAAAGGTGTTTAGATTCCACCCATAGGTCATGCTGGGAGGGAACACACTACAGAGGTGTATACATGTTCGTGGTGTGTTTATAAGGTTAGTAAATCAACCCCTATAAGTCACAATAATAGGTTTATTTGTCATATTAATTGTAATAGTAAATTTACATAAAAAATTATAAAACTTTAACAGTATCATTTATTTTTTCAACAAATGTTTTAAACAATCAAGGGTAGAGAAATTGTAGTCTGAAATTTCAATAAATGAGTTAACCATTACAGTGTTTTCAAGTGTATTCAAACTGTCCTTACCTAAAAAACACACAATTTTGCTTACCCGTTCCTTACAGCAAAAATTTATTAAGGTGCAATGTGGCTTGATGGAAAGAGATTTTGACTACTTCAGCTCTTACACCTATGTATCCCTTATGGACCAAAGTAATTTTAACATTTATTCTATGGGCCTATTATTTCGTCAATAACTTTGTCATTCTTTCGCTTTCTGTTAACATTGATTTGCCAAAATATTTTATTTTCTATGCAGTCTATAGATTTTTTGTAGTTTGACCACTGTTAGTTTAAAAAAAAGTATTGTTACTGTAAATATACATTTTTTATTTATAAATGTTTTCCTTTTTTATGACACATACATTACTTTTTCATTACAAACAATGTTGCAGTTATTTACAATTATATAAAATAATTTTTTCCAATTTTACACGTTGTTTGCTTAAAAAGCTTACCAACAAAACCAACAAAATGCATGCAAAAGAAAGTGTAAATATCAATGGTAAAACAAACAGAAATAATCAGCAGAAGTAAATTATATTTCTCAGTAGCACTTCCAGACACTGCTTGGAAGCACACAGCAGTAACTGCAATTGCTGATTTGATACAGAAAAAGTCCCCATTATCATATTGACCAAGCTTTGGGGATACACCCTAGAAACTTTGTTAAAAAGTTTTGGGGCATATCTCCTACAACCAACATCTGGAACTGGTTAAAAGTTAATGAAACAGGGAAGGATTACAGAAGAATTTCTAAAGAATGGGACATCCGTATGACCACAGTCAGATAAACAGAATTAATTAAGGGGGTTATTTACTAAAGAGCCGAAGGATCCACCCGTAGCTTCAGTTGATCCTTCCGCCCAGCTTCGACTGCCGGAGCCCTTTGGTTCAGTTAAACTGAAGGGCTGCTGTAGGGGCTATTTACAATAGCCCCTACAGCCGCTGTAGGCATATGCTTCGGCTCGACTGAGCCGAAGTGACAGTCGAAGCGGGGAGACTTTCCTACCAAAGGCTGGCTGTTCTCCTCACAAATGACATCTGGGCAGAGCCAGCCGTTGTAATGGCAGATCAGCATCTCCAAATGACCTGGGGACGCTGATCTGTCATTAAACAATAACAACTGGGTGGAGCCGGCTGTGAATTCATGGCTGGCTCCACCCAGTTGTTATTCAATGGCCGGGACCTGCTAGAAGACTCTAGCAGGTTCTGGCCAATAGCAGACATTTGGGCAGAGCTAGCTGTCTCTGCTAGCTTCGCCCAATTGTTTTTATTTATTTACTTTTTAAAATATCTTTATTTATTTTTTTCATTTTCCTATTTTTGATCATTTTAAAAAGAATTTTTCAACCTTTATTTTGTCACTCTTTTCACTTATTTTCTATTTTTCTTTGTACCACGGAGGTACCGAGTAGAATAGCCAAACTGAATGCCGCTATGAGAATAGGGGCGAACAGCAGCGAGTGAGCTGCTGTTGCTTCGGCTCAGCTGATCCAGATGTTGGATCAGCTGAGTCGAAGTCACTCTGCACTTTGGCTCAGCTGAACATGCAGAGCATGTTTGGTTGACCGAAGGCAGCTGTACAGAGCCGATGTACGGCTCAAATCAGCCGTACTGAACCGGAGTGCCTTCGGCAGCTTTGTAAATATCCCTATAAGGATACTTACCAATCTCCCTTGGATTGGGGTCCCTCTAAGATCTGTTTATTGGCAATCCTCAAATAGGTGGAAACCCTAAACTGGCAGCCAGACATCCACAGGAATCTCTTGTATTTGACAACAGGCAAAACTGCAACTCAGTATACCTGCCAGTGCTTCTTCTTTTCATTCAGGTATGGCTGGAATACAGCCATGATCTGGCTGCTGAAATTTTCATTATAGCGTGAACTCATCTTATAGCAAGATTCTCCTAGCCCCATACTTTATACTTCAGGTAATCAATGTTACATTTTATTGGAAATTAAATGTTATTACCAATACCAGTGCCATTGACTAAGAGGTCTATTCACTAAGCTGCCGAAGGATCTAGCCGTAGCTTCAGCTGATCCTTCGGCCGAAGGGCTTCTGTAGAACCGAAGGGCTTCTGTACGGGCTATTCACTATAGCTCATACGGCTCCCGAAGTTGGCCGAGCGGCTCAGTCGAGCTGAAGGCATATGCCTCGGCTCGGCCGAAGCTGGCTGAATGGCCGGCCGACAGCCTGCTTCTGACAGCTGGGTGGAGCCAGACGTAATCTCAAGGCTGGCTCTGGCCACTTTCTGAGAGATCAGCGTCCCTGGTTACCAGCTAACCAGGGACGCTGTCATTACACACTGGGAGCGGCCTCTCCGTTTTCTCAGTGTGTAATGACAGATGGCATTCCTGGTTACCTGGTAACCAGGAATGCCATCTGTCATTACTCTCCTGGACGCTCTGGGAGTCTAATATGACTCCCGCCCGCCCGGGAGAGAAACACTTTCTCCCATAAAGGTTCACTCTGCTCGATCGAGCAGAGTAAACCTTTCCCTGCTCGTTTTTTTTTTCTGACATCGGAGCCGTTTGCTGCCGTCAGAATAAAAAAAATCACCATAGGAATGCATAGCTAGATTCCTATTGGCTATTTCACTCAATGCTGTTCGGCATCTATGAGAATAGGCCGAACAGCAGCGAGTAGCCTGTCGGAGTTTCGGCTCATCTGATCCAGATGTTGGATCGGCTGAGTCGAACTCCTTCTGCACTTCGGGTCAGCCGAACATGCTGAGAAATGGCCCATTTTTTTTTTGTGAAAATACTTTATTCGTGTCAGAAAGATATACATTTATGATAACATTCTCGCGTGTTAAATACCGACACATTTTAACAACTTTTGAAGCATATACCTTGTGAAGTTCGGGATATGTTGAGACAAAAGATAGAGTAGGAACAATTCGTTTCAGCAGAATATATCGTATCGTAACATAACAACCTGCCAGGGGATATCTTCTTGTGTGCAATTCATCCCTGTACAGTGCCCTGGGCATGAGGCCTCATGCCTTACGGCTTCTGTGTAGCCTAGTACCCCGGGCATTGTTCCCCCCCTGTGGTTTTTAGGCCTGCGGCCCTATCCGAGTATCCCTAGAGTTCAACATCCAATACTGTCGAGTGACAGCCTATTAACGCTAAAACCACTAATAACATCTCTATTACCAATTCAGCTCAGATTCACCAGCGTCTTCCACTCCGTCTCTCCGCTCTCGCTCCTTTGTCTCCTCCGAAAGTCCCAATCGGCACACATGTCCATAAGCAGTGTTGCAAGTCCGCCCCTGGAAGGTTGCATTTTGGGCAAGCTGTGAGATATGGGCTGGCTGCTCCAATTTTGTGAAAGAAGTCAAATGCGTAATAAGCTTTGTGAATAATGCGGAACTGAGTTTCCCTCCACTGTTCATTAGTTGTACATTTCCGTACTAGTTGATATCCTTCTATAAGTTTATCATAGAGGTCGTCCTCCTGGATATTTTTACGCCATTGCAGTATTGAGGTTTTTGTGGCCGGTGGGAGAAAAGCGGGGTTGAGACATGCATAGATCGCCCTGATCGGGTAGCACTTGGCTTGGATCACCAGGTCCAGACAAGTGGATTTGAGGAAAAATTGTGGCGTCCGTGTTTCACTTTTCCAGTAGTGGGTCAGTTCAGAGTAATGTAAAAAATGGCTACTGGAGATGTGAAAACGGTCTCTAAGTGTTTCGAAGGAGAGATGGAAGTAAGGACGCGGAACAAAATAGGTAATCGATGCGGGACAAGGAGGCAGAGGGGTCGGAGGGGGCTTCAGTGGTGACGGTGGTGAAACCCTCATCCGTTTTCTGCTGGTTTGGGTGCGTTGGTCTCTGTCGGCTGGGAATAGGACTTCCAAGTGTGCAGAAGCATCCGAAGGGTTCGCAAAGATCTTTTTCTCCCCTTCAGGTGTTTGGAGATGCAGGCTAGCTGGATAAGCCAGGGAGAAACGTATGTTTCGCTGGTAAAGCACCTTACATACTTCTGCGAACGCTTTGCGGCGACGGCTCACCTCCGCTGAATAGTCTGCAAAGATCAATAATTTGTGGCCCTCTACCTGTAGGGAGGATGCACTCCGATAGGCTTTGAGAAGCGAAGACTTATCCCCATAGTTGAGGTATCTCACAATCACCGTGCGAGGGCGTTGGTTTTCCTGTGATTGTGTTCCCATCCGGTGTGCCCTTTCCACGGTACATTGAGCTGGGAGGCCTAGCAATGCCGGAATCTGTTGTGAGCACAATTCAGGTAACATCGAGGCTGCATAAGATACTGGTAGGCCCACGATTCTGAGGTCATTGCGCCCGGAGCGATTTTCCAGGTCGTCCAGTTTCTCCACCATGGCCTGCTGTTTTTTTGCATTCTCTCTTATGGTGGTTTGGGCTCGCGCCAACTCATCCTCCAGCAGCGATGTTCTGTTTTCCACCTCGCTGATGCGTCGTGCTTGCGCCAGCATGTCATGGCGGAGGGATCTAATGCCCTTGAAGACGGCTGAGTCTACCGCTTCCTGGATTGTGGGTTTAAGCAGTTTCGCTACCTCCCTTGCTATGGAAGACGGATCTGGCTGTCTTTCCTCATCCGATCCTGACTTCGGGTCTAACTGTGTCATCGGGGTGAGTTCGGAGGAACCCGGGTCCAGGGATGTGGCCTGTTCGGCACCTCGAGGCCCCGTGCGTGTCCGGGATTGGCTCCTAGCCACGTATTTATCCATGACACTCAGGCAGGTCAGTTAGTCCAGTTAGGTTTAGTGTATAATCCGGTTATTTTGCCGCTGGTTGGTAGGTTTTGTAGGCCGATTTTAGTGTCTGGTAGACGGAGCTCCCTACATGTGCAGCCGCTGCGGTAGGCGCCGGAACCGGAAGTTAGCAATGGCCCATTTTAAGTGAAGATGCTACAGAAAGTATAATTGACATTTATGGTAACAATATTGCATGTTTTTGTAAAGAGCAGCAACAGGAAGCTTTGGGGTTGATTTTCAAAAGGTAAATAGGCTGTCATTTTCACTTTGCAAAAATAATTTTCCCTTTGCTTAGTGAGTGTGATGAAAATTCATTTTACCTAATTACAGAAAACAATTTAATGATGCAAGTCAGCGTAGTTTTACCTCATTCACTAAACTAAGTGAAAATTCCTTTGCAACGTGAACAGCCTATTTACCTTTAGTAAATCAACCCCACCCTGTCAAAAATATTAGTGTCCTTAAAAATATATGAACTAATGGTGAACAGACTTTCTATAAATATTGACATTTTCTATTTTTGATTTGGGAAGATTTTAAGATTTTTTTTTTCTTGACATTTTGAACTCTTGAATATTATGAATGTATTAAGTGTCTACACATACACACTTACTGTATTTCAGATTTCGATTCTGCTGCTTTACAATGCATTCATAAAATCATGATATCTACAAGAATTCGCTATTCCTGAAAGCATTGGCCATATAGTAATAGCTGAACATTGGCAGGGAGTTCAAACAGTGATATTTGGCAAGTAACATTTGAAACAAGCTGTAGAAATACTCAGAATTACTGTAGCTTTCAAAATTACAGTGTTACAGGAGTAAGAAAAACAACTGGCTGACTAATCGACAAAGTATTCTTTCAATACTAGTCTCCAAAACACACACTTACTTTATTTTTTCTACTGTAACGTAGCCCACAAAACTCTGTGGGTGGGCCAAATTTGTCACTTTCATTAACAATGAGCTAAAGATTTAGGAAGCTGTAGAAAAGAGGTAAGGCATGCAGGCACAGTTGAAAGAGGGCCCCCCCCCAAAAAAAAGGAACCAGAAAAGCAAAGTTTCTGATTAAGGGCCCATTCACATTAATTTCTGTGGGCTGCAATAACATTTTGTTGTTTCACATGTAAAAGTGTGTTGCATTAAGACAGCCAACTCATTGTGAAAAGGCTGCCAATGCACAAGAACAAACAAAAAAATGGACATGCAGCATTTATTCTGTTGCAGCACACCAGAACACATGGTAGTATGTTACTATGATGTGGTGTGTTGAAGCTGCTTTGCTTTAGTGTGTTAGGTTGCCATTCAAAATGAATAGCACCACAACATGCTAAGGTATGTGTGTCGTGCTAACACAACACAAGAATGTAATTTTTGGCCCAAGGCATCAAGGACATTAAATATTAGTCTTGCTTGTCGGGAATCAATCTATGCAGAATTGCTTTAAGTGGAACTATGGGCAAAATCTAAATTGACATATATGTTGCTGTCTGTCACTAGCTTAAACATATAAGTATTTGTTTCTCTGAGTTCACCTGATGTAAAGAATTATTAATTGTTGATTCTCCAATATATCTGTTATTTTTCCACTACCTTTAACAGGGTGACACGGCTGTTTGCTTTCCAAGAAAGTATTGACAGATGTCTCCTTACTTATACTTTGTACCCCAATCAAGCCTTAAACTCATGAGTTAAATCTTAAAAATACATGTAAGTACCTTAATTATTAACAAAAATGTATCCCTTTTGTGTATCACTTGGCTGCAGATCCTCAAACCATCTCTGAATTCATACTGACACTGTCTTTTCTTCTGGAGGGTGGCTTTTGTTCCCCATGGCCCCTGTGTGTTGTGAAGTAGCTACTGCTCCAAGCTCATGCCTGTGATGGGCTATAACTTTAAAACAAATTAGTAAACTAAACATGAGATTGTAGTCCATCACAGGAGTGAGCTTGGAGCGGTGGCTACTTTACCATACACATAGAGACCATGGGGAACCGAAGTAGCAACCCTCCAGAAGGAAGGACAGTGTCAGCACTAATTCAGAGATGATTTGAGGATCTATAACTGAGTGATACACAAATAGGATACATTTTTCTTAATAGTTGAGGTTCTTGAATGTATTTTTCAGATTTAACTCCTGAGTTTAGTGTCACTTTAAGCAGGTCCTAATCTGTGTATCAAGCCACTAAAAACAGTTTCCTACAATGATCATTGATAGATACAATTTAATTGTTTTGTTACATTGTAATTAATTGCAGCTGTTACATGCAGATGGCAGGGTTTTACTATCTTGAAGATGATCCAATATTACACTGCTAGGAATGAAACTCCCTATTAATCAATGATCGATCTGGCTTTGGACATCGATCAAACCCATATGTGAATATTAACAATTTAAAAAACAGATCTCATTTATTATTAATAATTACAATTATAAAACAGTTATGCTATTCAATGTTGTGATCATGAAGGGCATGAGATTTGAATTCATAAATTCACCTAGTTCCAAATTTTAAGATTTTTCTAGTCATGTTACAGCCGCTTTAGTTGGGAATCAACTTATCTATGCCTACTCATTTTATTTCACAAAATGTTTATTGAATGAATAATCAAAGAACAACATTTGACATCAACTGATGTCATAGACAAAAAGGTGCAACAAGCACAATGCAAAATATAAACAGGTAGTAATGAAATTAAGACCCACATACAGTAGGGTGGAAGCCCTCAACAAGCTCTCTACATAAAGTAGAGAGGAGCCACACAGGAATAATACCCCCACCACTCCAATGAGGAGAATGCCATGAGGCAATCAAATAGCCATGAAGCTATTTAGTAGTGCAACAGTACCCTGGTGTGGCCTCGTAACGGACAAGGTGAAACACCATCTTAAAATTGAGAAAAAGACAGTATAAGGAGAAGTAGAAGAGAGAATAGAAGGGAAAGGAGAAAAGTGAGAACTGCGTTGGGAACAGCGAGGCCAGACCAGCCAGTAGCAGCATGTACTGTCAGATAGCAAGCAACCTGCAGTCAAGGTTCATCGGGCTGACATAATCCAGTCACAGAGTCCAGGTTTTAAAAAATGAGGAATGAGATTAAAATAAAATTGCCGTAAGTTTTTAATGCACCATTATGCCCATGACCCTTTCTTTTACCTCCAGAAAGTTCAGGGATGACTGTTTATATGCCCAAGCTATTGGTCTGACGGGTGGCCAGGAAGACAAAAGCTGCCAGCTTTCTCTTCCGCTTTGTAAGCTTGGTAACTGGCCACCCTAGTAGAGCCTCCCAAGGGCTGCGGACAAAGAAGCAGTTCAAAACCATCCTTAACAAACTGTATACCCGTATCCACAATCTCTGCACTCTCAGACTCTCGGACCAAATATGGAAAAGTGTGCCCCTGGAAGCACAACCATGGAAACAATGAAAGGGGACCCCTGGAACAATCGTAGAGATCAGATCTGGGGTCATATACCAATGGAACAATACCTTATGGGCATTTTCCTGAGCTAAAATATTAGGTGAGCAGGTGGCGGCAGCTAACAAGATCTTCCCCCATCCAGGTAAATCTAGGGACTCTCCCAGATCCCGTTTCCAAGCCTGCATGAAAGTTTGGAAGCCCCTACACAAGGCCATAAGGCAGCATATAACATAGAGATATGGCCCGCCAAATGTGGATCCGAATTGCAGCAAGCTTCAAAATATGTGCTGTTGCGTGGGCAGCCGAGACAATGATGGAGGAGAAATCTAACAAAACTACTAATTTGTATGAATTGAAAGTGTTCTTCCAAAGAAAACTGCCAATGTTCATGTAAGTATGAAAAGGATTTGACACCATCCAAGGACAGCAATTCAAGAACAAACCGAACATCCTAACAGATCCACCATTAAAATGCCAATGGATTCTCAAAAGCTCGGAGGAAAGAGAGGTTCCTGATGATAACTGACAGGGAGAGATGGAGAAAAAGCAAACCCCCAAGTATTTAACCCCCCCCCCCCCGGGCCCCCTTGGTTGA
>NW_017306428.1:1016039-1030426 GCF_000935625.1 Nanorana parkeri
CCCCCCCCCCGAGTCCCATTGCTTCAGCGCATGTCATAAGATAGGGTCACCGAGAGGAGGATGGGAAGAGGGGGAAATCCACAACAGATTGTGAATAGGAACCAGTGAGCATTCCACAATATCCATCATAGCACATTGAAGTAATGGACATCTACATGAACATCTAAAGACAGCAACATCAATTCCAGGGAGCGTGAATGAGCCGAACTCAATGGACATTATCTCCTGCTTGCCTGCGAGGTATAAAACTGACCTGATCCAGATGAACCAGGCGAGCCAGGAAAGATTGATGTGGTTGGCCAATATTCTGGCCAATAGTTTTACATCGGAGTTAAGCAATGAGATGGTGCGGTAATTTGGGGATCGGTAACAGACTTGGATAGCATAACAATATGTGTCTTGAGGGCTTCAGGGGTTACCCTGCTTGTGAAAATTAAACTATGAAGTCAGATCAGGGGTAATAACATCCAAGACTTTCTTGTAGAATAGTGAGGAGTACCCATCAGGCCCAGAGCGTTTATTTGATCACCTGACGAACCTTAATTTCAGAGATGTCCTCGTTAAGCAAAGCAGATTGATCCGGTGTAACAGACGAAAGACGGAACCGCTGAAAAAAGGATTCTATTGCATCCGAGGGAAATGGTGCTGGCAGAGCCGTAGCTAGCTCTTTTTGCGTCCGAGGCAACAAAAGAAAATTGTGCCCTCCAACAGGCGTGTGACGTCACCCGATTCAGCGCAGGCACAGCGTCGTGTGACGTCATGCACCCCGCCTCCAGTATGGTGGCGCACATGTGCAGAATGTGCCGGTGGCTGAATTCGTCATAGCATTAAGATTTGTTTCATTTGATGAAACTAATAAAACTTTTTTTAGTTTCTGTTCATTAGTCCGAAACTAATTCTAGTCTTTGCACACGTCTAATAAAATATGTGTGTGTGTTTGGAGGGGGGTGTTGTATGTTTTTTTTTGTTTTCTTTTACTGTTCGAGGGACTTTGGGGAAATATTCGGGTTCTAAACAGACCCCTGACATTTACATTTCCCTTTTAAAATAGAAAATTGATTTCTTGAAATCTCTTTTTCTGCCGCCTCTGTTCTGAATGAATAAAAAACACTCAGTACAGAAGCTTCCCGTTTATTCATAAAATATTTACTGTCAACCAGTTTCTGAATGGGGAGAAGCCTCTGTACTGAGTGCTACTACCCATTCAGAAACTCATGAAGCAACAGGAAGTGATGGAAAGCACTTTCTGTTCATGCATAACTGGGGATTCATAGGCTGTCACTTCAGGATGGTTGAGCGGTTAGGAGAGAGATAGCAGGCCAGCTGTCAGATCCTGGCCGAGCAGCTCTCTCTCTTTCCTCACCACTCAGCCATCCTGAAACCTTACCCCTTTCCTGTCCTGCCATGCCTGTGCTCGGATCAAGGGACTGGTTGACTGGTTGGAAATTTTAGGGGGACCCCACTTTTTTTCCCCATTTCACCACCGGAGGTAGTGAGCAGAATAGCGGAGCCGAATGTTGCTCAGTGGCATTCGGCTATTCGCTCACATACTATGAGATTAGGGGGCAAACAGCAGCGAGTGAACTGCCGCAGCTTCAGCTTAGACGATTCAGATGTTGAATCACCTGAGCCGAACTGCTTCTGAAATCAGCCGTACAGAGACAAAGTGAATAGCTGAACGCAGTTCGGCTCAGTTCACTTCGGCTCGGTTATTTACTCGGCTACCTTTGGCAGCTTAGTGAATAACCCTCTAAGATTCCCCAAAAAGGAAGCCAGGGTGAGGAATTACTGTTTAACTAATGTCTATACAGTTCAACCAAAATATAAAATAGGGTTTGAAACAACATCCTCCGGCAAACATTCTCTATGGATATGAAGAATGTACATAAGATTAATATCAGGTATTAAGTTTTGATCCAAATCAGAGTCTGTATAACTACTTGTACCATGTACCATGGATCCAATCTCTCAAATATCTAGTGGCCACTGCTAAAGTATGTAGTTCCAAATCTGGGATATTTAGGCCTCCATTTTTCACAGATTGTTGTAATATGTGGAGACTGATTTTAGAATGTCTCTTTTCCCAAATAAACCTCAAGAGGAGCAGCCTTTGATGATCTTATTTTTTCAGGATAATAGGAAGCATTTGTAAAATATACAACAATTTGGGCAAAAATAATCATTTTAATCAAGCTAATCCTCCCCATATATGTTAAAATAAGATGGGACCATTTATCTAACAATTTAAGGAGGAATCTCATCACCAGGGGGGGCATTAGCTTTATAATGTTTGTGCAAGTTTTTAGTAATATAAATCCCCAGATAAGGTACTGTATCTTCTCTTTACACCATATAAAAAATATATCCAGCTCCTCCTGGGCCTAGTTCTTGCCAGATACAGAGCTTTTGACTTCTCCAGATTTATAGAATATCCTGAAACATACCCATAGGCAGCCATCAAGGAGAGTATATTAGGCAATTCCATGATTTGGTTAGAAATACATAATAAAAAAAACTGCAAAAGCAGTCATTTTTAACCTCTCTTCTTCCAACTTTAATACCCTTCAAGTCTGGTAAGAACTTAAATAATCATAATATAGGATTGAATGCAAAATTAAACAGAATTGGCGAGAGAGGGCATCCTTATATAATGTAGGGAGAGGCTTGCCCTGATGTGCCTGTGTATTTGTGGAGACACACACACACATTACTATCACACACAAGGGTGGCTTCATAGGACCCTGGAAGAGACCCTCAAACAGGATATTATAGTCAGTGCTCAGGGGACCAGCTGATTCCACAGAAAATTAAAACCTTTAAACATCAAGAAGCAGCATCCATTGTAAGGTATTTAAACAGCATTTGAAATAGATTGAAAACCTTTTGACTTACAGTATATATCACTTTAACTCCTAAGGCAAACTTCACAGTCACTGCAACTTAAACATTTCAATCTTGCTCCATAGTGCAAGATGGTACTCTTTAGTGCAGAAAACATCCTGTACACACTAATCATGATAATATTTCTGGGTTTCTATTTTTAAATGCTAGAGCACTAGAATAATGACAATAGTATAACTCAGTTAGAGGTCTGCTGTTGAAGACTTTATTACATAATGCTTTCTAATTGACCCTCATAGTTCAATAAGACAGAACATCTCAGCAGAACATTGACAAAAGTTATTAATTTTCTCTTCAGCAGAGACCAGTGTCCCAATTAAATCCAAGTATAATGCCAAACTGACTGGCTGACCTCATTACAGCTAATGCTTATTAGTCCTGTTGAGAGGATAACATTGCATGCTATTAAAATGCCTAAATGAGCACATACAACTATCTTAAAGTGATTATAATTTACATACATGACTAATTTTACTCCTGTAGGTCTGATGTCCTCGCAAAGGTAGCAATGTAACCTGAGTAATATAGCAAGGCACCTTTCATTATGAGCACACCACTCACAATCTACACAAAATATGCTGTTATATTTTACGGAAACTCCTTTTATCTCTCCCGATAAGTGGATCACAGCTGCAAACCAATAGATACCTGTAAAAATTGTTAATATGTTTTATTGTTATTGACAATTTTACATCTTGAAAGCACACTATCAATTTTGGGGATTTTTTTTCTTTTATTTGAAATCCAATTTATTTCCCAACGAACTAATAGCAAGTAAAATGGAAATAGACTTCTTGGATTTTTATGCGTTTAATAGCTTGACTTCATATTTTCCCTAATTTTGGTCAGCAGCATTATGGCTGTACCTGATATTTTTATGCCTGTGATCTATAGCACTTTTAGCCGCTAAGTTGCTGTTAAATACTCTACTATACACCTCTTTTTTTCTGCCCGTGACCTTCTCTCTCTTAACCAGAGATGCAAATGTCTTATTAGATTTCAGTTTATAAAAAGTCTACAGCTGCTGCTTAAGATTTCTTTATTTATAATAAAAACATGTAAAGAATATCTGTCCAACCTTGAATCAACCGACTAATTTTCAGTGCTTCTTTCACACATATCTAACATTAACCATATTTTTATAAACTTGTGAACTGCATCTAAAAGGGATATCCCAACACTTCTCTAAACTTCTGTGTTTGGCAAATATGTCAGATTACTTACATATAATGTCTCAAAGTTTTTCATTTTAACTGAACAGTCTTAACACAAAGCAAAATGTCATCAGCGGGTTATAGTGTAGGTAGAATCTGAAATTTCTTGCATGGGATCCATAGGTGTTATTTTTATAGTGTATGCGTTGGGACACCTTTTCTACTAAACTTTTTTTGTTTTTATTGTAACTGAACAACATATTAACGTTTAGTCCACCAATATTCAGGTACAGCAATAGCAGCAGAAGAGTATATGTTCACCTACAACAAGGATTTCCTTTATTACATTACTTCTTCCTCCTAAATTAATATTTATTAGATATGTAAGCTAGCAAAAAATGTGTTTATTTTCAGATATTTTGTTATTTAGTTTTTCAGGATTTGGGTCCGAAAGTCAATTTGGTTTGGGATTTGGATTCGGATTAATCCCAAATTTTCGTTAATTTCGGATGCGGTAGTATTTACAAACGAATGTTCATTGCAGCAAAGTGACATTAGAAAATAAAAATGACTTTTTTTAACAGCCAACAGAAACAATATGAAAACAAATGTGGGGGGTTCCCTCCCCAATTGATACCAGACCCTTTACATCTGGTAGGAATGTTAGGGGGGACCCCCAATGCCCAAAAAAGCATGGGCTTCCCCTTAAAAATCATACCCTTTAGGCCTGGTAGGAATTTTTAGGGTAACCCAAACTACAAAAAACTCCTACCAGACCCTTAGTCTGAGCAGCAGCCTGGCAGAGCAGGAAAGCTTTCCTGCACCATAGCAGGCCACATGCCCTCGACATGTTAATGAGGACAAGGGCCTCTTCCCACAACCCTAGCCCAGTGGTTGTGGGATCTGCAGGCAGGGGGGCTTATAGGAATCTTTATAAAAGGGAGGCACCCAGATCCCGCTCCCCCTAGTGAATGAGCAAGAAGTAGTTGTTATCCCTACTCATTCACTAAATAGGAAAAAAAAGTAATAAACAAACAACACAGTGAAAGTGCTTTATTAGGAAAAAAACACAAGTTCTTGACAATTTCTTTATTTAGTAACATGAAAACCGCAAAAAAAAGTGTCCATCGATGCAATCCAAAGGTCAATAACATCATGCAGTGATGTAGAGCCACATCAATCATGATGAACGAAGGCCGCCGACTAGCTGAAAGAAAAAGCACCCTCCCCATGTTGAGGGCATGTGGCCTGGTATGGTGCAGGGGGGTGTCAAACACTAATCTCCCCCTTCTCTTTCCTCTGCCAGGCTGCTGCCCGGATTAAGGGTCTGATAGGAATTTTAGGTAGGACGATTATTTTTTTGGCCAATGGGGTTCCCCTTAAAATTCCTACCAGACCTAAAGGGTCTGGTAGGACTTTTGAGGGGAACCCCATGCTTTTGTTATGACATTGGGGGTCCCCCCTAACATTTCTACCAAACCTAAGGGTTTTTTTTATGTTGACGTTTAACAACATGATTTCTTTACGAATGTAATTCTAAATGAATTTATTAGCAAATATTCGGATATGTTCAGATTCATTATTTTTGTGTTCGGAAATGTTTCCAGAAATGTGTCCGAATTTGAATTTGGAATGAAACGAGTCACACGTGTTTAATATTTCATTATTTTAGATTTTTGCACTTAATACATACAAAATATATGCCAGTTGTCTCCACCCAGGCCTGCTTCCTGTCAACACTAACCATGTCTGCAATTTCCGTGGTAGCCTTGACAGCCATATATACTCCTACCCAGGATGCCATAGTCAGCCTGTGACATCACAGGTTGATACCTCTCCTTTACAGTCCTGCTTTGTATGACTGACAGCAGTATTTGTCTGCAGTCATGATGTATCAACCTTGGCTTCAACCATGACCCCAGCCTAGGCAAGGGCAGCTGATCCCAGGGACACTCTGGTCCTATGACCCCTCCTTTCGGCCAGCTACGCCTTTCACCTCGGCTCAGCCGATGCATATGCCTGAGCCGCTCGGCCGACTTCGGGGGTTGTACGGACTATAGTGAATAGCCCTTACAGCAGCCCTCCGGTTCTACTCAACCGAAGGGGTCCTGGGGCCGAAACTAGACCAAGGATCAGCCGAAGCTATGGCTAGATCCTTCGGCAGCTTAGTGAATAGACCCCTATATTATTTTACTTACTAATGACTAAAATAAGGATTTAGTGTAGCAGTATTAACTCAAAATTTCGATAGGTGAGGCCTATATTTGCCATGTAAAAACGACAGTTACCTCAACTCATGGGTGGGGAAGAGGAGATGGCATATCTAATAATTAATTGGTAATACATTAGTTTAACCACTGAATTCACAGGTTGTGCCACCCATGGTTCTCGAGTAACCTTTTTTATAATGGTAATGTTATGTGCAGGACCAGCAGAAAACCCACTCAAGACCCATGGGTAAGCCGGCTATTATAAACTTTACTTTGTGTCATTTCTTTGTTGCAAACCCAATTGCTAGCAGTTCTTTTTCAACCTGTGAATAACATTACTCTACACTGGATAGGTCTCTTAAAGAATAGAATTGTGATTTTTATGCTTTCTTGAGACATGCTTCAAGGTTATCTGTGAATGCATCCGCATGTATTTCCAGCTTCTTGTTTGCATCAAAATAGCAGACAACAGGTGCTGCTATAAGAAGGGTTTTCTTATTGCTATATTGCTTAACAGGCTCTATATAGAGTCTCAACTTCATCCCAAGCTAAGATCAAAGTATATAGAAAGCCAAACTATTTAAATTTTAGAGTAAAATGGTTAAAACATGTCAGTTTTTATGCCATATATATCCCATTGTAGCTTTTTTCTTATTTCCTGTCCTGAACGCACAACAAGAAGTGAAAGGAAATCTCTCCAAGAGGATGGAAATCTTCTCTAAGGCAATTGTGTATGGAACAAGTGTCTCTATTGGAAGATTTCAACTCCTATTCTTTTTTTCTTTTTCTGCTGACAGCCAAAAATGTTGGATTTTCCCTTTTGAAAGTTAAATGACAGGTGTGACATTTGAAAGCAGGAGAGTATGGGGCTTATTCCTGACTTAGGAATAAATAATTAAGCTTGTTCCCAGGATGCAGAGGGTTCAACGGGGCCAGAGTTAGTTATGGATATTAAAACAGGTGCCACAAAGTATATTATCTTGTACTATTGTTATCATAGAAATATTGTAGCGCAGGCTAGGTTCACTTTAACATGTAGGCAAACTACTACACATACAAATACACATGTGTTAACTGACTTATGTGTCAAAAAAGAGGAAATTCTCTTCAGGCAGTTTTCTCATTCACACATCCCTACCCACAGTGCCAGGACAAGAGTTTAAACATCTGCAGGTATGCCGCCGGAGCGCATGCGCGGGCTACGCTTAGATGGCCGCTTAGCTTGAGTGCTCTGCACCTCGGCGGCACGATACCTCTTCCCGGCAGCTAGGACAGCTTTGTACGGCACGATCAAGGCAGAAGGGTGCTAAGGTCCCGCTCTGGATCCGGACGAGCAGACGAGGCTTGGGTCGGCCCGAGGCCGGGTAACGAGGCCGCACTCTGGGGTTTTGACAGGCTCTGACAGGCGGCTCCCCCCCTCGGAAAAACCATGCTAGAGGCTGAGGGCAGAGAGGGACGCGAGGGATGCTGACGCTGAGGTCATGCTGAAGCTAGTCACCCAGCCAGAGAAATCTGTGAACAGGCGCTGCGAGAGATAAGGTACAAAGGGGTCATTAACATCTTCAGTACTGGCAGATGGGAAGCCACAGACACAGCAGAGGTAAAACAAATGATATGGACACTGAATTTGCATATGCAGTGCTGCACTATAAGTAGTAACTAAGGGACTTTGTATGTAATATGAAGCAAAATGCAATATGAAGCAGAGGATGTTACCTATATCTAATTGATTATCTGATTGAGGGCTGGAAAACACAAAGTATTAACTAGAGACTGTGTATGCCGAAGACTAAGATGAACCACTGTTTTTATAGAAGCCTGGAAGCCTGGCAAGGTGCGTCTTCTAAGCAAGGAGTCTATGGGATGGTATAATATAGTGGTTTCTGCTGATTATTGGGGAAAAGTCCACTAAACATCTTAGAGACTATGCGCTTCTTTTTTGGTTGCTTTTCTTTTCCCTCTCCTCCCTTTCTGTTTTTGCTTAAACATTGTGCGTTGTGTTAAACTGAAAGGAAGGACAAAATCAAGGAAAACAGAACAAATATTCAAAAGAATTATCAGCCTCTAAAATTGGGAATCATAAAAGCAGCTTCAGCGGTCAATAGATCTCAATGGCCGGGAGAGGGCCTAAAAAATCTAAGAAGCAGTCACAGAAGCAAAGGTCAGAGACCCTGAAATCCAAGATGGCAGCAGTGCCATCTTCTTCGCCTATACAACAGAAACATACAAGAGCTAGACACAGCGATGTGGAAGATTCTTCTGACTCCACACATCGGACCTTAGCGAGTACAGATTCCTCTGAGCAAAAATCACCTGTCTCTATGGAGCCCTTCATCGAGCGCACAATAGAGGAAATACTAGCTGCCAAGAGGTACTACCCAGCTGACTACAAATCTCCAGGAGTATTACAGAGAGACTCTACCCCAACTGACATAGCAGATGACCACCCCCTGATTATCAAATTATCTGATATACTTGATAAAGGATTAGCTCGCACCGCGAAACAAATCACAGCGGATATTAAAATGGATATACAAGAACTAGGCTCCCGAATAGAAGCCATAGAGCAAAAAGTAGATGACACAGTAGCTTGTACTAACGAAAATACTGCTCAGATTCAAGCTACACAAATACAAAACTAAGGCAGCTAGAGATCTGCCTCTAGACTTATTGAAATGATTACCTTCAAGATCACGCCCTGCTATTATGGCCCCGACTCTTTCTAACTCTTTAACCCTTTGGGACCGTGTGAAAACATGCAAAAATATCAGAGACACTAGAGATGGAATAATACGGAATCCTGAAGACTGCCCTTTTTGGTTTTTGTTTTTTTGTTGTAGGTTGTTCTGTTACATTGTAGTATGTAGATGGTCATTGTATATGCCTCAATGGAAAATAATAAAAACTTTTGAAAAAAAAATAAATAAATAAACATCTGCATGTATGTTGTCCTGGCCAAAAAAGAACAAGTCTTTCTGAACATCAAACCAGAAAAAGTCTGCAACAGAGAAATCTCTATCCAGAATCCGATCATCCACAAGCTAGCCTTGGCAAGTGCCAAGATGGATGACCAGGGACCCCAGCTTCAATCTTTACGCTCCAGTAGTAAACCAGGGTGGAAGCACAATTGGTCAAATCTGTGCACCTTTAATTTCATGTGTAGGCAGTTGGTGCTGCTAGGGAAGGGCCATGCCCATACAGGCAATGCAAATGGAGAGGATTCTCTGCCATTTTTGCAATCCTTTTAATGTTAGTGAAAGGCTTGGCGTGGGGGACAAAGCTACTATCTTGCCTAGGGTCCCTTTCTACCTTAATCCATCTCTGTCTATCACTAAGCAAAAGGTTGCAGCTACCGCAGCAAATAACCTTGTTTTGTTATACTAATAATATATATATCTCTGAAAATATAATCTACCAGTTGAGGAAAGGGTGCAGCTCCCTTGGCAAATGTGGTCACAGCGACCAAGCATAACTTAAACCTTTTAATTACAGAATAAGCTATTTATTCCTAATCCTATTGTATATATATAATTCTGCACAGAGCAGCATGTCTTTCACATTCTTTATTCTTTCTCTCATCTGTTACTTTAACCTCTAGAACAAAAGAACAGATATTATAATTCACCTTGGGTTTGTGTGCTATTTGGGATTTGATGGGGTGTTCAGATTTTGTGCTAGGGCCCCGTCTTTTATTTCCACCACTAAAGTGTATATAGAGTATGCCATGATATGCCTTTTTGCCTTATCGTTAAGAATATGTTGCACACTCTCAATTGTAAATGCCAGAAATAGAGATTACATTGTATATTATTTATTATAAAACAGATATCCAGATATAGCAGGAATGCTGAAAAAGCATTTCCAGCCAGCATTAAAAAAAATCAGCCACTTTGTCTCGCTTCAAACAATGCATATTATGTTTTGTTCTAAACTGTGGTCATCTGCTTTTACATACTGTACACATCTGTTGAAAATCAGAAAAGATGCCGTCTTTGAAAGCAAAAGGGACCATAGATCGAAAAGAGCTAGAAAACAGCTGGAACAAATGAACGAAGGCAGAGATGTTTTTGTGCCAATTCTTTCTTGTTGGTGAAGAACTGCAGAAGACAATAGGTGCCATACAGCACACAGCTGGTTATCATTCTTATCAGTGCCAAATAAGGATGAGTTGTTTTCAGGTACAGAGTTAATGATGTAATACACACATCGTGGGGTTGAATAAAAACTCTCAGATATAACTACATGAACAGTCGGTATACTTGGTTATTTTCAGGGCTTCACTATTGCGGGGGAGTGAAAGTTCCACATATTCATTTTCCTAAGTGTTCTCACATGATGCGTATTGCGTAATGAAGTCACTCTAGTGCATCCATGATAACACTCTCACTAAAGAGAATATAGAAATTGAGATAAAGAAAATATTTTAGACAATATATTTTATCTACTACTTAGTAGATCTACTTAGTAGATATCTACTACTTAGAGTTCTACTTAGGTTTCAGTAAGAAACACAGTGAATCGAATAATAGTTAAAAATATACAGTTAATGGTATACTGAATAAAATAATTCCAATAAATACATTTTACATTTTCATCTAATCAGTTGTCACTTTAGCATTTTTATTTGATCCAGTTTTTAAAAGTATGTATCTAATGTTCAGTTAGAGGAGAACTATTGGGAGAGCAAAATGTACTCTTCCCAATAGTTAGAACCGGTGTGTGACACTGCTGCTGTCACGTGCTGGCTTTATAGATCGAGAACTGAGCGATAATGTCTTTCAGCAGGACAATGCTAAACCACATACTGCGTCAATGACAACAGCATGGCTTCATAGTAGAAGAGTCCAGGTGCTTAACTGGCCTGCCTGCAGTCCAGATCTTTAGGAAGGTCTGGACTGCAGGCTAGTTAGAATGTTGTAAATAGACTGACAAAACATTTTTTAATAATAAGTGTTTACATTCCCAACAAAGCTATAAGTAGAGAGTATACAAAAGTTCCCAGTGTACAGAATATCACATTCGTTTACGAATTGTATAAAAGCTTTCAGGTATAGAAATTTCAGTTGATGTCCAAAAATCGAAACCAGCATGAAAGCAAACAGTTGGTGGAAAAATATTGTGTGTCTCATAGAAACCAATAGCCAATGAACCAGGGTACTCCAAAGAGACCCTTTGGAACACAGACGGATTTAATAAGTACCACCCTTATGCTGTAAGAGAAGAAGCAATAATCTAGCCAGTTATATCACATCAAGAAATATTTATGATGAGACCCATTGGACTGACATGTTAGCCATTCAAAAGCAATGATTCTATCTAATTCCCTTAGCAACACCTATAGGGTTGGTGGGGTATTAGATACTCACTTGAGTACAGTCATTCTCCATGTTACAAACAGGGCTCTAGAGATAGCCGATGAATCAAAAGATCCCAAAACACATGTACATGGTGTATTGATTAGGGTAGAAGTAAACACATAGGGGTCTATTCACGAAGCTGCCTAAGGATCTGGCCGTAGCTGCGGCCCCAGGACCCCTAAAGCAAGCCAATGTACGGCTGAAGTTAGCCGTACCATCCTGAAGTGAATAGCCGAACAGTGTTCGGCTCACTTCACTTCAGATCGGTCATTCACTCGGCTGCCCTCGGCAGCTTGGTGAATAGACCCCATAGTTAATGATAGATATAACTTGTGTAGTAGAAATCCCTGATTAGTCTTGCACTTGGGACAATAAGGGTCTTGTCATAATCCAATTTTGTGTAAAAGGAAGGAAAACAGAGAAAACTTTAGTCCAGCTCAGATATGGAGCTTAATGTCATGGTGCATGCACCTGGATATGTTTATTGATGTAGGGCTAGCCTGCCAGTAAAATAACATACATAACATAACATTAGTTACTCCGGGAATGATGGTTTGACAAACCATTTAATAAAAGAAATAGTGTTGATTGCTTGTAGAGGAGAGCATTAGGAGAATACAGTTGTAAAGTTTGCTGTCATATCAATCTTGAATACATTGAAAACGGTATGTTCAGCAAGAGAGCATTCCACATATTTGTGCAGGCATTCTTTCTCCAGCCATTAGATAGCTGAAAACTTGTTCACACCAGATGTGTTGCTAGGTATTTTCTAGCATGGACAAAAACTACAATCATCAGAAAATCTGTTGTTTTCAGTGTAGTCTGATCATACCAATGATTCAATTCCTGCATGCTGAATGCTGGGTGTGTTGGTCTTCAATTTGTGCAATACAGTCTTTCAAAAATCTAACTGCAACACATCTACTGCGCTTGTGAACTCAAGGTACATTAATAAATGCATTCTGGTGTAAATGAGCATGTATACATACCCCTTAGACAAGTGATTAGACCAACAGGTCTTTTTCATTCCAATTTGTACTGTAATGACAGTCTATGTATATTGTACATACAATAACCCCTGTATGGGAGATGAAACCACCTTCACAAAATTGTTACTGTCAGCCATGCACAGAGACATTCAGAGAAACACATCACAAACAAAGAATTCCCCAAAGTCAGAAGAAGCAAATGACATAGAAATCTACACTCAAATGGCCACTCGGTCACTTTTACCAATGTCTGCCTGGCAGAACCACATCCTAGACTATTGATGGTAGAGGAGATGGCCCACACCTAAAACAGATAGGTATGCATTTGACTCAAGCATGTACAAATCCCAATTCCAATCAACTTTTTTGTTGTCTAACGGTCATTGCTTACCACTAGATATGAGCAGAATGTCTGAGGGTTAGGGCTGCATTGGGACAGTTCTCAGAAAACTATTACTATGTGGCTGAATTTTGATGGTTCAGACAGAACCACAAGTGTCATTTATCTGAAAGTAATTCAGAAGGTGTCCTCCTGCATGTCCCTGGTCTGGTTGTGTGGTTTAAAGACGACCCCTATGATTTTGCCACCCTCGCACTGCAAGGGTTAAGGGGTGAAAATAATAAAGAAATACTCACCCGATCCTCAGCCCTGCAGCAGTGACCACTCACCTTTCTTCCCCTCTGCTCCAGCTGTGGTATGTCCCTCTGCATCTTCACGTCTAATGGACATGCATTAGACGTGATAATGTCACAGGTTCTTAGACCACCGGAGCCTGGGGAGAAGAGGCTGTGGTGACTGGTCTAGCAACCAGACAAGAGCGAGGATCTAGTGAGTATTTTTTCTTTATTTTCGTCCACTAGACCAAATAAGCACATAACCCTTGCAGTGGAGAGGGGTTCATTTTCAAATATCCTGTTTTTTAAAATATTTTGCTGAGGTGTCATTTCAGAAAGTGTCAAAGTCCTACGCTAAACAAACTGTATTTGGAAGCTGGTTTCTATTGAAGTTTATTTTGTGTTGGAAGCTGCTCCTACACATATTGCAATAAAAAAGGGGTTACATTTGATTAATCTTTTTTCGACACACACAGTGCTTACAAGCTCACATTTTAAATCATTTGAAACAGCCAAAAGGACAATATCAGATCTGAGGAACATTGTATTATGTGATAAATAAAAAATGACTCTTATTTTGAATGTAATAAAATATTTTGTGTATTCAGATTCCAATTAGACCACAAGTCCAGCAATAAATAGGTACTGTACATATCTTTCAAAAAGATATTTGGGAACCAGTAGTAGCAAACTACCTCTGAGGGAACTGTGTACATCTACCCGTATGTTATGGGATTGTCTTTCCTTCCTATCTGTGAAATAGGTACACAAGTACCTAAGTTATATAGGTACCCAAGGCTCTCTCATGTAAAAGTTGGTAAATGCATTTCTATCTCATGCAATACTTTGGGGTCTATTCACTAAGCTGCCGTAGGCAGCCGAGTGAGTGACCGACCTGAAGTGAAGTGAGCCGAACACTATTCGGCTATTCACTTCAGGCTGGTACGGCTGATTTCAGCCGTATAACGGCTGAAATCAGCCGTACATCGGCTTGCTTCGCATGGCTTCGGGTCAGCTGAACATGCTCAGCATGTTCGGCTGACCCAAAGTGCAGAAGGAGTTCGACTCAGCCGATCCAACATCTGGATCGGCTGAGCCGAACCTCCGGCAGGCTACTCACTGCTGTTCGGTCTATTCTTATAGATGCCGAACAGCAGTGAG
>NW_017306428.1:1030482-1036017 GCF_000935625.1 Nanorana parkeri
GCCAGCCGTAAGATCACGGCTGGCTCCGCCCAATGGCCGGCTGCTCGGCCAGCTTCGGCTTTCAGCGCGGCTCAGCCGAGCCTAGGCATATGCGTTCGGCTCGACGGAGCCGCTCGGCCACGTTTGGGAGCTGTACGGGCTATAGTGAATAGCCCGTACAGCACCCCTTCGGTTCTACTGAACCGAAGGGGTCCTGGGGCCGAAGCTAGCCGAAGGATCGCCCGAAGCTACAGCTAGATCCTTTGGCAGCTTCGTGAATAGACCCCTATATGTCTCTTCAAGAGGAACTTCATCTTATCCTAAAAATGACAACAAAGGCACCTTTAGAAAAGTTTAGTAATGGCAATCTACAAACAGAGACTATTAGATAATTGTAGATTTTTTTATTCTATGCATACTCTTGTTTTCTTTTCCTCCATTTTCTTCTTACAGTAGGCTTTTTACTACAGGCAGGTGACTCCATCCATACATAAGTTAAAAAAAATATCTTCTAAGACCCAATTTTACTTACCTGAGTATGCTGACACTTGATGTGCAGTATCTGTTCTAGCAATGGAGAGGTGAGATAGGAAGCTGCACTGAAGACCAGCATATTGCATAGTGAAGAAGAATTGGCACCTGGCCTGTTAGAAGACCATGGTTTAAGGTAAGACATTTATATTTATTTTAATAAAAACTCAAGAATAGTTAGAGGTGGGTGGGGTGGCAAAAGGAAATGTGTTTTTTAATGACTAGGATAAGTTGAATATTCTACTACTTTGACATTGATGCACAATTTGCATCTAAGCTAAAAGGAGCAATAATATATGTTTTTCCCTTTTCACTGACTTATTTAAAACCCCTTAGCACAAGTCACTAATATGTGGAATTCCTGATGTCTAATTTTATTTATTTATTTTATTTATTTATATATTTATTTTTTTGGCTCCAGGACACAACATTAGGTTGCAATTGTGGTTAATTTCCGAGTAGACTGAAGATGTGTTGTTAACCTTGTATCGTGGTTTAACATAGCATAAAGTTGTGATGTGACTGCACCAGCCCCAGAGAGGCTTAGAAAGGATGGGTATCCTGAAAGGAAAGCAGGAGTCATAAAGAGAAAACTAGACATTTACAATGAGTACGGAGAGTCGTTAGCTAACAGTAACTGCAATACATGTGATATTAAATGAAACTGTGCCATTCCTTTTCCATAAAATTGCATTTGGGAGAACAATTTTATTGCATATAAATAGAATAAAGCCTCTCTTTACATGCCTTCAGGAAATAATAGAGAAAGAAGACAAGAAAAGGAATGACTGCAGACAATGAGCACTAATTAACAAGTCACTTTACTGTAGTAATCTTTAATTATGTATAATTATAATAGTTTGAATGTGTTTCCTGTAAAACAAGTATTTGCTAATAGAAAATGTTCATGTATCTTTCATTCACCTGTCTATCTATCCTTTTATATTTGCTGTATCCCAGCAGATGGGTACAGACCAAAAATCAGCAGAAGCAGCAATAGCACACTCCAGCGGGTCTGGCTCTGCAAGGGGTCTGCATGGAGAAGAATGCTCCTACACTGGGCTGCTGGCCCATTATTTTGCAAAGACACTATCTTGGTGGGCAATTGCTTGCTAACATTCTTAATTAACCCTCTGCACACTGCTACAGACCCTTACATAATTCTAGCAAACTTTCACATAAAAACATGGATTCTTGGCTTGCATATATTGCAATACATGTTCATGCTGGCCAACTGAATCAAAGTGATCCTTCTCTGGTCAGTCTCTACTATATTGTGCAAAGTGCCAAATACATACTTGCTCATAGCATACTTTGATTGACAGATAGTGCTAATATGGGGTAAACTGACACAGTTGGAGGAGAGCTACAGACTCAGATCTGGTCACTGCTCTGTACTCTGCAATTGCCCCTCAGCCCGGTTGCCCCTAGGTAATAAAAAACAAAAGATCACAGGCCATTATAGATTTAAATAGTGTAGGTATTATTATATACAGATTGACATGTATATTTCATGCATATGTGATTTGAAAGAGAATGTTACAGTTTTAAAGGCAACTTGTCATGAAGATAAAGTAAACCAACATCTTATCCCGCAGATACGCATATCTGTGTGTTGTAAAGCATAATAAATGTTGGGTTTCTACCACTGGGAATTTTATAATGAAGTTGCAGTTGGCTTGGGCTGAATGCTGTACTTTTTTACTAGTTGCTCAGAGTCACCTCATGCTTGGACAGAATACAAGGGGAAGAAGTCTCTCTTATGATTCCCAGTCCACACATAAACAAAAAAATGAAAAGGCAACTGCTGAGAAAAGAGCACAGCCTTAATTATCGATTGTTCGTGAGCAGGGCCCTCCTCTCTTGTTTTGAATTGTACTGTCTCTGTAAGGCTAACCCCCAGTATCAGAGGTCAGAAACTATAGCTGGTGAGTGTAGCTTAAACTATAGCAGACCCTGTTGCCTTAAAGTGGCATTAAAAGGATACATTTGTTTTCCCTCCCCCCCATGTTAATGTTAGCACTTACCTTAAATTATGTCTCTTAATCCGATCTTCTTCTTCTTTCCCCATGTTTTCATCTGTCCCTCGAGCAGTGCGGCGGCTCTCCGATTCAGGGTTGCTTCCTCTCTGCTAGCAGGCACTTCTGATCCAGTGGTGTCTGCATGCGGATGCACGCTTCCATAGACTTACCTTGCATCTCTGCTCGTCTCCCGGCCGAGAATACGAACTGCGCATGCGCCCGCCCCAAGTTGCTTTGCGGCCGCCGGAGCAGTTTCGTTTTCTCGGACGGGAGCGCGCAGCCGAAACAAGGTAAGTGTTAAGCGCTGTTAAAGCGTTTTTTTTTTTTAAAACTTTTTGCCTATATCTACTGCTTGATAGCAGTAGATATAGGCAAAAAATGGGAGTGTTTAGAACCACTTTAAGGCGAGCAGGCCTACTGGTATTTGGTTGCCTTGTGGGTTTCATACACAATGCAATAGTTTCTGTCTAGGTGGCACAAGGGACTGAGCAAAGGTAAATGACAAGAGTACCTGTGGGACTCAGGAGTATCAGGCGTGGACTGAAGCAACCTGTAATGAATTACAGGGGCTAGTAGTGGTTATGGCAAGCAGCAGATGATCTGCAGGTCTAAAGAAGGGATCTTCCTTAGGCCTGCATATACCCTGCTTAAAGTGGGTTTTGCATTCCCATAGACTTGTATATAAATGCAAAAACACTAGCCTATTGATACAGGCCCTTATATTGGTGGTCAGTGTAATTATTAGCCCTTTACACTGGCAGCCATCGTAACAATGTCCTGTTACATTGCTGGTCATGGGTCATAAACCCTCTTATATAGTTGGTGGTCATTAAAAATGTACAGGATGCCAGGGCTGGGTGCTGACAGGGCGCTATGTCTCCCCTCTATTTGGGTTGTGGTCCTTTTAAATGGCAGCAAAATGTTATCCTGCCTGCAGGAGGAACTGTTTAAAAGACATCAAGCTGAACAAGAATTTGTAAAAAAAAAAAAAAAAAGGTGCAAAACTTAACTGGTCATTTAAAATTTAAAACAGGTTTTCACCTGCCTCAATTTCAAGGTTTTTTTCCCCTCATACCAGGGTTGGAGTGGATTCTATCCAATGCTATAAAGTGTAGGCCTTTAAGTTGATCATTTTTGCGGTCCACAAAATGTCTTGCTACTGGGCAACTGGGCAACATAAGATGTCATTGGAAATGTCATATATATATAAATGCCTCTAGAGCCTCTTCCATCCGCTGGAACTCTTTACCCCAACCTGTCTGTCTATCTCCCACCTTGACTGCCTTTAGGTAATCCATAAAGACTCATCTCTTCAGGGAAGCCTATGCCACCTCATCCTAACCACTGAACCATCACATTCTCAAACAATTCATCCCCATACAGCTACCTCCTCATGTATCACTGGCCCCTCCCATTTAGATTGTAAGCCCTCATGGGCAGGGCCCTCCTTACCATATTGTCTTGAATTGTATTGTAATTGTAATGTCTTCCTTATATTGTAAAGCGCTGCGCAAACTGTTGGCGCTATATAAATCCAAGAAAATAATAATATAATATTTCATCTTTTTTCAGCATTTAGTTTTGCTGACATAGAAAGCCTTATAACTATATGTTAAAAGATATATCACCCCGGGAGATTGTCGATTCATAAATGTCTTGGTTTAATATATTCAAATATTGCTGTCTGTGTTAATAAATTAGCAAAAAGCACAAGCCCCACATTTACATGTCCCTAGAGCAGAAGAACCGCATGGGACACTTCGCATTCCACTCTTAAAGGGTACCAACATATTTGCCAGTCCTGTACTGATGAATCATTTTTATTACTATATGTATGTTCATTGTCGATGGACATCTATATATGACTATGACTTCAAACCCATTCCTGAGGAAGTAGAGTGTGAATGTTATAATAATGGTTTTTATGGATACATTATACTAGCTTTTTATCAGGAACATAAAATGAAAATTCGATGTATTGTTGCTAGTATGGTTATAGTTCTTAATACCACAATTAAAGTCCTATTTAATTAAGGCACAGAACATTTTTGTTTTTAAGCAAAATGTCTACTTACAGGAGTTTGAATGTTGCCATTTATAATGGTATATACAGTATATGACTCAATTTGTTAATCTTTCATCTTGTGAGTTATCTACAATTGAGAAGCAAGGGCTGCTTCTGGTTCTGAGCTTTTCTACATCTAAAAACCATTAAATGTAATGAATTGTCCCAACAGAGGTTACTTGTATATTGGAATGAGTTTACCCCACAAGAGTATCTGGGAAGAACTGGGAAGAAGGGAATACTAAAACCTATGAACAATCTAATAGTAAAGATATAGTGATATTCCCTCTCCTAAGGAATATAGAAATTAACCTTAGAAATGTCCTACCAAATATGTTAATGCAAATTATGAATTATTTGTTAAAATGGTCCTTATAGATATAGAAACAAAATCATTCAGTCGTTAATCTAAAAATTTACATTTTCAACAATGGCCATCTAAAAAAACAAAAAACCTTACAATAAAACCATCTAATAAAGGATGTAACATTGTAATGCTAGATAATGAACAATACATTGTTATTTGACACAAGATTCTGGACAGCAAAAAAAGTTATATTAGAATATCCTTGCCTCAATTGGAAGATTTTCAATACATAATAAAGATGTAGCTTTGGACTAACAATTGATCTCTAAATAAACATATACTTTTTTGAAAATGACTTACCCTGTCATTTCTACATGTAATGCTCTACACAAAACGCATACATTAAAAAAAAAAATCCACTGTGTAGGTCTATTTTATCGGGAGTTAACTGCCTTTCACAAAATGCCAGCAAAATGGTAGACACATATATATAGATCTATATATACATAGATCTATATATATATATAGATCTATCTATATATATATATATTGTGGCATTGCTTGGCAATACCACGGTGTTGGGTGGCCTAAAAGTCACCCAGGATTCTCAGCCAGAGGGGCTGAGTGGCTCC